>NC_139922.1:23037118-23567118 GCF_963514095.1 Eutrigla gurnardus | reverse complement strand
TATATATATATATATATATATATATATATATATATATATATATATATATATATGTATATATTGCATGATAACGTGCAGGCACAGCCCTGAAACATCTCTTTCCTTTTTAAAAGCTCCTCATGACCTAATCAAATATGAAGTGGAGGTGATGGATGGCTTCATTTCAGAGAGACAACACCCCTTAGAGATCCCGGCTCGCCCCGCATTACAAATGGCTTCCTGATAATATTCCATCACCCTGTTTTGTGTCTGTCACTCATTTGGCCAATGATACCGGAGACCTCCCGTGAACTCCACCTGAACCGGGGCGATCAATCATGGCTCGGATCAAGCTTGAGCCGTACCTGGCTGACAGCTCTTAACACCCGGTGTGTGTACACAAAAGCGTGCGTGCGCCGTGACAGGCGTTGCAACATCCTCGCCCGCCTCCACCTCCACCTTATCTCTCCCAGAACGGCCTCGCTTCCTGCCCCCGCCCAATCCTCCACACTCCCGACTCGCCCACATCCTTTTATCCGCCAAAAAAAAACCACTCCTGAGAAACTTTGTGATCGGCGCCCAGCGTTTTCTAACTTTTTCTACTCACCATCGCATGCATCAGTGTCAGCGGCGGATCCACGTACAGATGGTGGAATTTGTCATCCCTTAAGTCTTGATGAGCTTCTCCCTCCCTCGCATCGGTTGCGATGCTCATACCTGGCTGCTTGAGGATTTTCCAGGATACAACTTCAACAGATTTTCACTTAAGTGGGATCCTCCACTGTAACAAAAGATGTGACAAACATATGTCTTGTTAGTGCTTTTTTCTTTTCTTTTTTATTTGTTTTTTTGCAGAGACACCTGTGGCTCTCTTATATGCAGCCCACGTTGATTTAAACATCGTTCAAACAGAATTCGCAAACCCTCCCAGCTACGTAAGCGGAAGCCCCCGGAATCACATAAGTCAATTATCTAATCTCAGATTTCATCACGAACTGGTGCCGCTTCTCTCGACGAACAGGAAGCCGAGTTTGTGCATTCTTCAAATGTTTGTGTGAGCTTTTACACCGTTGTGTGCTTGATTTACATACGTGCCCACATTCTTAGGAAGTCATGGCACTTCTGGATCGTCGACAAATATTCAGCCTTTTAATCTCTCATCAACAAAGCAGCTTGTGTGTGTCGTGTCAAGGTTTTGACCTCTCGGTTCTTCAGCTTGGAGAGAGTTTCGATTTGTCCTCACGTGTGAGAAACACTGGCTGCATGTAGCATTCGAGGTTTAACCTGAATCTCCACTCCGCAAACACGGGTGCACAAAAGCACAGATACAACAGACGGTTGAGTCACGGCAGCTGATATAAGACTTCAGGCTTAATTCAAGTCAAGATGATTGATTGTATTTTTTCAACCAGTATCCTACTAGTGAAGGCCTCATTTACATACGACACCTTCTGTTTACCCTGACTGGGAATCATATTTTCATATTGATTGACTGAACTTCTGGTGCTTCTGAAGTTGAACCCTATTTAGAGAGACATCATTTAGTCCAAAAGTCTAAAAAAATCATGTGTATCTGAACTCTTAAAAAGGCAGAAAGAGTATGTTTTCCTTAAAAAAAACGATGTATAGAGTGACGCTATGGTGACCTTAAGGTTGTTGCTCTAAATTTGGTTTTGTTCACGCCCGCTCACACAGCATTGTTCTCGCCTGCAGCAGGTGGCTGATTCCTAGAAACTAAAGTGAAAAGAAAAACAAGCATTTATGGAGCATTTAGTGGTTAAAGAGGCAGATTTTTTACTGAGGAGATGGTTGAGACCAAAGCGGAGCTAAAAGAACATTTTTGTCATTTCCTTATATGACAAAACGTTCACTCAGAAACAGAAGAAATCAGATCGACTTGCCTCACATTTCTATATCATAGACGCATCTACTTGCCTCGCTATAAAATGAAATTGAGCTCTTATACTGGCTTCAGCGAGTCCAACGAGAAGGAGGACAAAATCGCAATTAAGCCATTTTTATTTCCTTTTTCTCCATCTCTGACATTTGTGTCTGTCCTCTCCCTCTCTCTAACATTTCAAAAGTATCTAATTGGTTGGATATGAGCTCACACAGTTCAAGTATTTAAAACTGAACTAGAAAATCCAAGTGAAACGTCTTCTTTCTTTTCAATTCGTCTCTGCAGCAATTCTGCCATTTTTTAAGTAGCCGGTTGTTCATTATGGAGGTTTGGTAAACATGAACTCTCAGACAAGATTCTCCAGGTCGGAGCTGTAGTTCTGGGAGTATCCATATGATTACTCTTTACATATGTTTGCCATACGAAAATGATCCAGAGGGAAATGGTTAATCCTTCAAATTCATTTAAAAGGCAAAAGACGGCAGCAAACATCTGACGAACCGCGATGAAGAGAAGAGTTGGAACTGAACACAAGATCTTCACATCCTGTAACAAGCTTCCTGTGAAGCCAGAACATTTAAAAACAACAAACACAAAAGCGTTTTCATCCGCGCCGGTCAGTTAATCATGTGGGGCGAAATCTGGACTCAACCCCAGACTGTTTCCAATATCACAACACTGGCCTCATTCATATTAGCTTTCAACAACAGGGAGTTCTAATAATAATAATCACGCTCCTGATAAAAGGAAGGACGGTCAAGGAGATCCAAAACCTGTCTTTAATCCAAGGATGAGATTTCATGTACAATGGACGGCCTGTGATTGAAGTCTGGCTTCCTAATTTTTCAAAGCGGGGAAAAAAGAAAAATAAATCAACATACGCGTACAGTCAGAAGCAGCTGCTTGATTTTTTTTAAGAAGTCTTGTAATGTTTATGAAAACTTACCAAAGCTAAAAAAAAAACAAAGAGTTATTACTTATTCATGTCTAAAAAAAATCTGAATTTCCAGTTGTGTGATTGACAAGCGGTTAAAAATAAAAAATTTCCCAGATCGGGAGAATGGTGCGGCGATATAATGATGCAAGCCTAGTATGATCTTGCTTCAAGGATGTGGGAATAACAAATCACACGAAAACACTGATGGTGGTAATCTGTGATCATACAAACAGATGCAAACATCGTTTAACACGTCTTGAAAAATGACGCCTTTCGTTGTCGAGTTTTGAAGAAAAACGCCCAAAGACGTTTCTTTTTCCCGGAAACTGCACATTTAAAAATGAGATTACATGTACGGGCTGACCGACATGTTTGCAATGATAACGTATAGATGGTTGTACACATTATAGCACGTGGTCCTGCCCTGTTTAAGAAGAACACACGTTGAAAGTAGGTGAACAAGCGGATGTGAGTGTTGTTGTTGTTGAAGGCAGTTAAAGGAGCTTTGTGGGACTCAGCATGTTTGTCCTCAGGGCTGAACGCAACAGATGACAGAGATCATTGCAGCGTTTTTTTCCCTCACATCAGTTGGGACTTACTTTTTTTTTTTTTTTAAACAATGTTATAACGTACTATAGAGACACACTGGTGATATTGTTGCACTGTTTGTACAAGCGGGAACTTGTCGTTGTCTTCGTGACGTGTGTTAATACGTCACGTTATAAAGTGAATATACTGGAAAAATAAAGGCTGGGTATGTACTGTGTGTGTGTGTGTGTGTGTGTGTGTGTGTGTGTGTGTGTGTGTGTGTGTGTGTGTGTGAATAACGCAGCTTGATTCTGCGAGACGGTTGCAGTTATAATCACAGTCCCGACCCGCGTTACGCTGAATCAGCAGAATTCAAGAAAAAAGAAGGTCGTAGGTCAAAGGTCGTAGCAGGGGGTCACGGTGTGTGACTTTTGGTCCCCCTTGCTTCAAATGTCTCTCATCCTCCGGGGCTGTTGCCGTGGAGGAACTTCCGGTCGGCTCAAAAGCACGATATCACATCGTTTATCCTGTTATATAAGTAAGCATATTTGTCAGGCTAGGATTCGGTATATCATTTTTTTTTTTTTTTTTCAAATGACAAAGATAACAACACTTTTAAAACAAATTAAAAGCTTGTTTATTGTTAAATGCAGTAGGTGTTGTGAAGACACGGTGCTTGTGTCTGGTTGCTATGGATATCTAAAAGTGTTGCCGTGGATGAAGGGAGGGCTGATCTGCCGGTCTGCGTGGGTTCACTTCTCCTCCATTGTTATTGTTCACCACTTGTAGCCCTACATGTAGAATGTGACGGTTGGCCTTTGTGGTGTTTGTCCCGCCCATCTTTCACTGTGATTGGACGACTGGGTAAAGAAAAGAAACTGACGGGGATGAGCGCAGCATTTTGCCAAAAAGTTGAAAATGTTTCTGCGAAAGGAAAGAAATGACAAACATGCTGCAGAATACACATGCAGTCGATAGAGCAGCATTGCAGTGTTGTGGTTATTGACAAACAAAGACATCTGACCATTGTTTTTTGTGGTCTTGATTGTAAAATGTTTAACAGGAAACACACTGTTAGATGTACAATATAAGTTGATTGGTGCTTTAATTAATATTGTTTTATACCAACAGCGGATGCCTACATGTCATGTGGAAGGGGTCACTCTTAGAGACGACCCTTGAATGAATTACAGCCCAGCTATGTGTAGCTCTCCCTTCAGCTCCACAGAGACTTTTTTTCAGCTCATTGCTTTGCTTTTACGACCCACATTTTTTTTTTTTTTTTTTTTGGTTCACTCTCACAGCTCTCATCAGTCTTGTTTGCAGACGCTGCTGTTTTTGAGTGAAAAAAAAGTTCTGGAAAAACACGCTGTACACTCCCTTTTCAGCACCGCATGATAGAGAGACAAAGTTAGCAACTAGCTGGTGAACATAGTGGAACACTTAGCAGCTGGAGAGACGGATATTTCCCTCAGGAGTTGGCAAGGAGAGCAAAAAAAGAGAGCTCAAAGAATATTGGACTTACATTTGTCCAAAAAAAATATATAATCATCTTTTTCTTTTTTGTCATGTCTATGACACAAAGTGCATTCATCAGGTGGACACACACAGAGCTCCTAATGAATGTTAATGTCTGCTAGATGTCTAAACACTCTTTTGCCAAGTCAACTTTATAAGGTGCTAATCTCTCAGGGTTGTGTTTACAGCCACCCAGGTGGTCAAGAAACCCATTAAAACACATTGGTGTGTGTATCTCTGCCACTCTGGAGTGAAAATGTTGTCAAATCAAGAACAGATTTTTTTTTTATTACAGATTCATTTATAAATGGTGGATATGATAAGAGAGGTGATGGACCTGCAGAGAAACATAGTTTTAACATGCATCTTCACTCAAAAATCATATTTTTTCACATAAACAAATCACTGATGTGTTAAACTTTATACATATAATCTATATATTATATAGAAACGATGTAAGCGAGTACATATGCATATGTACAGGAGCTCAAACGGACTATTTAGGAAGAACTTTGCATTTATGTAATATCATGTTTCTGATGGTAGGAAGCACCTTTTATTTCCCCTTATAAGACCAGTAGACGCTTCTTTCCAATAACTACAATCAAATTATTTGCTGCACATTCATTCTTTCCTGTCAAATGTTCTAGAATAACATTCAGAAACAGTAGGGAAACTAAACACACGTTTAAATACTGTAATTGTGCGTTCAGCTTGTCAGAAGGCGTTTGCGCGCCGCTGAGTGTCGGGGTTAAAGTTGTTGTATTATCTCGGGTGGAATGACACTATGACCCAGATGTAACCCGAACTCATATCTTGTTGGGGGGGGAAAGAAATGAGCGTGAAGCCGGAGCTGCCAGTCATCCTGCGCAGTATGTACAGTGTACGTGGGGCGTGAAGGGGAGGGCGTATTGTTCGCCGTCTTTTTTCCCCCGACCCAATCACACCCATGCAAACAATCTTTGGAACACTGCTGCTTGACCTATTTCCTCTCATGTAATATATCGTTAAAGCAGCCTCGTGAAATGGTTTTAATTATTCATGCTTGATTTCAAAATGAAGAGCTTTGAGAACATGGCTCCACAGGAGGATTGACACACGCAACGGTGCTCTTACAAGCACACATACTGAGGCACACTGGGGCCCGGCTTAGGGAAGGAAAAAAACATACACACACACCCTTGAGTGACTTCATCCACTGTGTTGTGCACAGAGCATTAAAGCAAGAGTGAAGATAAATGCCCTGTCAGCGGCTTTAATGATTTATTTCAAACATTTCACTCGATCCAATAAGGTTACAATCTATGGCAGGTAATTGTTTATACAGAAATAGATGGCATTTTGTTTGTTTTATTGAGCATTGAGCAGAGTGAACACACTGACCTCAGAAATGGATGCACTGTCAGAAATATCAATTTGGCCGTTTTAGACTACGTTCTACACTCGGGTTCTCATCGCAGGTATTAAACGTGCAGCACCGTCTTCGGCATTTTGACTTTTTTTTTTCCGTGAGAGGCTAAACGCTGCTCTCTGAAGTTTCCGAGGGCCCCGTCAGTCCGGCGGACCAACGTGCACGCGCCCGATTTATTTATTTTTGTTGCCTCCGCCGCATGCGCGTGCTGCAGTTAAGTAAGGCATCAGAGCAGCCTGTCACTTGTCCCTTGGTATTGCTTTAGTCTGCGTCGACAGTGTGTCCACCCTGGGTTTGTCAGTGTCTGTTCAGACCTGACCTGTCTCGTTCCAGCACGTGGCAGAGGATGCTGATGGACATTTCCAGTTCTCCTTCTCGGTGTCCATCACTCGGCGCAGCGTGCATTCCCTGACGCATCTTAGTTTGAGCTCCTGAAATTTGTTGACAGTTGCAGAGGGTGGTCTGCAGTTCTGCCACCCTCAATTACGGGAGATGTGATCGGATTCTGACTTGAGGGATGTAGGTTGCCTGCTGTGCATAAATGCTCAATTGTGGTCGATCGATATCTCGCTAATAGGTTTTGAAAATTGAAAACAATGCAACTAGAAAAGATGCGTAAACCCTGCTGAGGGATTTTTTTTGAAATACAAACCCAAAGGGCTAAGTGGAGGTGGGGTAAAGCGACATCGCTTACTTATTTATTTATTTCCAGCCCCGGCGGATTAGATTCATTCATCCTCTTTCATGTTTGTTGCTTTGCTGCCAGTCAATCTTGTGTTTGTTCTCTTAATTTCCTGCGAGTCGCTGATGAAAAAGAAGGAGTATTTAATTAGCCCTCCCTCTGTTCTGTTGAAACAGTTGGTGTGTTTTTATAGGACCAGGAACGGAGCTCAAGTCTGTTTCTAATGGAGATGGAGGCAATCAGATAACCAACATTGCCACCCATGCTCTCTTTTACTCTTCCTGAAGAGGACAACTTCAGCTTTTAATAAACATGTAATAAGAAGGAAAACAGCTGGTAGCTGCATCGCAGATGGTGCCGTTCTTGGCATCTCCAAGGAAGGGACCACACATACAGATGGCTCATTATTCCAGCATTTGGTTATGCATATTGCACAAAATTTTATTCCAATGCTTAACAACCAGTATAAGCAATACAGGTGTTACATTTTTTCTTCTTCCACCGGGCTCCCCCCCCCTGCAAAAGTAAGCACTCGGAATCTTGTTTGAGTCCTATATCTTTTGATGCGGATCACTCACACGAGCCCCAAAAATATACTTCTCTTTATCCATCTTTCAGCGCCGTCTCCGTTAATCTGCACCCAGGGGGGATCCGCAGGTAAACAGCTGTCAGTCTTGCCCACAACTGCGACTGGGAAAAGCGCACCTATGTGTCGTGAAGGGTCCCACAAACACCTCCGTGGGTCGCTGATTAAGACAGAGGGAGAGATATTGATCTCGAAACAAAGTCAGCAAAGACCGGGCGGAGAGCGAGGCCGAACACGGCGGCGTGCAACCTTGACCTCCGTGAAACCCCTCTTTCATCTCAACTTACAACCCTCCCGCTGTCGGCTGACTATCTGCATATTTCTAAACACAACCTCGGTGTATTTATTCCTACTCGTTCAAATAGGAAAAATGTCACAAATAAATAATAATTTGAATTGAAAACAAGCCAAAGGATTGGGTCCCACGAGAGGAGTATGTTCTTCGTCGAGTCTTTTTTTAGGTCGACTGTATTAAATTACAGATGCTCTCTAATTGGCTACGGTCAAATAAAGCCCGCCTAATGAGGCATTGCATTAATTTGCTTATTTCCTTTCAAGTTGCTTCCCTTTGTATCTCGGAGCAAAAAGTCTGCTCCAGCACATGCTGCTGTTCCAGGAAAGGTATTCTTAGTCAAAAGACTATTATGCCTCAAATGAACATGTAAATATATATTGGTTTCTGCTACGGCACGACTGTGAATTTACTCATTAACTGTATAAACAGTCGCAATAATAAACCCTGAACTTTGAATTGTATCCCGCAGTACTTTCATGACCACTAGCAAAAAAAAAAAAAACCCCACACATCTCATCCCGCCGCGTCTCCATTATATGATGAACTTAGCGCGGACTTCGCCTTTAATGTGATGATTAAGTGCGCTAATCGCAAGTGAGAGCGAGACGTAGACACTTTTATCTGTCCGCCTGCCGCGCGTGTGTCCCGAAACATCCGAGGGATTTTCTTTCAGACCTCCTCACTCTTGACACTCCATGTATGCTGGAGCTGTCCTGTCCAATTTATAACAGGAGTCAATGTGACCTTTATCCTGGCGGTGACTATAATGTACTTTAGCACATGTCATTCTCGGGTCAGGATCATCCCCTGTGTCATATGTTTTGTCTTGCATGTTTTACAGTCATCGGGGACGCACTGCTGTGCTTTCCTGCGCTGCAGCCTATTCAACTTTAAAGTGAACTTAGACAGGTGATATGCGGACGTTTTATAACCATAGACAGAGTTTTCTGAGGCCTATTTAATACAACATGCTATTATGGGTGATTTACTTCTGCATTGTTATATTTTCACATATATTTATGGCTTGTATAATGGAATTAGACATTATAATAACACATGAAATCAATCTTTTGGACCCCAGTTTAATACGATAGCATTCTACTCTATTCAAGTCTGCAACAAATGCAGGAAACAAAGGAAGCCACATGATTAAAAGTGCTGAAAAGCATAGGTAGGCTGCACAAAATAACCGCCACGTGTTTTTTTTTGGCTCTAATCCCCCCCCTCCCCCTCCCTCATCCTCATCTTATTGCTCATCAGCTAAGTTGTCAGGTCTGCTACATCCCTTTGATGGCATCACTGACAATTAGCAAGACGATGCCACACAAAACCATCTGGACAGGCACATCTCTCGTTGCTGAGGGAGACAGTTTCTGGTGTGACAAAAATAAATCTCAAGGTCAGTCACTGTCACTTTTTAAAAGTATCAGATTCCTTCAGAGGTAGATTTACGGGATTGGATTTATTTTGAGAAGGTTTACCGGCTAATGACGGGGTGTCTCAGAGACTGTTAAGTGGAGATGAGGAATTAAATCAGTAAAAGGATACAACCCCGTCCCTGCTTCCTGTTTCCTGTCGTTTTACACATGACCATGATACAGAAAAGCGGCGGTCTACATTTAAAAAAGGGTGACATGTGTAAATATATGTTACAAAAATATATGGATACATAGATCAGACAGACGGGCTTTGGCTGTTTCACTCCCATTCAAAATATGATAGGCCTGGCATGCCATCGTTCTAGTACACTCAGAAAAAACGATCAATTATCAAGAGGGGGCGGGAAATTGATTTTCCGCTTCCCCATACGCAGCAAATGTTCCACATAAATATATGATGCTTTGACAAACCTCTTTGTATTAAACTTGAAGGGCCCTGGCAATGAAAGTCAGACTAAATATAACTCTGTTAAGGCCCAGTCACACCAGCATTCAAAAACCGTGGGATTTCTGGCAAAAATCAGCTCATTTCATCGGACTCGCCACAATCAATGACGTACAGTTTCAACGAAGGAAGCTATCTTAGCTGAATAGCTTTGTTGCTCTATTCACTTTTATTCAAACTGCCAAGGTATAGACTGCTCCACAAAGGCATGGTTTACAGCAGCTCATGATGGTGTACGTCTTTTGAATAAACTGGGAACGTATTGCCCCGTTAGCAACCAAGCTAACAAGCTTGCTAACTGACAGGTAAGTGAACTAGGTAGCTCAAAAAACGTCTTCCCCTTCAAAGACTCTAAGGGAAGAAATGTAGTTCTCCACAATACAAGTTGACTATCTTTATATTCCTTCTTACAAAACAAAACAGGGCCTGTCTATAGTCTGAAATGCCTAAGAACACAACTTATTATCACATTATCTTTGGTTTAAAACGATATTGACCCTTTGCTAAGTTGAAAACATACAGGCCGATCATAGCGTAGCATCGGCTAGCTCCGTCATGCAATCATCTCAGATTTTCTTCGTTTTAAAAGGCGTGTAATAGTGACACTACTATATGCATTTCTAAAATGTTTACATTTCTACGTAAAAACCCGTGGAGCTAACATTAGCAGTGTACGTTAGCACGTCATTAACTAGCGTTAGCACTTCTATGCCGTGCTAGCTGCTGAACGTATATTGAATGTATACACATGTTGAATAATGAACTATTTTTTTCTGTTTCCACGCTGTGGTTATTGTCTGCTGACTTGGTGAGTTCTTTTGTTCATTTCGTGTGCCATTTAATTCCTCCTCGTATAAGCCCATGGCTTCTTCACCTCTCTTCGTCACATCTGTTTCATTTCCATTATCTGCGTTTTATGCTGCTGTTTAAGTGTGCAAATAAAAAACTAAATTAAAACAAAAACTGCCAGGTGGGTGTAAAAAAGTCCAGGAAATAGAAAGTAGCTCAAGGAAGTGTTCAGAGCTGTTCCCGGCCTTCTGCTGTGGTAGACATTAACTCTGCAGCTACCGTTGTTATATCCTCTCCAACCACAAGGATTCAAGGGATCGTGGTCTTTTAACATTCCATACAAACATCCCATATTCATCTTTAACAGCATTTTTTTTCCCCTTTTTGATCAAGGTTGCAGGGGCAAACGGATCGTTAAACAGAAACTAGAACACGGCGTCATTGTTTTTGAAGAGCAGGCTCAATGCAAGCCCTGCTCTCGCTCCGGTAACTCATCCACAGCTCTTCCATTGCGCGGTCCCATGATGCTTCCCTGCTTGTGTGTCCATACATCATGTTGGTGCGTGCTGTACTAAAGCAGATCCCCTACAGAATGGGCTCCAGAGTGTCATCCACCCAGAGTTATCCCTCAACCACTGGCTGACCGTGGCATTATTCCGATGGGGACTGTTTGACTAATAAGCATTTTCGCCTCACAAGTGCTGGCTCTAGTCAATGCTGCTGCTCTGGATATATACATACTGCATATAGAGGACACCTTGAATTGGAAAAAAAAGAAAAAAGGTGGCCAACACTATTAAAGGCACCCACTGGTCCGGAAAACACACTGTGATTTCATTAGAAAAATCATATAATGGTCGTAAACACAATAACAAAGTTGCACTTTTCGCTTTGGAGAATTTGCAGCGTATGTAGAACAGAAACAGCCTTCTCTCCAGATTTTCTGTTTTTTTCTTTTTTTCTTTTTTTACACTTGAATGCGCAAGATGTATTATTTTGTTTGAATCCAATATTAGCAAACTGTTATGGGAGGTAAACAAATGCTTTACCGAGCAAATGTGGAAGCAGTCTAATGGAGATGTTGAATAAACACGGGGGTTGCACTTGACTTTGAAAATTCAAAAGTGTCCAAAAGAAAAGCGTCAGGCCAGACTCGTTGTCCACACATCAGTGGGTCAGCTAAGAGGATGTGATCCAGCAACACTCGCTGTGATTCCTCTTAGCATTGAAAGTAGCTTTAAAATGTGCTACAGATGTTACATAAATGTAGTGGAACGAAAATAGCATATTTCGCTCCGGGATGTCCTCGAGTGGATTTCAAAACAGGAGCGGATCTGCATTTCTGAGGTGCATTTCAACACTTCTACTGTATCGCCTTCTCACAATTACATCCGCAGTGAAACCCGTGTGCTTCTGTTTGAGCTGAAAGTCAAGCATATATGTCGTTGACCCTCTCCACACTCGTAGACAACACTGCCTACTTCCGACTATTTCAGCTCTGTGACGCTACCCGAGTGTTTTTTTCCTCCCACACGCAGTTTAAAAAAGAAAGCACATTCCAAAACGACCTCTTTCTTTTTCAACCAAGTTCGTGGAACTGAGAGCCACTTGCAAATTTCTCACTATATTAATATTTATGTCTGCGCTGTCAATAATATTTGTTGCAGCCGCAAAAACAAATTCTCAGCACTCGGCAAATTCAATATACGCAAATGTGACTCCGGATTCTGAGGGGTTTTTGCGTCTGCAGATCCGGGTCCAGGTCCGAGCCTGCTGGGAGCCTGGGTTGAAGTGTCGCCATCACCTCGGCAGACCACCATGACAACCTCCTCCTCCTCTGTTGTTAAGACTTCCCTGCTGGAAGCCCTAATAGGACGGGGATTGGGTCCGTGGAGGCTTCCTACATCAGATGGTGTATAATGTCCCTCAGTCTCTCACGGTGGGGCTTTGGTAGAAGTTCAGCACACATGAGACACCGTCATTTGAAAAACATCTGTCACTCTGACAAATAATAAGTGCACAGGGCCTCCAGGGAAAAAAGGGAACTGCGAGCTCCATATATTATTTCTTTCTGTATAACACTGCGACTGACTGCTGTTTTTCTGTGTGTGTGTGTGGTGAACTGTACTTTATGTCTTATGCAATGCATGCTCTCTCTGACAATTGACATTTTAAGGGCATTACCCTTGACAAGGCGACCCGGACAATGGGAAGGAAAAGGCAGAATGATTTATCGGGAAGGGGTTGGCGGGGACTGACGAAATATTTTGATTTACATTTTTTTTTTCCGCAACCATTTGAAATGAATCTCCGAGACGCACGCCACACCTCCGCTCCCGGCTGTGTGAGCCGTCTGCAGAATAGCCTGATGACCTGAGATCAGGTATGGGGGGCTAGATCTCCCCAGGGCGCTCGCAAACCAAGACAACGCCGCACTGCTCTCCTTTTTCTAATTCTGCCAGTTCCTCCTGGCTTAATTGAGAATTTGAACAAACAAATTAATCATTGCAGCCCATAAAAATGACAGGATTCATGCAGTAGCATTCTTCATTCTCTCTAATTTGTTGTGTGTTGTCGTCTCCCCCCTCCCCCCCCCCAAGCCCCCTCTTCCTTCCTGCCTTTTCCTCAAACCCCACAGCAGTTTTTATGCTGAATCCGCTAGTTTACCCCCTTATGAAAATTACAAATACTTGTCAAGGTTAACGAGTTAATATTCTCATTCAATATTTATTTTATGGGCGAAAGAAAGCGTCTCCCTTCAGCGCGTCCTCTTCCAGAGCGAGGATGGGTTTGTTAATCAAAATGACAAGGACAGTGTCCTTTTGATAATCCCCTGAATCATCGAGAATAAAAAATGAACTTTATTAATCAGCAGCCCCTGATTAATTGTTATGAAGTGTTGCTCATCCATTTCCCCTGCATTTCCGTAATTTCCACAGAAGCCTAACAATCTCCCCAATGATTTGAAGCCTTTTGAGCTGGCGTTGCATTCGGCAGCATAGCAATAAATAGCTGGGCACACTCTTCTTCCTGGATGAGCTTCTGCATAGTTAACTTTTTTTTTTTTTACACAAACACAATGCTTATTTTCCCTCTCTGCTTACAGAAGCCATTTTTTTTTTGCTCCTCCGAGTTTGCATTTTTTAAAATGCCATTGTCCAAATGCATCAATACTGACACTAACGTCAGTTTAGTAGCAGCCATCGGGTCGCCTTTATGTTTGCATCCTGCATCAATACACTTTCTGCCCACTTGAGCCGTTCCTCTCCCGACACCACAGCTCAGCAACAGTGAAAAGCAGGACTTTTCATGTAAAATCCAATATGAATGAGGAGTTAGTAAATGAAATTACACATTATCTGCAAATTAACAACTCAGACAGAGAAGACCTCCCCACGGTGAAACCCCCCCAAAGCTGCTTCTTTTTTTCCCCCTCCCCCTTTAAAGAAGTACGACGATTAATAGTGCATATATTGATGATGTTTCTGATTAATATATCACGTTGAATGTCGCCTGCACAGTGGATGGTGCAAGGTTGGAAACCTGATGTAATTTACATGAGTGTGCGAGACGTGTGGTGCTCGTTTGCTCTGAAGTGATGTCCATGAAACAGAATATACAAACGAGAGGAAAGTTTCATATCAGAAGGGTGTCTATCTCTTTTTCCTTTCTTTCTCCTCAAGGAACATTATCACAGAAGGGAGGGAGGGGGGGGCGGAGAATATTTCATGCTATGCCCATTAATCAGCAGCCATCTATTTTACTGTATTTACCTAGAAGTTATTATTATTATATTCAGCTCCATATTTAAAAGTCCAGTGTAAGGAAATTATACATTTAACGAGTGCACGCTGTGAATTTCAGCCTCTTCAACTGATTTAAAGGGGGTTGGGTGGCTCGCATGCAATTAATTGTGGAGGTGTTTTATCCATCAGAATGAATAATTTAAAGGGAATGTTAATAGGTATCCCAGACTTGGCCGAAGGAACAGAGACAAAGTGTTGTTGAAAGACGTTTCATTACTTTCCCTCTGATCCTGCTCCTCATTTGTACTTCTGTGTCTTTTCTGGGTCAATCTAGTCACAATTAAATCAGATTTTTTTTGGTTTAAAAAAAGAAGCAATACTAATAATTATAATACCAATAATAATAGAAATCCGGAATCTATGTATACAGAGAAAATAGAAGATGTTGATTTAAGCTTAATGTCGCGTATAGCCATTATACGTGATTCATTTTCAAAACCGCGTAATGGCTCAGAGTCAAAATTATAATCATTGCAGCACAAAGCCAGAAGTTAAACTTTCCCCATAAATAAAAGCAGCTCTGGTTCACAGCACATGGGAACTTAAGTAAATCTGAGCGAGAACTTCCCCCCCCACAGAGTTACCTTTGAAAAATCTGCTTCATGTAACATAAATTGCACTGGGAGGGGCGGTGAAGCCACAATCTGTCTCTTTTTTTAAAATCCACATGAATGTTAAGCATAAATAACGGAGGAGTTTGAGTTATAGATTCAAAATCCTCTCATCATAATTAAAATAATAGACTTGTTTTCCCCAAAACACCATGTAAAAAAAACACAAATATAAAAACATCAATTATGACTTATCGATTACAGATTGGGCCTTTAAGAAAATGAAAAGTACATCATATGCATTCTTGAGCTGGAAAAGTTTTGTGAACACTAAGAAATGGATTCACTGAATAAGATTAGCTTGACCTGAATTGCCATGTAGTCTTTTAAGACACACAAAAAACCACAGCTCCCCTTGAAGGAAGCATTAAATTGATGATGTCTGGGACTTGATCTCAGTGCAGCTTTGACTGATTCCTCCTCTGTGTGTGTGTGTGTGTGTGTGTGTGTGTGTGTGTGTGTGTGTGTGTGTGTGTGTGTGTGTGTGTGTGTGTGTGTGTGTGTGCGTGTGTGTGCGTCTCGTCTGGTGGGGAAACAATGTGAACTTCACTGACTCCCACATGCGCAGAGGGACGACATCAGAAAGAAGTCGTCTCTGTCAGATGCGATAAAGGGACGTCCACATGTGCTCCCCCCCCACATCCTTCACACTTTGTGTACACCCAACCCACGACATGAATTAGCTATGGGGACCACTCGCTCTTTCAACGGACATCCAAGACGAGGACATTTTGAACAGTAAATCCAGAGACAAGATATTGCAAAATTAATTTCCCCGACACCGTCCCCCCCCCTTTTCCTCCCCTCTGTATTTTAAAGGGATTCACAAATACACCAGTCCTTTTGTACGCTTTCCCTTCAGATGGAGATCTATGGCGTTTGTGAACAAAAGGCACTCCTTCAATGACAAGTGCCAAGTACATCAGCCAGTCCTCCTTTTCAAGTAATTCCAACCCCGGCTATTCAGGGTTTGCCCTGTGGCAAGACCGAGCACTTCGTTCTCCAGAAATAGCCATAGCTCATCTTTCACGAGGAACTCAGGTCGTCTTATCAGGGCAGGAGAAGAGGTTCATTTGAATTTCTGTCTCTTCAATATGCCTGGCAATCATGATGCCCGGTTAATATTGAAGTTTGGGGAGCACTCGGTGTTGCCGCCCCCCACCCCCCCAAGCTGTGTGGCAGGCACAAAGAACTTGTAACTTGCCATCAAATATCTTATCACATGACTTCATCTCTCCACTGATAAACCGGACACATTCCAAAATCTGTTTACTCTCCGATATAACATTTTTTAACGGATACGCTCAAGTAATGAACGCCGAAAGCTAAATAATTGTACGCCTTATGGCTGAAGATGAGATTCGGTTTGCTTCGGTGAGTATTTATGAGTCGTCCACCTCACCTCGTGGATTTCTTTTTGTTCCCTGTTCACGGCAGAAACAGCAAAATTGGCTTACCACACATCTAATTAACACCCGAACACACCTTGACAACTTCTGCATGACACTCACTCAGCGGAAATCTTTTTAGAATAACAGAAAAAAAAGAAAGAAAGAAATCCACACTTCAACTGAAAAGAGAGGCGTTTTTCTTGATAAATTTAAGATAAAAGAGATGGCAGTCATTTTCTCCCGTGACATATTTGTTCTTTAACAACAAATCAATGGCTGTGAAAGCTTGGCACCTGAATACAGAACAATGGGGAGATGAAGCGAAGATTGTCTTCATTAGGCACATTAATATTCATAGAAAGTAGGAAAATCTGACACCGCGGAGGACTTGGTAACCTTTTCTCATATTAGATTTTTTTTTTCAACTTCTTAACACAATTAAAGTCCAGCAATGACTTAATTAATGCGGCTTTCTGTCAGGCGCTTTAAAGAACTGTCAATTTGGCCTGGGTCTGCCTGTCAGCGGGGAAGAAAGACAGTCATCCCACTCTTAACAGGAGACAGTCGGAATCACAGTGCCGGATAAAGTCACATTCGCAGACACCTTGCCAAATTGATTCTTTTAAGGGTTTTCTTGCAGATTACCATTTCTTCCCTCGTGTCTCTTATTCTGCATGAGTGTCAAATCTGAAGCGGGAATCTAAATTCAGTTTTCTTTTTTAAAAGGTGCCAGCTATTAACATCCTCTTCTCCTATTGTGCCCGTTGTTGCCGATACCCTGTTAAATTATGATTTGAAATGAAACATTTCCTGGTGCGAGAGCCGGCGTCCTCGGAGCTGGGAATCAATTACCTTGGATATCGGGTGGGGGGGGAACAATACGCCGCGGTTAAGAGAGCGCTGCCCTTGCGGTTTGCGGGAGTTACTGAATCAACATTAGCTGAATTATTCCTGTGCATGGAGCTACTGAACAGTTTTTATTCGCGCTGTGCGTTTTTCTTTCCCCCCCTCCCGAACATGACGAATGACATCAGTGAGACTGCGCGGCGAGTTTTTCTGGAGACGCGTCTCCTTTAGAACCAGAACTGTCTTCTAGTGGAAGCCACGGGCTGTCCAAACAAGATGACAGTGCAAATGGCTGCTGCTAATGACTGATTCTCCTCTCTCGCCTGTGTTTTGATCAAAAACGTCTCCCCCTCTCTCTCGCTCCCTCTCCCTCTGAAATGGTAGCGACCAAACATTGAAGGTAATGGGCCTGACTTTTGGATGGCTGACACAGCTGCAGGATCTCATATCACTTTGACTGAGATCAGTCACTCTTTACAGACAACGAGCGAACGATGCTGAATTATTACACGAGCAGTTTGGGAGAACGAGGGAAAAACAGAAATAGATGTGTAGGATACTGTTGCAGTTTTGTGAAACTCCTCCTCCTCCTTATCCGAATGGAATATCCAGAGAGAAACTGGATTTTAACATTCATTTTCTCATCTATCCACTAGGTGTGTGACCGGAGAGGGGAGGTAGAGGGGGAGAGCGGGGGGAGAGCGGGGGATTCATACACTGCCATTCTCTGTATTAATGAACCAATACCTGTGATCATTCTGCAGGAGGTGTAACTGGCTTGGCAGGTGTGCTGCCACTGGGAAACAGATTAAAATAGTCAGTGTTCCTTTCAAGGCTTGTGTGGAAAACAATGGAGGCTTCACAAGGTAATCATGCCATTATATGAGACGGAGGGACTAATTGGAATTATACTAGAACAGGCAGGGAGCTCATTAAAACCTTGAGCACTACCTCATGATAAACAGTCACTTTAAGGGCTGGCACTAATATGATGAGGCAAAGTCTTTATTTCTCACTTTCCAATGAACACATCTGATGTTTAAGCTCCTTATACTCTCTCAGCAGGTATTCGCGTGGAATGCAAGACTCCTTAATTGCCACTGGAAATTAGTTAGATTGTTATATGGAGGAGCTTTTTTTTTTCCCCCGTCGTCGTGCGGGGAAACACTGGCTGAGGACGATACTGTACTTGTCTCCGTATCATCACCGAAAACCCTCGTAATACGATCACACTTCACCCTTCACATTAACGTTTGCATATTTTGTCAGCCGCGTTTTTCAACCACGCATTTCATTATTACAAATTGAGCCGCGCGCTAATGTATTAATTGTTCAACTTTGCTCATTACAACCCTATAAAAACCCCTCACCAATACGATACCATAATAACACAGCGAGCTTGTTATGGACCCTGACAACCCCTGATTAAAATCAGACTCATTTTGCCTGATGAGAAATTGCTTTGCCCAAAATAACTTTATATCCCCCTGCTTTCCAACCACAGTTCATTAGCTCCATCTTGCTCAGGCAGGATTCTTTGTGCCATTCCGACTGTATTCAAATCTCTCTAATGCCATCTCATGTTTAAAGACTGGCCATAAATCCCATATCAGCTCTTAATGACCACTGCCGGCCAGCCGGTAATATGTCATTGTTCGCAGGCGATCACCCAGCGGGGAATAGACCATGCCAGTCTTTGTAATTGCACACCCAGAAAGATTTATATTGCCATTATGCACACCCATAAGAAATAATTCAAACATATCATTGAAAAAAAAACAGCCTGCACATTGCTGATCCCCAAATCTCCACTGAGCATCTAGCTAGTATAATATCCCAGCGCCTCTGCTAACATGTCTTTAATGCCTCCTAGTAAAGATGTCTTCCAACGCTCATTCTCCATATGTCTGTTTATCGGTGATGCCGTTTCTCCTCCTGCGGAGGAAGAACGCATCGTACAGTCGAGCGCTACAGTAGCTAAGTGGCTGGAATACATCCATCCAGCTGCAGTATGCATGCTAAACAAACACCTCCGTTTACACTTTCTTTTTTTCTCTCCAATCCTCATGCAGCTCTGAGATGCGGTGATGGAAGACGCAGTTAGCTGAACTCCCCGAGTGTGCCGGCGGAGAGAGCTTTGTTGTGCAGCTCGTCCCCGGCTCCTCCTGAGAGGGGAGGCAGGTGTGGGGCTGACGCAGGTTTGATCACCTTGGTGAATGTGGACCTAAGTGGCTTCTCGGGCGTCCGCGGGGAGGACACACAGCCGCCCGACTGCAGGAGGACGAGTGTTTGACTCGTGGGCTAATGAATTGCCTGGTTGAGCAGAATTACATCATGCTTGTTTTCTTTAAGAGGATTTGACAGGTACTCAAATACGCCGGGTTGACGTTCTAATTCAGACCGCGTGAGGGGACGGCAAAAGGTAGCCGACTGATAAGACGTTGTCCCCGGGTGTGTGTGTATTCGCGGATCGCTCTCATAAACCGGAAGAATCGACAGCTGCTAACGCGAGAACGGCGGTGGCCTCTGCTTGTTCTCTTTGTCCCCGGTTAGAAGGGCTGCAGAATTAGAGGGGAAGTGGAAATGCCCTCGCTGAAGTCAGCCATCAAAAGCAGGCCAGTCATGCAGACTCCTGTTTCAGAGTCCACTGAGACCGCTCCCAGGGACTCTTTGTTCCTTTTTTTTCCCCCCAACCAGACTGCTGCTGTCTCCGCGCTCAAGGGGCTCACTCACCAGTGACAGCCACAGTCAGATCATACCCCCACAATCAAATAGGGTTTTATTAGATCTGTCTTGCCGAGCGGCACTCCGCTGCAAAAACATGTTTTGTTCTCTTTAACCTATTCCACCGGGGACGCAAACCAACAGTGACACTGTCATTTGTGAGCAATGCAGTATGACTCCCTTGTGGTACAAATGTCAGATTATAGCGTGCAGTACTAGTTATCCTCCTCCTAAATATAGCCTCCCTGGTATCGTAGCCTGTCGCAAGAAATTCATGGCTTCACACACATGGCCTTTAGTGGAACCCCAGACAATGTCACAAACCTGAAGAAGTCGCCAGGATGAGACTAATTGTAAATTCACGTCCGTCTGCAAACTCCCCTTGTAATTCCAAGCAGAGAGGCACCTGCCCCCCCCCCCCCCCCCCCAGCTTGATCCCAGCTCGTAATGTGTGATGTGCACTTTTCAATCCCCGCAGATATCAAATTGATTTGCACGTGGAATTGTCATCTCTTATTAAGGTGGCATTTAAGTATGTGACTCAAACAGGACCATGGATTTGGAGGTGTGACCGGCCCGTGAGACCGTTTTGGATGCCGGTCACTCGGACCTCTTTGCTGGTCTTAGAGGTTCAATTAACCAGACGACGTTTTTTTTTTTGTTTTAAGGCACAGTTTTCGTTGCGTTTCTGTATTCCTTGTGTTTTTTCTCGTGCTCTTCTCATTGGTTTGAAGTGGGTGGGGTTAAGTAGGAAATTGTGATGTGACCTACTTCCATGCATCCATCAGAATTCATCACATTTTCTTAGGCTTTTGATGGAAATTTGAGTGTAAGTTTTCAATTACATCTTAGTTTAATAAAAATAATCAAGTCTAGTCATGCCCTTTTGTTCTTCTTCTTCTGAGCATTTTGAGGCTACTGCTGTCTTCTGAGTTGTGTACAGTTGCGTTACTATGGTTACGTGGTTCAATCTTCATTTAGATCGGTGGAACAGGAACTGTATGTACACAGTATCCATGTCACTCTACTAGCCATCCATTTCTATATTTATTAACAAAATATGGCTGTTTGAACCGAACCACTCTCTCTCTCTCTGTCATCCTGCTCACCTAGCATTAGCATTAGCATTAGCACAGCTTCCCGTGCTCTCCACTGCAGAGAAGAGGATCATTCAGAAACGACATTCACTCACGACTCCACTAAAATAATGTCGGGGTTTAGCTTGAAAGAAGAGACTTAAATGTCAAAAAGCAAAATGAATCCTGGATTATTACATCAGTTCATTAATCCATTAAATCATCTGCTACATACAAGTAAAATACCTAACCCTGCAGGGTAATTCTATCATATTTCCCCATGTATTTGTGTCTAAGGGAATATTATGCGTAAAGGCTTCCATTTGGTTGTTTGTTTTACTTTACGTGATGCTAATTTAGATCCCCAAAACTACTGTGAGATTCAAACATTAGAGTACATGTACGAGGATATAAAAGGAGCTGTTCATCATCTGAAGGTGAGGGGAATCAAAAAGCACACATCACGTCCTCTTGAAGAGCTGCTTGTTGTCTCGCGTCTCTCACACAAGGCTCAGTTTAACTGGCGCTTTTATCGACGGAGAGAATTACACACAAACGGCAGGTGAGGTCACGACGACGCGGTGAACCAGAAGACGTCACCTGGCCGGGATCCGATGCATGACACACGAGCAGGTCGCTTAGAGGTCACGTTTGTAATACATCTGACTGTCCGGCGTCTTATTCTTATGGTCATTTGGAGATTCTTGGCTCAGATATCAGATGGAAACTATAATGTTGGATTATTACTAACAAGAAAATCAGTCAAAGTCGCATATAGTATTTTTTTTTTCCCTCCCCTTTTCAGACATCCAGCCCTATAAATAATCAAGGCCTTCTCCGATTCCTCCGAGTAATTATCTGTGTTCTCTGACAGCCACAGGCAGCAGCAAACTGACAGGCCTCCATGAGGGAGATGTTGTGTAAATTTTATGAGTGACAAAGGAGATTAGTAGAGTGACTTTGTACATGTAACTCTGACCTCCTTGGAGCTTTTGCACACAGGAAGGTGAACGGGGAGGCGGAGGGGGGGGGGGGGGGGGGGGAGGAGACGCCCAAGGACCGTCGATTCCATGCATTTTCATTTTGTGGCAAAAATTATAATCCAACAACCAGGTGAGACTAGTGGAACATTATGAATAGAGTTGAGGAGAAAGTCGGTTGTGGAAAAAAAAGCATGAAAGGCAGAGATTGATTGATGCCACGGACTCCTCCGGAAAGACGTGTATCATTTCAGGAAAGTGTGTTTACGCCGGTGTGTTGTCGTAATTTTGACGGTTTGACGGTTGGGTTACACTGTTGCATTTGGGTGGAAAGGGATATTTTTCCACAGACGTAGTGATTCTCGAGAGGCTCTCATCAGTTAAATAGCAACCTGCCGCAACAATCTCCGTCTCCCAAAACTCCCCCTGTATCATCACTCCCATTGTGTCGACCCCCCAAAAAAATCTGTTGCTTCTGATTTTTTCCCGGCGACGCTCGTTCTGCTCCGAGACGCTTTTGTTCACAATAATTACAGGGCCTGCGATTTTCCCCGGCACGTACGTATGTCTCGCCTCCAGCTCTGTGATTGTCAAGAAGATTTGACGGAGGTATCAAGTGCACGTGAGTGACGGGGAACACGGACATGCCATCACTCCCTCCTGTTTACCCAGTGTCGGAGTGTCACCCTGAAAGAGAACAGAAGAGGCGGGCCTCGGTGGATTTACTCCACGTCTGTCTGTCTGTCTGTCTGTCTGTCTGCCTCGCCTGTCTCTCTGGACATGTTGTAGGAAGTGACGATAACAGGAGTTCAGCGGACATGCGGTCGTGGCAAATCTCCCCGGCCATCTTGCGCGGCTCACGCTGTTCAAACAGGTTCCACGCCGGCTTGTGTCTTGTCTTGTCAAGTGGCTGACATTCTGATTTAATCAACATCCACAGCCTGCCAGATGAATTAGATCACTATCAAAAATGCACGGGGAGCGCCATGTCCCTCACTTGTCAGAACCAAACTCGTCTGCTCATTTATTTATTACATTCTTTCCATGAGAGGAGCGTCGCGGCGCTGTGTGGGCTGAAGGTTGTCCGTCCTTGGTGCTTTTGTTAAACTTGGATGAGCCCCAGGGATTTCCGTAATTTTTTTATCTCGCAACTCGCATCATATTGAAAACACATGATGGTGGTCTGGAGAGGAAAAAACAAACACAAAGGCATTCCTTCCTCCTCTCTTCTGAACAACAAGCTGTTCTCTCTGGAAATGTAATCCACTCCATCTAGTTATTAATGAATCAAAGATCCAGGATGTGGAAAGAGATAGTCTTTGTTTTTACTACACACGTGTATGTTGAGTGACCTATTACTCCTTTTTGTTTTAATGGTTCGCCGCCATGATTAAAATAAATGGGGAGGTTGAGTACGTGCTGGCAAAGCAACAGAGAGCACGGTAATGAAGAAACAGCCGAAAGAGGACGGACGTTGTGTTCACTGCTCATTCCCTGAATGGAGATCATTTCTGGAAGTATGTATTTTGCGAGCAAAACGCTTTTCGTTTATGTGCATCGCTGTTGTTTTTTTGTACCTCCATTAAATTCACTATATTTTGTTCAATATTTGAAAAGAGCCAGTGCCGTGCCCCGAATGGATTGAATTGATGCTCATTTGGACAATTGTATGTCAGAGTGATAGCCGAGTCAAACAAAAATCCATTTCATTTTGAGTTTAACAGCATTACTGAGCTTGATGTTGCCTGTGTATCACAGCGAGGGAGGAGGGGAGTGTGTGTGTGTGTGTGTGTGTGTGTTGGGGGGGTGTATGAGTGTACGTTGCATGAATTATCAGTGGGAGGACGGCTGCGGTTTAGCTGAGCCGAAGAGACTCAGATTGAGATGTCCACTCACGGCTCACTGGTTTGATGTTTCCATCATCGACAGCAAAGGAGACTCTGACAGTTGGGCTGCACAAAGCCAGCTGTTTTCATGGTTTGAAGCGTCCTGAACGTGCACCCAAGTTGAAGGATTGGTAGGAGATTATTAACCAAAGTGACACCCAGAACACACGCATTCACAGTTGGAAAATCACTGTGTGTGTCTCTCTCTCTCTCTCTCTCTCCCTACTTCTCTCCCTCCGCCGCCGCTCTCTAATTTTGGAGCTGCGGCAAAGTGCTCCTGCATGTTTGTGTCAAAAGTTCTAAATTGAGACGTGTGATAAGGTAGGACGAACATTAAAAATAGATAAACACACATCTGTGGACTAATCTAGGGGAAACAAAACAATGAACAAGAGAGGGGGGGGTGATGATGGCAGTCACGCTCATCAAATGATTCCAAAGTAAAAAGGACACGTTCGATGATTGATGTCAGCAAATGATGAAATTACATTCCTGAATCATTCAGAAATATTAACCCAAATCGAGTCCGGCCTCCATGAACAGACATCCATCACGTGAAAATGAGCTCCAACTATCAGGATTAGAAATCCAAGGCATTTACTTGATGGGAGAAATGTATAACATTAATCAATTCTTATTTTATTTTCTATTATTTTCTCTCTTGTGGTCTCGATGTGGATGAACGTGTGACGTGTGTGTTCTCCTGCCGCATGATTTGTGACCTTTGAACTGATGTGATATATGATTCGCTAATTATTGTCATTAGCTATATTTTTAATTTCACGTTGTTTCACTTTTTGGTTTTTCTTGTTTTGTTGAGTATATATTTGTTTATTTACCGATAAAAATGCTAAGAAAAAAAAGAAGATAACAAAGAAAATGAGCTACTTATTTAAGTGTATTTACTTGATAATGACATTTTGGTCATACAAAATAATAATAATAAGCGTGTTTGTCATAGAAACACCGATTACCAACGCGTCGACTGTGTGGAGCGATCCTTGGCCGATCGATGGGAGCCCCCTTTAGTCTAAGTGATATCAGCTCAGTGCCTCCCTTGATCACGTTCAAACGTTCTTGCAATCTGAGAGACCGACCGGCTCATTCTGACACGACTGAAGCACTTAACACTGTTTCCTGGCTGCTAATCAATCGAAAGGCCTTTCCCTCTGTGGCGACACAAAATACTTTACACTTCCACCTACTGGGGGAAAAAAATAAAGAAACAAATACATACAACATCCTTCATAACACACACGTTGTCTACATGGTGGTTGTGGTCCGGTTTGTGTCGGACGAACTAAAAGAGCTTTAAAGATTTGCATGTTTTATTATTCACTTTTATTGTTGCTCCACATGATACACAGGCTAACGGTAAAGCTCTGCAGCGGCATTAAAACAAGAGGAGAAGAAATGTCCCCCTCTCCTCGAGGTGGTGACATTATCAACCCACCGCACTGCAGAGAAGCATATTGGATTCACATTCTCAACACAGCTGAGCCTTCTGGCCCGAGTGAAGAGTTCGATTTGTCATGTCTGCCTTCTCTAATTTATTACACGTCATAGATGCACGACATTTGTACTTCTATCTTCAAGAGAATCAGAGGTCAGTATTCTTCCGTTGTGTTATCTCTGCTCTAGGTTGGATGCGGCACGTCTTTGTCCGACGACACCGAGTGTCAAAATGTCAAATCGGAGCGTCGCAAATCAACAGGTGCTCCAGCCCCCGAACTGAGAAGCACCTCAGCTGCATACTGCCCCGAAGATGCACCGAGGACCCGGTTCCAACCGGTTTACCGAGCACAGCTGTATTACTGGCATCTGTGCATTGCGTTCCTATACTAATTATTCATTAAGCTGGTGGGGGAAAACGACGGTAGCTCAGCTGACCGCCGCCGTTACAGGCTGTGTGGTTTGAGTCAGTGTTGAGACTGCAGTCCCCGGAGTTACACAAATAGTGTAGTGATTATATGCAAAAAGAAAGTTCATACTTCGCACACATCCTACAGGAATACCAGATGAACAAATTCACACTTGGTGGGAAGAAAGTTTGCACAAGTGCTAGCCACAAGGAAGATGGCCAGAGACCAGAGACAGGAAGAGAAAGATAAGTCCATAAGAAAAAGCTACTCGTGCAACCAAATCCAAATCTCATAGCAACCACTTGTATGTTCAGTTCATCCCTAAAATTCAAACATAGCTATTTTGTTTTCTGGAGGATATTTAGGGCAGAGGAGCCCTCATTTTTCACCTCAGCGTGCCTTGTACAACTCCAGTTAAGCTCTCTTGCATCAGGCTCACGCAGCTCTGCCCACATTTGGCATCGTGCCTAAATCTATTATAATATACTCCACTTCCTTCGGAGATTTCAAATTAAAGACAAAGTGCTTGTAATTCTGCATTTCTCCCGTTTGCTTCCTTTCTGTAGCACTGCAGCTGTCTCTCCGGGGGGGGGGAGAAGGAAAACGAGGTCTTTGTTCAGGCGTAACTCATAACCCACATCGGAAAATAATGCGCATCAAAGTTTAACTGTAATAATAGAAAATGAAATAAATAATCCTGCACATCATGGTTTAGGATTGGGAATGAGGATACAGACCTGAAACCTGGATTAGCTAGTTTTTTAGGAAGTTCTTACTTGCAGTTTGGTCTGATAATATAAAAATAGGGTTTGGGTTATTTGGGATTTGATTACCTCCAGAAAAGACTAGTGGGAGGTAGTTATGTAACCAAATATTTATTCCACGTTGCTAATATGTTTCAGTAAGAATGAACTGGTGGTAGAAGTTTCCAAAAATGCTGTGGATTAGGACACTAAAACAACGCTCTCTGATTTACTTTACTTAATGAAATACAAGCCGACATGATGTCTGTTAAAAACACATAACTGGCCTGCTCAACAGCTGCAATAACAGCAAGAATCTTTACCTCTGTGGATATCATTAGGTATAAAGGGATTTATTCATTTCTTGTTTATTTGTATGGGGTGTAGCATAAACCAGCGTCACACACCAACGCATTTAAGGTAACTTGGAAATCCCTATAGGCTTTTAAAACATATCAAACTCCACAACAAATACATGAGACGGTAAAAAAAACACACACTCATAGAATAGATACATAATAATTAAAGGTATTACTATGAGTGGATTGAATAGAATGCTGCAGGAAACAGAAACAGTGTCTGCTGCTTCATTGTTCCCCCATCCAGGTCAAGCTTGGGTCATTCCTGAATGTGGTCTGAAAAATGTAACAATCTGCAGCGATGCCTCATGCGTTGGAGAAAATAATAATAAAAAAAAAAAAGGTATTTGGCTTCACTGGATCAGCATTCCTCTCAGCCCTGTGTACGGGAGTGAAAATACAATATCGTTTTGGAAGACGCTCGCATTCATCTTTGAATGAGCCTCTCTACCTAACCCTCACTTTGTGCCACCTCACAGGAAAAGAAAAGGAAAGGGAGAGAGAGAAAAAAAAAAGAATCCTGAGGTTTAGGAAGAAATGAAAACCCCCAGCGCTGCTCACTCATCTAAGAAACATTAAATGTACGGTTTGTTTACCCGCATGTGCACTTATGAATCCCAGGGGTGCCGCAACCTGTGTATAACTCACCCTTAGGGCCTCGGAGTATTTTTCACTATGAAATGAAATTTTATAGCATGCGAGATTAGCCGACACTAATGCAAGGTCAAAAATAATAGAATCAATAGGCAGGCTCGGCGATGTTAACATTTACAGAAAATAATGGGCTGAAAAGCGCTGTTGAAAACAGAATGAAATGAGTCTCTGCAGAATTCTTATTGATGGCTTTTCATTATTTCTAATAATTTGACTTTCTTTTGTGTGCTGTTGCCGGGGTATGGCCCTTGCTGTGGTGCTATGGTTTATCTCTGTGTGTAGCTGTTTCTGTGTGTGTGTAAGCGTGTGGGCGTGTGTTTGCGCTTTTATGTGTACACGCACATGTTTTATGGTCAATAAACAGCTATTTTCTGCCAAAGCCTTTCAGCTGCTGATCAGATCTCGGTGCGTAATGCTGCAATGGCAGTTTGGAAGACGAATCGCAGCGGATCGGCCAACTTTGTGGATTTTGGGCCTCGTTTCATATTCAGAAATGTTGCGAAACGCAGGATGTTTATTGCCTTTGACAACACTCAGTCCTTCAGAGAATGGTGCCGACATCAAATGAAGTGTCCAAGATAAACCCCAAATGAGTGTTTTCTCTGTGACCCCGTGTTTTATGGCCTACTGGAGCACTCCAAGTATCTGCAGCTAATTCAAGTGTGATTACAGGGGGGGGTCTGAGATCCCTCTCTAATATAACCCCACTCACTGCTATTGTCTTTCCCTCAGACTAATGAAAATAATGGTTATGAATGTTTTTGGTGCACTTTGATTGTCACATCAACTGTTTTTATTGCTGTCATTATGGTTTAACATCGCACTGTTAATTCTGTTAATTAAAAAGCTGATTGCGTTTGCCAGTCTGTGATCTCCATTTGGTGAGTCCATATGGTAGAGATTGCTTGTTGTAAATTTCAATGAAGCCTTATCACAGCGTCGCGACGTATAATCAAGCAGCACACGCGCCTGGAATTGCCTGGAAACCCCTCCGTCGTCCTCTCCTCCTCCGCAACTCTTGTCCACAACTTCAGTCAAACTACCATTTTCTTCAAACGACTTTTTGGTTTGAAATCGTTACGGAGATTACAGGGTCGTTGTTTGTTAGCCAAGTAAGCACATTTAAATGCACACAGAACAGTGCGTGCTATCTGATTAAGATAAAAGAAATAAACTGCACAATATCCATTTGGAGGTGACATTTCCTGTCTTGATGACCACGCTGAATAAAATGCTGCAGTAATTTACTGAAGACGCAAAGTGTGTGTGTGGGGGGGTGGTGTATTTCACGCACGGAGAAGCAATTAAGAAGTGGCAGCTGAGCTTTGCTGCATTCAGAAAAAAAAAAGTACTACTTGGACATCTAACTTCAAATACATGCATGCGGCTTGTGTACCTAACAATCGTTCTGCGCTCAAAAAGGCGATGACCTACTTCAGCTTGTTTGTTGTTTGGTGGAAAGTCCCCCCAGTCCACTCCTCCGCCTGGTGAATCCCTCACGGACGGATTATATTTGTTCTGGGTGTCAACGTATAAATGTTAAGTTCAACGTGGAAAAAGCACAGGGACCACGACGAATCAGCCGAGCCAGAAAAACGGCACGGAATTCCTCGTGAATTTGCTGGAAATTAAAAATCAAACCTGACATTAAGACAAGTCACACCAGTGTGCCTGTGTTTTACCAGACCAGATATAGTGTTGGGACCGTGCTGGATCAGAGCCAGAGTCTGTCCACAGAGTTTTACATACAGACGTGAGAGCCTGGCTGCTAGAAGTGAAAATGCCAGGTAGTAGACTGTCATTGTGGATTGGGAGGTTGGCCAAAAGCTTAAAAAGATCTCAATACCACCTTCAACCACACAAAACCCCAACCCTAACAGCTGTCCATGTTGCCACCCCCCCTAAAAAATAATAATCTGACTGCATGTATCTCTACTCTAAACAGAAAAGCCCTCATGATTCATGAAAACACATCATTCTGGGGTGAGCCGCAATCACTCGTCATCGCAGGTCTTCGGATTCTCGTCGAAGCTATTGGCTAAAAAAACGTCCTCATGCTTGTGGAATGCCAGTGTTTACAGAAGAGATGGGGAGAGAGAGATAGAGAGAGATAGAGAGAGAGAGAGAGGGTGCACTCGCGGACACGTCTGCCCCCGCCGAGCCCCGCAACCGGAGTGGACGTCCATCAGTTCAGAAGTCAGCGACTTCGCACGAGTCATCCATTCCTCACTTTTCATCCCCTCCGACAGGCTCCGGGGCTCTGTCTCCGCTCGGCAGTATTTACAGTGGTGGAATCTGTTTATGTCACGCAGATGTAAATGTTTATACTTGATGAACGCCGGCTGAGTTTTTACAGTCCAAAAAAAAAAAAAAACGTACGGTTTCTGAACGCGTGGAGATGGTTTAGCTTGATTTACCGTCATCGTTAGGAATGTGAGATCTGTCTCAGACACTGACCATTGGTTTGTTTTTTTGGAAGCGTGGTGCCAGGTTTACATGCTTAATAGTGGTCTGTTTGTAGTGCCAAGCCCAGCAGCTTCCTTGTTAGACTCCTTGTTTGCAAATGCCAGCTGATGTGGAATAAATTAGGTGGTGGAGGGTTTTTTCACACGTGAATAACTTTCTCAAAAGCATGTTTTCATGCAACTAATATTTAAAAAAAAAAAAACGGTTTTGTGGAAATAAACTACTCCAACTAAATAAACTGTTACTGGTACAGATGACCAAAACAGTGAACTAGATACAGTATTGTTATTACTGGTTGAGTGAAACTGAAAAAGGGGGGCAACAACACCTTGAGCCAGAGCACCGTGGTCTTAATTTGTCCAAGCCATTGTCCTGAGGTCTTTTCAAGAGACGAGCTATTTATCATTTAGGCGGCCGTTATTTTTAATGAGTCTGTTATCATTCATTTTAGGGCATCCCACCTTTCCTTGACACGGATAGTATTTCTTTTTATATAGGACATAGGATTTATGTCTCGCTCTCCTCTCGGCCTCTCTCGGCTGGGAGCTGTCAGCTGGATGGCGGTTTGGGAAGGCGCGATGGTACGCTGCACTCCGGGGCCACGGGGCCTCATAGAGCTCAGACTATACCTGGACCTTGTGAAATACACTTACACCACAGAAAATGGTGTAAGTCCCATCTTTTGGACCTATTCTTCTCTCTCTGTGTGTCCTTTAAAGGAAAAAAATGGTGTCGCCTGGCACTTGAACCGAGGACATGAAGCCTTTTTCTTTTTAGCTTTCACAAATTGGATTAAATTATGATGTCGTATCTCAGACAACAACCTCCGATTGGTCCCAGCGACGGCCTTGACCTGCCCGACCAACTCTAAATAAGTAATGATGATCTTTTTAGGAGTCATACGCTATCTATTTAATCGCTTGCAAAAGGCTTCGTAGGATAGAAAGGTGCATTCAGTAAAGTGCAAATCTCTGCCAGGTGTGTCTGCAGCCACTGCTGTATTGTGTGATTGAATTAATACAACCCACAATTGGCTAACTCCCTGTCTAGACAGTAATGGGCTGTAAGGCGCCGTAACACACACACACTTCATTCACACTCAGAAACAAGTGGCAGTGCTGGCAATCGGCTCAAAGACGTCATATAAGACGTTTCGTACAATCGTGCCGAATACTAAATCAAGCTCACCGAGCTCTGCTAACGTAGCTGCGTACTGGTAGTACCATTAGCTCTTAGCCGTTAGCCAAACACAGCGTCCAAAACACTAAAAGTGACTGTGTCTCCGGGTGCACTCAGATGTGTTATCACTACCAGCCGAGGCCTGTTAGCAGCAGAATGTGAGGAGTCACTCCATAGCAGTGTAAAACAAGCAATAAAAGGTGTTTTGAGAAACTGTGAGTCACCGCGATCCTGAGGAGGTCCTGAAGTCGTAACCTGGCGCTCATAATATGTGCAGTTTGTGCTGCAGCAGAGACAAGATTAGCCGTGGACAGACACAGGGATGCACACTGATAAAAGCCACGCACACACGCGACCGATGGCATTATAAAAATCAGATATTAAATTTGTGTCACATTAACCCCCAATGACTATTTAACACAGTTCAGTGGCCAGAAGTACAATCCACAACATTTTAACTAAAAAAATCAAAGAAATTATAATTCATATTTTTTCAACTGCATTTCCTGAACAGCATGACCCAGCCTGATGAGCCTAAGTGAAAACCACACTGAAAACTGGCCTGCATTAAAAAAGAAAAAAAGAAAAGTAAAATGTAAAATATATCCCACACAGACAGGAGCCATAAAAGGAGAAATAGGAGCAGAGACACTCCTCCTTGCCTGCAGGGGACACCCGTCAAACCTGCTGCTGCTGCTGCTCTTACCTCCCTTATATGCCCATATGTGGTGGAGGTTGGTCCGGATCACAGACCGTATAAAAGAAGTATAAAGCCTCTGGGTCAGAAAAGTGAAGCCAGGGTGGAAGTGCCTTAAACCTGCATTCTTTCTTATGACCAGCAGGGTGCAACATTATTTACAGACTTCCAATTGTATAGAAGTTGATTAGAAAATGACCCTACAAATCATTATAGTCTCAAGTTTCAAGTGTTCTTCGATATAGCATGACGTTCGTTTTATACATGTTCCCCCGGAGAGAGAAATAGACAAAGCGATGCTTAACTCTCCACAGCTCCACCGTCCACTCCTGCTGCTGCAGCTCTACAACTAGATCCCATCAGATGGCCTGGTTTCAGGTGCTGCACATTATCGCACGGCCATCCAAGGTGCTTCTCAAAGTCATCGTTTTACAACTTTTACAGCACCGGAGCGCTACATCCCTGTTTTGGACAGCAAGTGTTTAAATGATAAGAACATCATTATGTCACTTCTAAAATGATTTTTGAAGTGATAGTGAAATAAATGTGCCGCCGCAGCACGCCCCCACACAGCCACGGCAGCTTCACACTCGCGTGTTTGTACTTGCACTTTGCTCAGTGTTGGGCTACGACGCCTGCTCCCTGAAGTGTTGATCTAGGCCATATGTAGAGCTGGCAACACACTGTAATGGCAGGTGAAAGAATGTGCACTTGGCATCTTCCTCACTCCCTTGTATGCACACACACACACACACACACATATCTGCACACACACACACACACAGGACATTGGCTCAATTCTTCTCGCCATCACAGAAATGACCCGACAGGTTTTGCGCAGCAAGACGTTTTCTGCTCTAGTACACTTTGGGATGGTGGTATCAGGATGTCCGCTCGGTGCCAACGCCGCCTCAGTTCCTTACAACATCTATCCATCTATATATATTAATATACATCCTCAACAGAACCCCCGTTTATATAATTCTACATATGACGTGTCTTAATCTACCGCATGATGCTTAAACAGTGAAGGCTTAGAGATGTGAAGTGGTGTAAATAAACAGACGGTTTCACTAGATAGGCAAAGCGCCCTTCATTGAAAGTTATTGCCAGGCAGCCGGAGGTGATACATCACCGCTTTTGTGAGGACAATGCTACGAAGCCGAAACCAAGTGCAGATGCATCATAGTTGCACAGTGAGCATTTTGTTACAAATAATGTTGTCATCAATTTTCATCTTTTGTTTAAACATATTAGTCTTTTGGACAAGATAGGTCATATTTCAGCAGGTTGATAAATCCTCTCCCCTCTCCTCTTCACAGAATGTGCACTTAATTAATTACACAACCTTTAATTGGACAGATTATTCCTAATGATGGTACATTGCTAAATGCACAAACTCTGAGAGGGCTCACAAGTAATTATTTTAATGCCACTTTCTCAGCTAGCTGTAATCAGTATATTTCAAATAATTAGTATTTTTCACAGGGTAATGTACAGATACTCCAAAATAGACAAATTACATTTACATTTGTGTGGAGGGTTTTTTTTGCAGCTGATCCCTCATATACTGCATCATTTGCATGTGCTGAGGCTGTACAGTGTTAAGGGGCGTTTGATCGCCCCTTGATATTTTACGATATCTGGCGGTATTACCTCCTGTTTAATTACCTCAGTAATGTGCATTGATGTACATGATGGATTTTTACGGAAGCCCACTTCTTAACTATCGGATGCGGGCGACATGAATGATCATCACTGCCGCAGTGATCTTAAGAGATAAATTAATAATTGTGATAGAGGAAGCGGAATACAATTAGCAAATGCGTCCGCGGTCGAGAAAAGGCAGACAAACGCGAGCACAAACATGCTGCAGGATCCCTTCAAAGTGCCGACATCAGCGGATCATTTTCACGTCGTTCACAGGATTTCAAGAAATGAACTTGTTGACAAAGAACCTCGGCGTATTTACTTAACTAAAAAAGACCACATTGTGTCACATTAAGTACACAAAACAATGTTAATTTACCTCTGTGAGCATCGCTGCTCTGCACCACTGTGGAAGGTGGAACAATTTAGAGAGGAAAAAAAGGGGGGAATGATGGCGCTGTTAAAACCTCACAGCTTGACTCTGAGATAAGGAGAGAGTGGTTGAACTAATGGCTGAGGTCTGGTTCGAGGGGGCCCGGGCCTCAAAGTCATATAATTCAAAGCATGCATGTCAGCCGTGTGCTCATTACCATGACTGATCATACTGTCTACCAGTATCCTGCCCGCCTGGCACCCGGGTCCCTCAGGTGGTACTTTATCTAACGTCCGCGTCGATTTTTCACAGAAATTTTCCCTCTGCTAAGCAGTCCGAAATCACCGCTTGGCAAGTAACAAAGAGCAAAAAAAAAAAAAAACAATGTGCTCAGATGAATAGTTGAACAACTGCATAGAGGCTGTGTTTGTCCGAGGTAAAGACAAACAGCAAAAACAATGCAGTTGTACCGGGGTATATCAATTTGTTATTTTATTGTGGGGAGAAAGAGACTATTCTTCTTCTAGTAGTGGACAATACAATACCACAAAGTGTATTTCATGCATTTTTTATGTATGTTTTTTTTGCGGCGTGTGGCCGAATGCCACGCCGCCGTTCCATTTTGACAAACTCCTGATTTCATATATCTAAGTGCTCAAACGCCCCCCCAAAAAAATCATACGTCACTGACCATCATTCTTCCCTCTCTGCCATCGATGGATCTTCCCTTTTTTTTTGTGCGTGTGTTCCCCTCCCCCCCCCCCCCACCCTTCTCTTGTCTCTTGTCCTTCTCTTTTATTGCTTTGTACAGCAAAGCACCATTACTGATCCCTTCCAAAGCACAAACTAAAAATCTATCCCGTTGTCATTTGCTGCACCGTGCCATCTATCATCGGGGGTGCTTGGCAGCGTCTCCATACGAGAGAGGAGGTGCTGGAACAGGAGGCAGAGTCAAGGACTTTCACGCGCAACAAAAAACTTGTCACAATTATTTATGGCTCTTGCTGGGACACATAATAGGACACATCAAACTGCTGTTTTTTTGTGTGATGAGCGCCCTCACATCGCTGGCTCCCTTGTCGAAGTGGGTCACAGGCATCTCTTGCCTTACACATACAATTTCCAAGACAATGGCGGAGCACTTGGGGAAGTGACAGTGACAAATACTGGAGCCCCCACGGAAAGCTGGGCAGGCTGTTACATGAGTGATTGCGCCAATAATCATGCGGAGTCGTCACGTGTCTGTGGAGCAGGAGGGAGATGGGCAGCAGGGGTGGCAGGGGGTGGGAAGAGACAGGGAGAGAGAGAGAGAGAGAGAGGGAGTATATGAGTGTGTGTGAATAAGACAGGGAGGAGCTGGGGGAGCAGCAGGCCTGTGTAGAGAAGTGGCTAACAGGTCCTGGCAAATCATTTTTTATTTCCTTATCATCCATCTCCCACTTCCTCCCCTCAGATGAGTTGCTGCTAAATGACTGTCACTTTGGACGGTGCTGTGATATGTTCTGCTGTAGCGCCCGTAATTGGGAAGGGGTCACCAGTGCCTGTTTCTCTCGGTGACCTTTCTTAAACTCGGCCGCCCAGGGAATTGGGCAGAGCCTCAGATTAAATTACTTCTCCAGCGCCTCGGCCCTTCACCTTAAGTGCTGGCACTTGGCTCCAGTTCATGGGGAAAAGAAGCCCCATGTTCTCGCTTCAGCGCTTCAGGGCGCCGAGCGGCAGACTCGCCCCGTCTTGCCAGCCTGAGCTAACGGGGATTGCGTTGTACTGCGACGTAGATGTATAGCTAAAATACTGCAGATACGTTCCCAGCTAAGCAGTCACCACATTCAACGTGGATCATATCTGAGATACTCCCAGGTGGTGATATCCACTGCAAAACACACAACAAAAATTTATTTTTTTTGGCCAGGCGATATAGGATGTAGAATAATGCGCAGGCTAGTAATTTCTTTGTTTCTTCTATTAGTTTCTGCTGTTGGTAAACAACAACAAAGAGTTAAATGTGTAATCATCATCTTGCTGTCAACAATATATCCCCATCTCCTCCCTCCCGTCACCACTTAAAAAATGGCACATTGACCTGACACAGCAATGTGAGGAGAGAGGCAGCTATTCACTGCTCTGTTAGATATGATATAATGAGACGCCACCGCTCTGAAAGACTGACAGAAGAAAAAACGCCACCCAATTGTTCTCCAAACATTGTGGGGACGTCTAAATAAAAATGTCACATTTTGGCTCGCTATCATGCAAATTAATGGCATATCTGGCTGTAAAATAGACATTATGTGAAATCAAATCATCTCCCAAGACATAAAAATGCTCTGATCAAGTGTTCGTCCTCCCCTTTGAGAGCCTTCAACAGCTCGACTACCTCCTCAATTACTTTGGGTGTCAACAGACAGCTATCTGCAATGAGGGCATGTTTTCCCACATAATGACAACTGATAGCTGGTGTCAGACAGGTTATGCTTTTCAATTTGTGTCTAGCAATAATAACAATTACAGCTCATGCAAGTCCTCATTACCTTACAGTATGAATTCATTTCACCGTGCATATTTCCCAAAACACTCATCTCCACGCCCGTCATTTGAGACAGGCAGCAGGTAGGAGGACGGAGAATGGGAAAAACAAAATGGGGAAACTGTGTTGCGGTTGACCTTTGACCTTGAGAGCGATCTGTGCAGCGAGACGCGACCCTTATTGGCTTTGGCTACTTGTGAAGTTGTTCTGGATTTACAGGGTGTATCGTTAACATCTCAGAAATAAGGAAAATGTGGCAACTTCAGGACTTGACGGACACAGATTCTTCAGTTAGCGGATGTAGCAACTGTGACATCACGCACTGGTTTGTGGACAACCGTTTTGATGCCTCGCCATCTTGTTAACCATATTTGGACAAGAGAGTGGAGTTCGGGAGGAAGGAAGCCTGGTGGGGCCAGGTTAGCTTTGTTTGCAAGGAGCCTCTGTAATGCATGTTAACTGTGATATTAACTGGGATGCTAACTTTGACTAGCATGACTAAAAACATGACAAACTAAAAAGGTGCACTCGTTAAAGACAAACACCTCAGTTCAGCCACATCACAGCGAAATCAGATTTCAATCAATAGAAGAAGAAACATCAGCATGCTACTTAGTCTCTACACTGAAAATCATGTGCTAAAACAAATATGAAAGAAGCTTAATGAGAAATTGCCTTTTTTTGTCTGATCAAAGTCAAAAATGTAATTCAACATCACATGAAGAAAATCTGCAGACCTTCAGGCTGCAGCAGCTGAATTAATGGTTTAAATCATTTGCGTACCTAAAGTCATTAAAGAAATTCATTTTATCGCAATTGACTAAATCACTGGAAAAATCCTTTAAGCGCTGTGCTACTGCAAGATTTCATCAATCCAGCAATTTCTGTCTATTTTGTTTAGAATTAAGGTTCAGTTTTGGACAAACAAAACAACTTGTGGTGTTAAGCTACCGATTTCAATTAGGAAAGTAGTGCACCTTAGCATTTCTCAGAAACTAACTGGCTGATCAGCTATCAATTCTGTGTTAAGTTAATGTTAAATCTAAGAAAAATAATTCCAACACCCCCTTAATTTGAGTTGGGTAACCCTGTGAAGCTTCTTTAAATGATTTGAAGAATTATTTGAGTGAGTATTGGTGCCAGTATTAAGGAAAATAGAGGTTTCTATAAGTGCAGGTTTTATAGTTTGTTTGGTTATTGTGTTTGTCCTAAACTGTAACTCACTCTCAAACATAGACACCACTGTGACAAGCTATTTTCTAGCTATACCGACTCAAGCGTTTGGTCGTTCCTATGGGGATTTGCTGCCAACTCTCCCTAATGCATGAAAATATAAAGTTCTAAACTGGCAGACCAGCTTTTAAAAGTGGGTCATTATAGTAACAGCACATCCGTAAACAGTAAAAGATGGTGGAGTTGAGTGTCATTGCTTCTGTCACTGAGCTGCAGCCTCTCATTTTCTCTGTCTGGCATCGGGCCCTGTAAGTCGCTGCCCTCAGTCCGGAGACTGGCTTGGCGTACACAACAAAGAAAGACATGTCTGGGCTTCGTTCAGTGCTCCGCGGCACAAGGCCCACCCACTCCCAAATGCTCCTTTTCTACGACATTAGCTCGGGTATTTTTCATCCGACAGGAATTTTCCCAAAAATGTTTTTTAAGGAGAAAAATGAACCAGTTAGTCAAGTTTCTAGGTGAAGCACCGAGAGCAATCGCAATAGCGAGCCGATACCGACTCAAATAGCTGGATCGGGTATTGTGACAACAGGGGCCAATCATTTTTCACATTCACACATTATTATTTTACTCACATGTTTGAGAGCAGCACTGCTGAGGGGAAATAAACAGTAAAATTCAGTAAGAAAACGATCGGAATTTTGTATTTTAGTCAATACCTATCCATTAAATTCTCATTCATATCAGTTCAGGACATCTCTCCAAAGCTACGATGCTACTACGTCCCACATCTTGGTTTGAGGTATTATGAAAACATTTGCCTATTAGCACTGAACCAAATGTCATTAGATCGTCTGGTTGTTTGGTCATAAACCAAAGTATTGGAGAGATTTTGACCAAATGATGGCGCTAGATGTATGTACAAAAAGTCCAATCAATCAGATAGTTGTTGAGATATTTCTGTCTGGACCAAAGTAAGGACTGACCAACACTGCTGCTAACACAGCCCCCCCCCCTCACTGCACCAAGTAGAGACACCCCAGCAAAGGCCAGCCGTTGTACCTGCTGAAAGAAAGATGAGCCTTTTCGTTGGCCTCGCTGCTTGAACGTGAACCGGTCTACGCTCGGGGCCGTGAACTGGTGATGCTCAGTATGCCACCCTGCAGTCCACATGCTGTAATCTGGTTCTTGGTGCATCCGTTTTTTATGACCAGTGTCAGACCAGAGCGGGATAAAGATCTGTGATCGATCGCGCCTTTATGGATGGCGTGGGAAAACCCACCATGTATTCTGGTGTTTTGCATTGTGTGACTGGAGGCCGGTGCCAGCGGGTGCAACAGGTCCATGAAAACACAGATTCTCCAAAATGCTCCAACAATTGACTGTTTTAGTCTAAAATGTAAAATGTTTTTTATTTTTTAAGTTCCCAGTGTTCAAGCAGTGTTGGGTGAGTTCCACTGATTGTGGATCTCCTAGCAGAGGCATTGCATCGCACTGGCATCCGCGTGCATTTGCTCCATTTAAACTCCATCCATGTGTGGTCAAAGCCTCACTTGACAATGACGCAGAGTGATACCCCCTCAAAAGTAGAGAGAGAGAGAGAGGAGGGAGGGGGGGGGGGGGGCATCGGTGATGAATCACGTCCCGTGGAGGGAAAATGTGTTAAATAGCACTTGGACACTGCAGCATGATAATTTTCTATCACAGCAGCCTATAAGTATCTGACAAGCCCTATGCTGACTCGGCAGTCTGTTACAAAATGGCAGGCGTGCCCTTTTATCTCGGTACATGTTTCACGGCAATTGGACAATCAGCCACTGCAGTGAAAATCCATAGTATTGATCGGCCTGTATCTTCTCTATAATTCTCCAGCAGGAAATCCCTGATGACAAATTATATCTGCACCAGTTTTTGATTGGTGCCTTGATGTAAGTGATATCCAAGGGCAGACTGGGGGAACTGGTTGAGGCTTTATTAACTGAGTCTAACCCGGCTCTTCCCTCGTCTCGCACCTGTCCAAAAACCGGAGCTGCTGTCAGACAGCCTTAAACGGCAGGCGGCCAGTCAAAGCTGCTCCAGCGATTCTGAATTTACAGCGTTCAATCGCAGGCCACCCGACATCATCATAGAGAGGAATGCAGGCGGGCGGTTTCGGCGGGGATAGCTGGCTGTGAAGGTGACTGTCTGCCTCGTCTAGACTCAAAAAGAATACACATACATGCAAGCCAATAAATCTCAAATCAGATATCGCGCAACTTTTTATTCCCAGACCAGGGCAAAGTCATTGCTGCATTTCATTACGATTTACAATGTATACTGCTTTTTTTTTACAAGTCTATCCTGAGCTCGTCGCTGCTTTTTATTATCGTGCCGCAGTGTTAAGTTTCAATTCACAGTTGATTGTAAGCGGTCATTTCATTCAAGCAGGTCCGACGGCGTTGCATCCGCCTTAACGACGCCGCTGCAGTGGAGCTCGCCATTTCCATCCGACCTGCCGTTTATGAATGTAAAGCAAAAGGAGGTGCGAGAGGCAGCACAAGACAAATTAAACGGGATAGTGTTCTCTATTGATTTCAAACAAACACGCATGCTCTTCCTCACTCGCTTGCTTTTGGCACTTCATGTGTATAACAAGCCCTTATCATTATGCACTATGTACTACTGCCTCTTTTTTTTTTTTGTTTCCTCAGTTGATAACCCTGACCACAATGCATTGCTCAACACACTGGAGCGCACACATCAAGAGGCCTCTTCTAATCCTGCCGGGGTACTTAGCAGGCATCAAAATTGGCGCAGAACTTTTCCCGAAATCCACTGTCATAAATCCGATGATTTTTGAAAAGGGGAAGGGGAGAGAGAAAGCCCTTTATTGGAGAGTCGGGTGTGAGGGAGTTGGGGAGGGGGGGGGGTGATGTTGGACATAATCCAGCGTCTGACAGAGGAGGAGGGGGAGCCAGCATCGTTTACAGAGAGGCATATGCTCCCTCCCTTCACACAGACATGAACTACAGCAAAGCAACCTTTTACCAGCCAGTCGGAGGAGGATAATCTTTCCCCCTCGCAGCACAATGCAGGAGATTACATGGAGAACATGTCAGTCTGCACTGGATTTGCTAGACACTAGATCTCTTGTCCCTATCGATTTGCAGGCTTCTCATTCATGTTTTCACACGGGTCTCACAGGCATCCAGTCCAAAAGCATATGGTTGGGGAAGCAGCCATTCTTTTCTCTCTCGCCCTCTTTGTGTGATTGGGTGCTTCGGTGTGTGTGTGTGTGTGTGTGTGTGTGTGTGTGTGTGTGTGTGTGTGTGTGTGCACCAGCATTTGCACATACATGATCGCCACGGTGTCAATGTAACACCTGCTCCCGGGAAATGCGTTTTGTAATCACAGGACAAGTTAACCTCGACACCGCAGACTGCAGATGTTGTAATCCCTGGTGCTATTCTGTCGCTGTTGATTTGCTTCGGCGCAAGCACAATCATCGCCCCTCATTTTAGGGGTTATAGTTTCCCCTAAAGCTTTGCATTATTAATCAATTATTACATTGCACGCCCTAACACAAATAACAGAAGCTGCGAGGGGCTTTACACACACGGCTGGACCCAGGTGGTGAGGACTTCCTCCGTCATTCTGACGCGCGTGTTTTCCGGAACGCAGCGATTTTAACTGAAGGAGACGGAGGTTCATATTTGTTGAAGTGGCTCGAGGAGGCACGGCTCCTCGGTTTACTGTGCCTCATTATCGCCACCATTTTGTCCCCACTCTTTGACCCGGTTGCCGGGTAAACGACTCGTACTATGGGGGAGCTATTGCTGAATCAGAGACTTCTTTTAAATCACTTTTATAGACTTGCTTTTAAGTGATTCGCCTTTTTTAACTTTTGAATTTCTAACTTTTAATCTTATTTTTATTTTATGTATTTATTTATATATTTTGGACTTTCTACTGTCTTTTAACCTTATCTTAACTTTGAACTCCTATTGTTTCTCTGCTATGTGCCTTGGTCTGCTCTGTCAAAAGCACTTTGTAAACTGCTGGTTTTAAAGGTGCTATATAAATAAAGTAAATAAACAAAGTAGCACAAAGGAGCTAACAGGCTAACAGCTAATGTATGTGTATGTGTGTACATCTTACTGAAAAGCAAAAATAACTAGCGAGTAACTTTTTCTTGGCCGAATGCGAATGCCATATCGAAATTTTCCGTAATTTCCACGCACACAGCAATTTAAAAAAAACAAAAAATTATGTTGAGGCCTCCAAAACTCGAGTTTCTTTCATGTAAAAATAAACATTTGAAAAACAATACGGCCTCGCAGCCAGACGTTGTCGGCGCTCGGGCCCTAATAAGACTATAAAACCATGAAGGTTGGCATTCTTAACTTTGTTGAGACTTTCCTCCAGAGAACTAAGTAAAGTGGCGAAGAAAGTCGTCGGTGAGCCTCTTGGTCCTGAATGACAAAAGCCCTCCATATTTTATGCAACTTTGAAGAGGGCAGATTAAAGCCCACAGCAGTAGACTTTGACAGGGGAGTCCAGTGGACTCACAATGCCCATTTTAAGGAGCAGAAAACAAGAAGTCCTCACTCATGCGTTTCCTAGTGATCAATATGCTAACTCGGGGAATGCTAAAATCGAGGCGGATGTTTGACAAAGATGGATAGATTTGCACCGTCCGTGAAATGTCACCGATTCAGTGGAGGATGTCACCTCGGGATCGCTCGGCTGTGTGATAAGCCTGACACATCAGCTTGGGGTGGAAAGTGGCGTGGCGCCACTCTCCCGCTCTCGCTTCCTGTCAGAGCAGACGGATGACAACGACCACCACCGCCGCTGCGGGTCCGGTGGGACCCAGGTAAAAATGAACACAATTAAAAAATGGATGAGTTGCAATCTGTGGAGAAAAGTCAATGTGTGAGGTTTCGGGTGGTTAGCGACTGAGTGGTCGCAGGGAAACAGAATCATTAATTTCAAGTGAGGGTTGTCAATCTAGATTTGATAACACTCTGAGCTGCAAAAAAATAACTTTTCTTATTATACTTTGCTTAGTTCTACATCCAAGCCATTGTCTTTATTTGCACACAAAAAAGGATCTAATTTCAGCTCGTTAAATCGCTTAATATAGCTACCTTGACACAGCGCGATAGGTCCACAATCCAGTGCGATATATTCACATTGACATACATCACTTTCATTTTCTGCACATCAGACACTCCTTGCTGGAGATTTCACTGATAATGGGAACAAAGCTCTGTCATTTTCCCGGAGATAATGTAATTGCCATAGGGAATGAAGCCATAAAGATGGCAATAAAGGTTTTAATTTTACTGCCGTCTTCCAGAATTTGACCCTTTGTGATGCCGATATTTCCTTATGCCCCGAGGCAGGCGCTCTGAGACTCTTCTCTCTATTTGTTCAAGATCAAAAGGTCTGTCCAACAACAAGGAGCACTGACAGGCTGCTTTGGCATATGTTGGGCCCATCTATCGGGCCATGGGGAAGGTGAGAGAGTGAGAGCTTTCCAGCTTACTGTTTTCCTCGTCACTCTGTCAGGGAGCCTCTTCTCTGGAGACTTTGGGCCAGTTTGTGTGGCGAAAACAAGAGAGTCACACGAGGGGGGGGAAAACAGCAATCACCGGAGTGGTACTCCCGACTGACCCAAAGCTTGTCCCCCGCCGTCGCATTCCCCCCACCCTGTTCCATTCTGACGTTCCCTTTTGGCTGATTTTGACCGATCGGTTGGGTTTTGCCTTTTGTTGTTCCTCGGCCCCCGCCATCTTCCCTCCTTTCCACTTCCAGGCGGCGGGGATCATATCTCATATTGTATCCCGACGACTTTGATTGTAATCCTGTTGCTTTCTGAAGGAAAAACACCAGAAGCTGACAGGAGACAAAGCACCATCCAGCCGCAGGATCCCGGGTAACTAATAGCCCAGGTCAAAATCTGTCCTTTTATTTATAATCCTCAACAGCATGAAATATGATGGGGTAGATTGAGATGCATAACTTCACCCCCCCAACCCACCACCCCTTTTTTTTTGAAGCAGGAAGCCCTCAGACACCAAAAATGATGAAATGCTTTGGCTGAGAGGTAAACTATTAATAGACCGCTCCACCTGAAACTGTCACTGTGATCCCTGCTCTGCAGCCCCGCATCCACACCAGGAGAACCTTTCAGGGACCCGTGAAGGACTGCTGAGAAGGACTAACACATATGCCGCGGTGCACACGGCCGCCTCTCGTACATAAGGACGCGTCTATCCGGAGACCAATGTGTTTCATAATTGATAGTAGCATGCGTGTTACAGTCCGTAACTCCATGATGTGAAAGCAAAAGGGGTGGGCATGCAGATATTTCACATTGTGCTGATTCTGTGCGCATAAATGCGAGTCTATTACAGAAAAAAAAAAGGATGGTTGAGTCGAATAGAGGATGATAGTAAAACAGGCACGCCTGCATTTTTCATGGCCAACTAATTAGCCATTTCCCCCAAGAAGCACAATAAGAGCTCTTGCGTGTGTCACTGCCGTCTGCTGTGCATCATGAATAAAATGCTCATTTTAAATATTTTGGGGACAACTATCGGGGATGTAAATCAGCCAGCAGTAAAGTTATGTCAGAGGAAAAGTCACCGCCGGTAGCAAACCACATTCCACAAATGATCATTTATTACCCAACACTATTTTTAAGGGGGGAAATGGCAGCCTCCCTTTGTCAAATCTAACAAGGGAATAGCTTTCAGGTGCTTATACCACTATAACTCATCTCGGTGACCTTTTGAGCAGGAATTAGGGCACTTTCATCCTTGCTCAGGTGCTTGTTGGAGTCCATTAGCATTTTTAAAAAGTGCGACGGAGTGTAAAGAAAAACAGGGAATCTTTCATTAATGGACCACGTGAACTTTAGCATGTTGGGGTAAAAGATGAAAAAATGGCGTGATAAGGAACTTTACTTTATACGACCACATTCTCTCTGTTTGCACAGAAAAAAGAAATCCATGACAACTTCAATCACACGTCTTTTGTTTCAAATGTTCAGCCGCTCCTTTATCATTATTCTCCAATTCAAGATGCCCCTCCTTCAGGGAAATTACACCGCCGACCGCCTCATCCCAGTCGCGGTGGCGAGCGCTATTCCACGCCAGCACACCAAATTAAACATCTGACCGAGATTGCTGCGAGAGAGACGGGACGCACATTGGGAAGCCATTCTCTATTTTTGAAGCTTCTAAATAATTCATAGATAAAACAAAACACAACAAATACCTTGAGACGTGTGTGCTACCCAGTAAGTTAATCCCACAAAATGAAATAGAACTTTATCTCGCGGCTCAAATTGAAGCAATACCGTGATATTAAAGTGTGAAAGGGAACACAAACACTGCAACAAATTACAAAACGCCAGGGGGGACCAACAACAGTATTACAGAGGACGGCCAAATACCATTTCATTTTTATTTTTTTTCCAGGGCGGGACATGCGGTTCAATACCATTGCTATTGTCAATAATGTCATATGTATGATAAAAATGGGTTCTCTATTGTGCAGAAATATCATGCAAGCAACCAGCACTGATTACTGATTAGTTCCCAAGTTCAGTCTGAAGCAGCCCCGTGAGGAAACACAGTCCTCATGTGCAAGATTGTGTTGAGATGTCCTACCTCCGGCTGTCCGCGGCTCGTTTCGTATTACCAGTTTCCCTGTGATCAAAAGCACCGATCTAAAAGAAAAAGGGGATATCTGAGTGCAAATATCATCTTTATACGGCCATTACTTATTAATCTTTATGTCCAATCCGGGGGGCCACTAAGTCATGTCACCTAGATGTCCTCTGAAAGCGAAATGGCTTGACACGGCGTATTGAATTACATGTTTCCCTATTTACTGGAAAAGCAGGTCTGGGAGATAACAAGAAAGGTGATATTTACGGTAGCCTGCAGCAGTGTGATGTGCCCTGCCAGCTCACAGCTCAGGTGGGCCGAGGATCTCCTCCGGTGTTGGAGGAGGAGGAGGAGGAGGAGGAGACGGTGTCAGAGACGCCACAGACGAGCTGCGTTTACAAGCATCTCACATACGTGCAGAAAATAGTGATTGTTCCTAAAGATCGGCGACTAGCGGTGATGCTTTAAGTGTCCTTCTATTTCTTCCTCTTGGTGGTTTTCTGTTAATCAAATCTGTATTGTTTTTCCAGTTTAGCCGTGGTGACAAACATCGCTTTACTCTTTTAATTCTCTCAGACTGCGGAGAGATTACTTTTCCCAGGAAGGAACTTGCTGAAACAGCGAAAGCAATAAACAAAACGGTCTCAAAAAAAAACATTTCGGCTATATCGTCACAAACTGAAATGCAGATAAGGCGAATGCAAATAATGTGGAGGATATACAAGTGACAGCTTTTTCCACTTTAGGTCACATTTATAGGTAAGTAACCCAATTTTGGCCATAAAGACAAAGAAATGTGTTTAAAATTAATGCACAATCAACCTGTGTTCAAGTGGAACCCCCTTCCAGGCCAAAAATGCCAAAAATATAATGCCAGATATCCACTCCAGTGTTTTCCCTTGATCCACCACCGTGAACTGCAGCAGAGTGACTCCCTGAACGGGGCGAGTGTCTGCTTTCTAAACGGCTAAAATCAGTCGCACAAATGAAGCGGACACAACGCTGTCGTCACAAACAGGCCGGGGGGGAACGGCAGCGTTTTTAAGCGTTAGGGTTCGAGAATAATCGGTTAAAAACAGATCGGTGATTCTATTTTCGGCCACGGTGTTGTTGGTGAAGTTCACTCCTCGGTGCGTTTTATACTCCAGCCTTTAAATGCTACAATGCTCGTCAGCAACTGATCAAACGGTAAGTTAGGAAGCAATTTGGCTTCATGTGCTCTGATTAATTTGCCATGCAGTTAACACACCCGTCATGGGTTTGTGTTAATCAAGGAAGCTTTAAAAGTGACATATTTTCTTTTTAAATATAGTAGATCTAATTTACGCTGATGTGAAGGGTGGTTTAAAAACAGTGAATATTTACTGACGAATAAAAGTTACTAACTAATATTTAAAGAAACTTTTAAGTGTTAAATTTGACAACAGAATATGGTGGGGTTTAATTGTGTTACAGTAAATTAAACAGCTTTGATCAGAGATTAATTGGTTGGTATTTTTATCTGCTTCCAGCTCGTCCACTGTGAGAAGTTATATGATAGTAAATTGAAGATTTTGTTTGTTTTGGAGTCTGAAGACGTCACTTTAGGCGTTCTTTCCCTAATTTCCCCCCATTCTGTAGACCAGGCATTTAATCCATCAATCAAATAAATACTGTGCAGATTAAGTAATGATGAAAATAATCATTAGTTGCAGCCTCACGACAGATGTTTGGGAGTCTTCTAGCTCGAGGGCGACAGCATGTCTGGACGATTTCAGCTTTGCTTTAGGTTTAAAGAAGAAAGAAGATACCTCTGGTTTCACGCATTAAACACACACTTTACATGTTGAGACAGCTTGTTCGATAAAATAAACCCATCACTGCTTTCATGAGCCGGTTTGAGTTTAAATCGATTTGCACCTGGTCATATTACATCCATGATTATTTTTGACGCAATCCCCTATTTTACATCCATAAATCGCTTGATGGTGAGATGCGACCGTGAAACGTTTGGAGACGGGGACGGCGGCGGCACACGAACGAGAGCACTTTATGGTTAATAAAGTGTTTTGATCATCGTATATGGGACTTGGGAAACAGGTGCAGATGAAACAACTGGAACACATGGTGGAAGCCAGAAGCTCCGCACACCTGTTCCCTTCCTGCTAAACAGCCTCGCAGTGGCTCGTCTCTGGAGCACAAAATAACTTCCGCCTCTCACGCAGCAGCAGCAGCACACATTTCTCCAATTCTAATAGCGCAGAGATGGAGAACAGACATTTATCCCTTTTAGGGGGCCAATGGCAATGGTGATAAATGAAAGCAGGACTCTTTCTCTATGCTGCTGGAAGATCTTAATGCATTTTCCTCTGGTCTTTGTAGACAGAGCACTCCGCAGGGAGGGAGGGGAGGATAAGTAACTATAGGAGGTGGTAATGGTGTTGGTATCGGCTGGTGTTGTTTGCCCTAGCTGTATTGAAGCGATGGTCCCTGAGGAGCCTGGCACAGGGAGCTGGGTTTGTCAACCTTGTCTGAGGGACTTAATATGAAAACAACACTAATGAGAACCATTTCCATTGCTCTGTTTATTTTCAGAGATGCATTGAGCGGGCATACGCACGGCTCAGTGATCGCACGTTGCATTGCATTCATTATGGGGCCCTGGATGGGCTACTGATACATTACACACAAACACACTTATAATTGCATTTTTTCTTTTTTTATTGTTCAGTGCTACTTTTAATGCTGCACTGAAGCAAAATGGGGCTCCATCTGACCAAACACAATCATAAGGTTATGCATCTAGTTGGCATCTTTTATTCCTTTTTTTCGAGATTCTGACTAAAAGCTAGAAATTAGATGTATATATATTAATAGGAGGAGGAGTCCAGACCCGGAGCAAAAAACAATACATCCACACCGATGGTGTGGATTCTATAGTATCTGAAGTATTCTCTTCATCAATAAATGACAAGCTTCAGCAGACAAGTATCATTTCCTCGAGCAAAATGAATCCTCCCGCGTCCATCTATTCACTCACAGACATGCCATTTTGAAAATCTCTCTAAAGTGACATTACTCTAGAGATTGGAACCACTATTTCATTGAGCAGAAAATTGCTATTGAATTTGGAGCTGAATAATTGGAAGCCATGTTCCAATTCAAGCCGCAGAAAAAAAGGTAGAGTTATGTTTTACTGTCACACTCAAACCAATGACATTCTGAAGCTGAGCGGCACAAATGGTATGGGTATTGTTGGACGGGACATTGCTCCCCTTTGTATGTGTGCCATATCAAGCAAAGAGTTGGAAGGCAATTTGGAAAAGATGCAATTCCCTTTGATGTGATAGAAGGCCATGAATGGAATATAAACAATAAATAAATATCAGCATTTTAAAGAAAAGGTACATGCGATCGAGCGGCGTGGTTACAGTCGCTGCATTCGTCAAAGCGTTGCTATTAGATTCCGAAAATATTCTCCGTGCTGAAATTGAAAACGGTACCAAATTCCTCTTTCAACCACTTGTATACGATTTGACAGGAAAGTGCGGGGACATTTCCTCTGTGCAACCTGCAAGTATACAAAGAAATTAAATGTTTATTAAAATATCGTGCTTACATGCTTCTTAATCAAAAATTAAGACTATATTCCTTTCCTTTCTTTTGCAAAGTTCTCAATTACAAAGACACCGCCATTTAAGAAAAGAATGACTGCTTCAGCAGCTCTTTATCCGTTTGCTGTATTTCTTGTGTTGAGGCTGGTGGCACAGCCTTCCCCCCTCCCTGCCCCTCCCTTCATCCAGTGATCATTTTGTGAACCCGTTAGCCTGTCATTGGTTTAGAGACTCCAAATGACCCTGTGTTTCTGCAGAAGACTCATTCATCCCCTCCCTCTCCCTCCCCAGGCCACTGGCGATGATGACCACCAGAAAGACACACACACACTTTTTACAGACAGACATTAGCACACACACACACACACACACACACACACACACACACACACACACGGCTGGCTGCCATGGTTTGCTGGTGTAATGTGCTTTGTTGTGTGAAGGTATCAATCAGAGGGGAGCAGATTATTAGAGTGTCTGAAAGAGATCAAACAATGTTGCCGTCTGCACCCACACATGGCTGATTTACAGGCAGGCTGATAAAGTACTGCAGCTCTCTGTCAGGGGCTACATGACGGCTCGCCGCGCTCTTAGGATAAATTATTGCAGAGGCCCGCGGTAATGTCTCTCCACCTAGCAACCAGCCGCCCCAGCCGCTGCCAGGGGAGCCCTGCCTCGTCTGCCATAATGGCACTGTGTCCGGGGTCAGCAGTTACTGTATCGTAGCAGGAGGGGGGGGGGTGTGTATATATACACACACATATATATATACACGCACACGCTTGAATGTGTGTGCACGCGTTTGCTCACCGCTTCTCGTTTGTCTCTGCACCTGCCATTGGAAGCAATGCCAAAAGACACTCCGGGATGACTGCGGGAGGACTGAGTGGACACAGGGGAGGCGCTGATGTCCCGCTACAATTTTGCAGTAGAGCAACATTTTAAAAAACTGACGCCAAGGCTCCAAACAAGACGGCGGTGAGAGCGGTGGCCGGGGGTAATAATCAAAAAATACAAGGCATGGCAAAAACATTCCAGAAAGACATTTGTAACAGTCTGATCGCCCGTGCGTGATTGGCTTAGAGGCGATTCTACAGAGACGTTATTTCATACTAAGCCGTCTCTGTCTCCGTCCAGCATGCAGGCATAAAAAACAATCACTTCCTGACTGATAAGACCCTAATCGGGACATTTTTATATACTTGATGGCAAAACATCTACTTGATCCACTTTCCAAAAAAACAAGGCCACACGTTTTGTGAGCCGTGCCTTTAGCAGGCACTGACAAAGATAGACATATAGATAGATAGGCAGAAATCAAAATGAATAAGTCACCACCCAGAAGTGGTTTTCACTTACAGATGATGCATAACTATTTCATATCCCACCGAGTTCCTGTTATTTACTGAAGATGGCTCTTTTTTTTTTTCTTCTCCCTCTACACCGAGCAAGGTCAGAGAAAGTAGAATTCACCCAAGAAATTGGCAGGGAAGACACAGAGCTGCAAAAAAAAAAAAAAAAAAAAAAAAAGAGAGTAGAAAAAGTATACTCGGATGCTAAAAGATAGATGCCGTCGATTGAGTGTAATGAATATTTTACCGAGGCTTTCTCCATTAGAGCTTTTCAACAGTATCTTTCTAAAAAAAAAAAAAACAGAGAATGTAAGAAATAAAAACATAAACAACGGAAAAAAAAAAATTCTCGTGCTGCGGTCGGAGTTAGAGTTTCGAAACTGGATTTAGCAAGTCGACTGCCATTTTAGCAGTGGCTGGGCGATCGCCTTTCTCCCTGCCCCCTCCCCTGCGTTATCTCGCTCAAAGCAGTGCCATCCCTCCATTGTAATAACGCCGCTTCCCAGCAGCCCTTGGAATGACCTTTCTTTAATTAACTGCATCTTGATGAGCAGATCTACATAGAATGTGAAGGTTAATTAATGAAGTATCACTGCTTAGTCTTAAAACCATCACCTAGCGGATGACAGCCAGCCCACCACTCTCAATTTTACCCCCCCAATCTCATTAGCGGTGGTGGGGCCGATGGACAGCTCGGCCCTGGCCAGTGGATCTCAAGTAAATTGTATCAAAGACAGACCTTTTGATATCCTTCATATGGCTACATAAAACCATATTCTGAGTCTACACTTTGAATAATATATGAGAAATGCTCACAAATACACACACGCACACATTCTTGCATCACATAATGTGTTCGTGTTTTTTCTCGGAGGTATGAATCTAGTCGGCAACCGCATAAATAATTCAAATGAAGGTAAAATAATATTTCAATTAAGATCCATGTAATCTGTTTCCTGCAAACAAATACATGATGGATGGTGATGGATAATTCTTGTATTATTGCACAGTTTCATCTTGATAAGCTTTCGGTTTCCGCGTGATTTCATTTCAGGGGGCGCACTTCAGCGTTGCTTATCGTTGCAATTTGGAAAGAAGATCCACATTAGGAAATGTTGCCCAACTACTAAAAGTGTCATCCCGTGGCCGTTCAGGCTGGTGAAGGATGCGACGATGATGATCCAGGGTTCTACGGTTACAGCGCATTTCCCCAAACCTGGCTGTGTTGCTCACGCAGCTTTTTTTCCTCTGTAATCACAGTATAGAGGACGAGCCATCGCCCTCCGTGTGCAGCAGCACTTAGAGCACAGACACCGAGGTGGACATGTCCATCAGCGTAGATGAAAGTTTATTTTGGTTGCTGTTGATTGCATGGTTTTCCCCTCCTGGGGTATATCGCAGGCCAGGCGAGCCACCTGGGCTCATTTACCTTCCCCACCTGGCCCGGACATTGGAAAATTAAACCCGAAAACGTCCGAGATCACCACACTGGGGCCGGGCGTGCTGGCTGCTTTCATGTTGAATAACAGCCTCCAGTCAGAACGGCACGATTTGAGAATCCATTCAGATTTTGCACCCGATTGAATATAGCGCTGTTGTGTCATTATCCTAGCTATAAATCTGCCAGCCTGGATGCATTGTGTGCAGTTTCACTGACACCTAACAACTTCTCTGAGTGACTGTGTGCTGCTGCTGCTGCAGTATACAGATGTGTACGGAAATCTCCATCAGGAATCACTACAGTCTCACGATGTCTCTCAGCACTGAGGAATATGATTGAGGTTCTCCAAGTAACCTTCAGCTCCAGCTGTAAAAGTCAAAGCATTAATGCACGGCTTGACTTCAGGTCGCAGAGGAAGCACAAAACAACTTCCACGAGACAGCAGAGTTTTGACGAGCGCGTGTTTGGCCCCCGTTTTTATCCGCTATCTGCAGAATAAATAATAAAATGTGACAGACATGCCGTGGCCATCCGAGTGCACGGCTAACCCACGAGCTACCAGTCTCTATTTGTGTCTGTTAGCGCTACAAAGTTATTGATTCCCCACCATTTACCACTACAACCTTCTGACAGCGGACACGACCACGTATGTACGAGCTGACATGGCTGACTCCATGACAAGCTAACAACGAGTGATACTCCCCTGCTGCATCTCACTGCTGTGTGTGTGTACTCACAGAACAGCATAGTGCTATAGCTATACCTTATTTGTACGACAGTGATTCCTAAGCCATGAAGAAACACAGTGAAATTTCATTTTGTTCCTCATAAATTGTTCAGATTTTTGCCAGGATAAACTCCATCCCTAATTGGTGTAGCTTTTTGCCACCACTGATACGGTGTCACGCCTTTCACTGACGACTGTCAGGTAAACTTTCCATATAGAAGTATTTCTCCGTTGAAGCGTCTATCTGATTTCCCTTTCAGCACATCGAATGACACCCCGCTAAAAGCTGGCACAATACGCTCCCCGCACACACAACGCTGTCACCAAAGACAACTTGGGAGAAGCGAGTGTTTTGAGAGTTTGAAACAAAATAGCTGGTGCAGCATTTCCCCATTTCCGTCTGAAATCCTTGACACCAGAGGATTTACAGTGAAGTGAAGTGAGGTGGGTGCTGTATGGAACGAGCTGTGGGGGCTGAGTTAGCTGGTGTATGTGGGTGTGTATGTGTGTGTGTGTGTGTGGGGGGGGGTCCACACTACACTCATGCTGACAGGGATCCTCCCTGTAGCGCGAGCTTTTTTTTTCCATTAGTTCCTTACTCACTCTCTTGCCCTCCAGACCCGCAGAGTGAGGAAGATTTAAGTGGCCAGTCAAGTGAAATCCCCAAGGTTTGGCAGGTGTGAGGTCTGGCTTCATTATCTACAGACACCTCTGTCCAATTATGAGCCTTTCTCCCTCTGTGACGATGATGATGCTGTGCGTGTACGTCCATGAGTGTCTCTGTAGGTGTGTGTCTGGAGCATGAATAAGCCGGCCTCGGTGTTATCCGTCCAACTATCCAGATTCTCTCCCCGCCGTGACATCATTGACAACGCGCAGTCGCACGCCGGCGTGGCGTGGCGTGCCGCGCCACTTCTGTTTGGATGTAGCTCTGCGGTTCCATCTAAAACCCAAAAATACTCCGTCCCCGGCTTCCTTTCCCTCCTCTGTCCTACTTGGGGGAGTAGAAAGCAACACCTGAAACCTACTTGCTGCAATAAGCCCCACCCCCACCCCCCGGCTACTATAATTAGGACTCGCCATAAAGAAGAGCAAAAGCAATAAATTACACGCAAACGTGTCCCGTAATCAAATGTCTGGCTGCTTTTGATACATCTCCATGCCTTCTCCATTTTGCTGACCCACTGGTTCCAAAATGTCAGCGACTACAAACTGGAGCACTGCTTCAAACAAACACTGGGTGTCTTTCTCTAGCCTGATTTTGGACACCCCCTGCTGACACTTCAGCAAAAATACAAGGCACCTGCAGTGCCTTCCTTCCACAGCGGACTCTCACTAAAACTAACCTCGCTCTTGAATGGAAATGCACTTTTTAACATTTTCATCCGCCTGATGCTACGGCCGCATTAACATAAATCTGGGCTTTTTTTTTTTTTGCGTGTCAGCAAAAAACAAACTTGCAAAAAAGTGTTATACTGCATTAAAAAAATGGTTACAATTGCGTCTTCGTTTATATCCCGGCGTGTTTCGCAGGGTTGAATATCCTCCTCCTAATGCTGTGGCCTGCTATTGTCTATGAAGCCACATGTAGCCTCTAGTCTCTGGTTAGCCTGCACTCATCTGCAGCCCTATCATCTGCATCAGTTGGCAGATACAAAGAGCATAGCGCTGTTTTGCGTGTGAGCATGTGCGCCTTTTGTGTGTGTAGCACTGCACTTGCTCGTGTGTGTGTGTGTATGTGTGTGTGTGTGTACACTGTCTCTTTATATGATGAAGTGGGAGTGTTGGAGGCATGTGATGATTCCCAGACTTTGGCTCTGTTTTATCTGATGCTGAGATGGCAGCTGTGGACCAAAGGAATTCATACATGTGTGTATAATTTGTCTTATGGCTCAAAACAACACACGGGACTCGGGAGATCTTTTACCCATTCAATTTGACATGACACAAACAGAAGGTCACAGTGTGTGTGTGTGTGTGTGTGTGTGTGTGTGTGTGTGTGTGTGTGTGTTTGGATGTGCTTGATTATGTTTTCAGTGCTGTCTATAAATAGACCTCAAATCCAAGCACATTACACAGTTTTTTCCCCCTGAACCCTATATATATATATATATATATATATATAATAAACTATCAACATACAGCACTTGAAGCAATGTGGGCTGAAGCATGTTGCAGCGTTGCTTTGAACTCACCGTTTTATTTGCCTCCTCTTAATGATAATACTCTTAGGGCAGGGAAGGCGGGCAGCGGCGAATGAGCCTCCCCTGAATCGCAAAAGGAGAAAAGAGAAAAAAAATGACATGAATAAATAATGAGCAAAATTACTCAAAAGCTGCACACCGCGACCTGCCGCAGCACGGTGAGCAGCGTGGGCCCTAAGGTGACAAAGCTAGATAAATATTTTATGTCTAAATATGATTTTGGGGTCCTGGGCCTGCTGTCTGACAATCCTGCCCGGGTTATTGCAGCACTTGGATGAACCATTAGGGCCAAAAAAAAAAAAAAACAGACACTTGTAATTTTGGAATCCGCCTGCTATGCTCGTCTGGGCCGAGGCGACACTCGGAGATCAGGTTTGTGTGTAGCGGCTCAGCTTCTGAGGCTCGTGTCTTGCCAGTGAAGGGAGTAGACGGTGTTCTTTGGGTGCCCTCAGGTGGAAGCCCGGTATAATTGCTGTTGACAACCTACAAGTCATTGTGCAATTAAAGCATCTGCCGCTCCTGTGTGGCAGCGGGCTGTGATGCCTTGTGACAGCTCGTAGCCATTAAGCAACTGTAAGCAGCTGGCGTGCCTCTGTGGGGGAAAATAATGTGACAGAGGCTCTCCCCCCTATTGTTGCCCTTGTCTCATTGGGGAAAAGAGGGACATTACATCACTCACTGGATTCTCCGGCATCTCAATGAATGGGAAAAGCAGCAATTCTACAAATTAGACTTGACACAGCGGGACGTCAAATGATACTTCGTCTCCGAGTACGATAAAGGAAAATAGCTTATTGTTTTAAAAAGGACATAGTTCCCCTTAAAGGGACAGATCACCCCGAAATCAGAAGTAGATATTTTACCTGTAGTTCTATTTATCAATCTAGATTGTTTGGGTTTTAGAGACCGTAGAGGTGTCTGCCTCTCGAATAAAATAGCGCCGTGTGGCGCTTAAAGCACGAAGAATTTGGACAGCAATGTCTCTTTCCACAAATCAGAACCCGGTTACACAAGATAATCCACAAACAACCAAATGCTCCTAAATCAAACTGCTCACAACAAGACTTAACCACATTATTTAAGTGAGAAAGCAGACTTTTCTATGACCGGTCCCTCCAAAACTAAGTTAACTCACACCGTAACAATCTAGATTGATAAATATGTCTTTTTGATTTGGGGGGGTGAATTGTCCCTTTAACTCTAGTGACCAAACAGTCACTTATAACGCAGTGAATTTAACCTGGTATTGCTGTAAATTAGAGCTTAAACAATTGCTCAATTGATCAAATAGTCAATCGCTAGGAAATAGGATGGCAAAAATTCTGTTAATTGATTTGACATAAATATTTAAGTATTTTGTTGTGGTTCTCCATATTCACATGTGAAGATTTTGGTTTCTTAGAGTATTTGGGATGATGCGCATGCCTGTCAGTGAGCGCGTCGTCATAAATAAGAGCTAATAATGAAGCGCTTGAACTGCTCACTCATTCGACTAAGCTGCAAAACTGAAAAGATTCACAAAATCTTTTTGAATGTAAGAATTCAGTCCAGATCAAAGGGGAAGGGGGGGTCATTTTTCTGTCATGTTTGAACACCATCTTTGATATACATTTAGACTTTGTGTGGGATTTATGCATATGCCGACTAGTGCGCTTTTCTTTTCTTCAAAATTCTTCATCAAATTTAAAAATTCCCAAAGAAAACACAGTTTTTTTTACTAATAACATGAAAAACTGTTATCATACATGTTTTGTTGAATATAAATCCTGGCAGAATCAAATTCAAAGACAGCAGTAATCAACTAGTCAGATTCGTTTGAGCAGGCCATGAAAGGCCCCTGCGTGCGTGAATGTGTGTGTGCGTGTGCGCGTGTGTCAAGGATTTGCTGTTTCAGCAGGGAAGGAATCAGTCCTGTGCCTTTGCCATGCGGGAAAGTCAGCGTAAGGAAATTCCTGAGCTTCACAGTAGCAATCAGGCAGTTAAGGACCTGCCACTGAAAATGGAGCTGTATGTCAGTCACTTTCATGGCTTATTCACACTAGCACGACTGCTCTGGCATAAAAAAAAAAAGAGGCATTCTCATCCGCTCGCCCCAACAACCCAGCAAATTGCCCTTACCAGAAAGACGGTAAGAGTATGTACACTTAAGTGCCCTACAGCGATTGTTGCATCTGAAAAGCTTACCTGCTCTCAGCGGCGAGTTCTTTGATGTCGTCTGCGGTGCCACACAGTGAAGGGCTATGGCTATATTCTGAAAAGTGCTAACGTTGCAGTCACTCTGAACAAATAATGTGGTAGTAAAGTATCAGATATTATTTTTTATGGTCAAACTTAATAGTTTGAGTATCCATGGTAGCTAAGGCCTTTTCTTTGGACTTCCAACGCGACAGGTGGCAGTAATGTCAACTTACTTGGGTTTGAGAACGAATAAAAAAACGGTAATAGGAGCCACGGAATATCATAACACTCTGACCTTAATGTTGTTTAAGTATTCACGTTGTTTTAGTAGGCCGTTCTGTACTTTTTGAAAGAACTAAATTAACTGTCAGGACACAAATGTGGTCCAGTTCCTCGCAATTGCCATGCTGCGTTCAGGTAGTCGTGAATACCCGATCTCAAGGACTTTTACGTTTAATTTTAATTCAGAATAGGTCCCATATTAAGTTATTTAGTCGCACAATTAAGACAGATTACAGTTTATGATGCACTGGCAAACAGAGGGACAGCAGCAGGGTTGAAATTGTGTTTTTGATTAGTCGATTTTGAAAATTAACAAATATATACTTATGTAATCCTTGAGAAAACCAAACGGCAGCATATATATATTATATATATTATATATATATATTATATATATATAAAAGCCACAAAAGTAACTACAAAAATAGAAATGTAGTAACAAAAAAAACTTTCATCGTGTTGCCGTCCACGCTCAGAGAAGGTGATTTACATTTTTCCCATAGTTACAAAGGCATCACGTGACGTCACCCGGACCAGAATGCATGCTTATCCCTCTGCCGTAAACCCCGCGTAGCATGTCGCAAAATAACCGATGCTCTTTGTCGGTGTTGTCAGAGAAGTAAACTGTTTTTGCCATTGATATCGAAACCGCGCTGCATTTCGCTTGTTAGAAATATGATAATATTCGCGCCGACTGTGTCTCCACTCGACCCGGTACCGTTTAAACAACATGGCGGACCCTCTGTAGGCTTTTGAAGAGCCAGAAGATGAGTTGATCCCCAGCAACAACAAAAAAAAAACCCACCTCGAAAATGGCAACATATAACACCGAAGGTAAAAGGAAAACAGAGCCCCAACTAGACCACAGACGTCGTAACATTGCACTTCTCTTGTTGCCAGTTTCACATACGTATATCACGCAGCTTCCTACTGAACTCCTGGGGTTCCTGTTTTGTGTTTTCTCTGCCTCCTGATGTCGGTGCAGGACACTCTGTGGTGGTGGAGGTGAGCCCAGACATCCACATCTGTGGCTTCTGCAAGCAGCAGTATAATAATTTTGAGGTCTTTCTCGCCCATAAGCAAAATGGATGCTCCTTACCGACCTCTGACACATCAGCCACCGATGCAGCAACCACAATCACAGGTAAAAACAACAACAACAACAACAACAAATGATGGTTCTGTTGTCGTTTGCATGCAGGGTTGATTTTAAGCCCGTCTCGATCTGCACAGATTCCAGCGCTGAGTTTGTTTTCGAGGAAACCTACCAGACCTGCGTTATGAGAGGTGTCAAAAAGATCCTGACCAAAGCACAGAAAACACCTTCCAAAAAATTAAAACCTTCCCTGACTTCAAAGAGACACAGCTGCTGTTTCTCAGGTCGGTGCCTCTTGCCATTTACGACTGTAACACATTCCTCCTTTTTTTGAGGGGGGGGGCGGACATGAAGCAAGGGGAAACCAGCACTTCCTGCCATGTTCCCGTGTCATTAGCTGTTATTTACTTAGCACACTTTCAGATTAACGTTTCACGGGTGAACAGGCTACACGCACACCTCGTAAAAGCACCGTTTTCTGTTGGATCTACAGGTTGCACTTTTAAGACGCAGTATGGCCAAAAAGACATGGAGCGGCATCTCAAAACCCACACAGGTAGCGTCACGCTCTGCACCCCTCTGTTGCTTCAACACCTCAGGGATCAGATAATGCAAGTTGTTTTCTCTCTCTTTCTCTCTCCCCCTCCATCCAGGTGAGAAGCCGTTTGAATGTGAGCTGTGCCACAAGCGCTTCAGTCGCCGGGACAAGCTCAACATGCACAGCCGCTCGCACACCGGCGAGAAGCCGCACAAGTGCAAACACTGTCCCTACGCGGCCGCGGACAGCAGCAGCCTGAAGAAGCACCTTCGCATCCACTACGACGAACGGCCTTTTAAATGCCAGATCTGTCCTTATGCCAGCCGCAACTCCAGCCAGCTCACCGTCCACCTCCGCTCACACACTGGTAGGTAAAAGAAATCCAGGGGTGAGGGGGTTTTGAAGATACATGGAGAGTAATTTTGTGTTTTTTTGTTTATTTCATTCCAAGGGGACGCACCTTTCCAGTGCCAGCAGTGTGACGCAAAGTTCAAAATCAACTCGGACCTGAAGAGGCACATCCGGATCCACTCCGGCGAGAAACCCTACAAGTGTGACTTTTGCGAATACCGCTGCGCCATGAAGGGCAACCTGAAGTCCCACATTCAGATCAAACACGGCACCGAGAACTCCTTCCACTGCGTGCACTGCGACTTCCAGTGCGCCAGCAAGACGGCTCTGCGGCAACACTCGCGGGAACACCAGCCCACTCAGCCCGTCCAGTGTTCCAAGTGCACTTACTCCTGCGCCAGCAAGGGGGCGCTCAAGGTCCACGAGAGGATCCACTCGGAGGATCGGCCCTTCAAATGTGACTTCTGCAACTTCGCCTCCAAGCAGCGCAGCAACCTCGTCATCCACAGGAAGAAGTGCCACTCGGATAAGCCGGAGAAGGGCTGCGGCGGCGGCGGCGGGAAGGGGGGCAGAGGTGGAGCGAAGAGCGGAGGAGGCGACTCCCCGAAGCCCGTCGGCTCCAGATATCGGGCCAAGCTGGAAGCGGCTCGAGCTTTCTGCTGCGACTCGTGCGACGCCTCCTTCGTGAGGGAGGACTCCCTGCGGAGCCACAAGAAGCAGCACAGAGACACTCAGAACGTGCTGCACCTCCATCTCTCCGCCCCGGCCGACGCCGTCAACCTGGTTCCCATGACAACGTCGCAGAGCAACACCCAGCTTGAGGTTCCCGACCCGATGGCTCCTTACAGCAGCGCGCAGCTCAAAATCATCGTATCTCACCCTCTGGCCCAGGAGAACCACTTAATCCCAGCTGGCGTGGACGGTCCGCACAAGACCAGCGTGGTCCTGCTCAGCCCCGAGAGCCAGGACATGGTGGTCAACTCCATGATCCACCAGGTGAACCTGCTGGCGCCCATGCAAGCCCTCGGGTCGTCCCGGACCGCGGACGCCACCCTGGAACCCCAGACGGTGCTGCTGACGCAGCTTGGCCCCGGCGACGGCGCCAACCCGCTCCACCAGGCCCTGCTGCAGACCGCCATCGCCGCGCAGGACTCCGGCGGAGGCACGCAGACTTTCATCACCACCTGCTCCGAGCTGGAGGGCCTCAACGCCTTGATCCAGGAGGGCGGCACGGAGGTCACGGTGGTGACGGAAGGCAACGCCGCCATGGTGGCGCAGGGCGGCATGGCGTGCGGCCCGGCGGGGGACATGTCCAAACCAGCGGGGATGGTTGCCGTCCGGGGGAGTGCCTTAGCCTGCGAGGAGAGCGCGTTGCTGGTGCCGGACATCAGCCTCGGCGGCCAGAATGTGGTGATCCACAGCGTTCCACTGATGGTGTCCACTCAGCCACAGCAGAGTGCGATAGAGCAGCTCTCTCCTCACACACTCTACTCAGACTCGCACACACTGGAGGGCATCCCTCAGTGAGTGGAGGGCTCAGTGTGTGTGTGTGTTTTTTCTCAAGATAGAAAGACTCCAACCGCATCATAAGCTATTTCTTTGCCAACATGAACTCTACACATGTGCAGGCCTTTAACAGTAACCGCTTTTGTTTTTAGCCATTTAATCACCACTGAATAACAATACCGTTGACGTTTGGAGACACACTTGTTTTAAGTTTCAGATTGTAGAATAATTCATTGTTGTCGTAGCCCAATAGTAATGAATAACTTCGGCATATGAAGGTGAATCATTTGGACGTTGTTTTGGGTTATTTTTGGTGGGGCATCAAAATTAAAAGAAATATTGTAAATGTAAATAATTATTTAATAAAAGCAGTGTTTTATTTTCAGGCAATAAATTTGGAGAAAACAATCTGAATAAAGCACGAAAACATGGACAGAACTTGAAATTGAGTGAACGCATGTGTGGCGTGGAGTTCTCCAGTTTGTCCATTAGGTGGCAGCAGAGCGACATGAGTTTTTGCAGTGTTGTAGTATTGATTGTGCTTATTTGATTTTAAATGAAACATTCTCAAGTACTTATTCTCCATCTAGGAAGTAGATGTGATTGATAGAAAACATCAGACTGAAAAAGGAAGGTCATAGTTTCTAAAAGCCAAGTGGCCCTCCCAATAGATTTTTCAATAACATGCTTGTGGCTACCTATTATCGTGGCCATTTTTTTTTACACTCAGTCTTCAGCACTTAGTATTTGCAGAGACTGAAGGCTGCACCTGAATAGGAGTCTCCTATGAGCGGATGATAATTGATTTCTTTCCCCGTCCCTCTGCACTAATGGCTCCGCTGATGCAGACCCCGTGTGGCCACGAACTCAGATGGAGTTGTTTGATAGGGGGGGACTCTGAGTTTCAGCTCACAGCTGGTTTGTGTTGCAAGAAAACGGGGAAACGTTATACTAGCAGAGGAATATGAAGGCCATGCCCCCTTTTTTGTTGCTATACAAGAAGATGTGATGTGTTAATCACCTTGTATATACTTTAAATCTTGATGCCTTTGATTCTGTTCTTCTCCACTGTGAGTGGAGGTACATTTTCTTGATGTGAACCTTTCAGTGGTAGAATGTAGCAAAGTACTTCCTGTGTACTACCATTTAATGATACTGGCACTTCTGCTCCACTAAATTTAAGAGGGCGGTATCATATTCTATTAGCCGGCTGGTCTACTTGTTTCTTAGCAGACTGAAGCAATAGTTTGACACTTTAAATTACACTTATTTGCTTTCTTCTTGAGCGTTGGATCGATATCTGTGCTTACGGTGGTTTCCATTTTCTCATCTGACTCTGCAAGAAAGCAAATACCTCTTAAGGATTAAAAAATATAGGATCAGTTTATAAAAAAACATGATGCCTTGATACAGACGAACCCAAAATACTGCTTATAGGCACTAATAATGGAGTATGTCATGCAATTATGTATTTAACATATGAATGCAGCCTCCTTCAAGTCCCAGTAGATATTTTATTTGCTCTGCTGCTCACAATTACCAACCTTCATGGCTTCGGGAGCGTAAAAAAGCCCAGTGAATAGTGAAACAAACGTGACCCATTCATAAAGGGCACCTTGTTCTGATTCGTCCGTGGGGCTGGTCTGGGATAAGTTATGCCCTCGCATTGTCAGTAGCCGCACTTGAGCTCACATTTATATTGTAATCACGCCATTGATCCGCCGTGTCAATGGTGAAAGCCTTTCAACCATTCAAGGACTAAAGTTTTCAGGTGGAATTGCAAAAAAAAAAAAAAAAAAAATCTCATGGAATTCCTGCATGTATGAAGATGAGTGTTATGTGGCAAAATCAAGAAGTGCTCTCTGGTGTATCTCTTTGATCTTTTATCTAACAGACTTCCAGGCCCTAATCCTGAGCACCCTTGAGGAGGAGACCCACCCTTCCACCCCCAATCCTGTTCCACATGTGACGACACGGATGGGTTAAGTGCTTCTTCTTCTGGGCTACAACATCTTCAGAGCTTGACGGGAAAGTTTGAAATGTTAAAATCATGCTGATCTTAACTAATTATTGTTTGAAGAATTAATAAATGTGTATTTTAAGCACAAAAAAATCTACATCCATGTTGAAATCTGAACTTTTTTTTTTGTTTTTGTTTTTTGGTTAAAAGTTGTTTGTTTTTTCCCCTGAAAGGTCGCAGCAGTTTTAAGACGCAGCCCTTGATACTGTATGGCACTTCTTCTCAGTTCCTTCCTTCCTGTGTTTGAGATGGCAGCCTTTGAATGGGGGGTCATAAACGTCCCCCCCCCCTCAAAAAAAAGCAATTTCCACTCACAGCTGCTTAAAGAAATCGTAAGTTGTGATGCATTCCTTCTGGACATAAACAGGCCCAGAGAGGGACCAGGTGGTTTGGGGGGGGGAGCAGAGCCAGATCCACACACGAGGACAGGTACTTTTTAAAATAGTGTGAACATGTCAAAGGGCTGTAATCATAAACTTTAAACTAAAACTAAATGAATTTAGCATTACGGCTCCTTTCTTTCATCGAGGCGGTGATAAACCTCCGGGTGAAGTCTCCCTGACCTTTTGCTTTCGTCCACCATCCCATCAGTGAAATGCCATTTGAATGAAATTAACTGATTGGCAAAGTATTGATATGGATTTGTTTTTCCGATGCAGGCATCTTTTCACTGTGACACTATTGACATCTTAAGTGAGTTTTGATTTCTCGGTACTCCGCCGGGCTTTTATCTTGTCTCCGTTCAATTCTTTTTTTTCTTTTCCTTTTTTCCGTCTGTGTGACAGAAATGCAACACGATTGATCTGCCTTTTACAGCCGCGTAACAAAAAGACGCTTTGATTTGCCTTTCTGACTGCAACGTGATTATTTGCTAAGGCGTTATTAGGCTATTGTGGCGTCCCGAGGGGCGAAATCAATAGTGTGACTTAAAGGCATATTCTAGTTTATAAGAGCCTTTTGTGGCTGTATGTTTTGTATTCTATTATTTTTATATATGTCATTTATTTATTTATTTTCAAACAAAAGCATGCACGATTTAAAGTGATCACTCAACTCTATAAGTTAATCCTCATTGGGATTTTATTGTACATTCTCTGAAAGCTTTGGTTCCTTTTTGTGTTTTTTTTCTTCATTGGGCATTTTGAGGGTTTTAGGGTGTTGTTTTTGTCTATGCCGGGTTGTCAGGAAGCATTACTCCAACAGGCTCTTTTGTTGTTTCTTTCAGATTGAAAGCAGCGGTTTAAAAGCAGTCCTCGGGGGGCAGAAAAATAAGTATAATTTTGAACCAATGGGCACGGCCGGAGTGAGAGGGGCCGAAGCCCATAAAAGCCCTTTGATGGACAAAAGGCATGCTACAGTAGCTCTCCAGCACACAGCCAGTACCAGGGTTGTTGTTTTTTTTATAACAACGTCCTCCATAATGATGTGGGTTTCCCAATTTAGCAATGAGCGGCGAGTGTGATCTTGTGAATGCAAATAAGCAGCTATCAGCTTTTGTGGTTGGGCAACAAAGGCATGTAGCCATTGTTTCCCTGCCCCTGTTTCTGTTTCTGTGCCACTAACCCCAAAACAAATGTTTGCGTGGTTTCCACCGTGCGTTCGGAGCCACGTATCAGGACTGGAACAGTCACTCAATTGTTGTCTTTTTATTCCCTGTTTTTTGTTGTCCCTTAGTTGTCTATAGCTGCACTGATTTTTTTAATGCTCAGTTTTTGGGACGGCCTCCGATCGTTCTCACGCGTCAGCACGTTTCTTTGTTGTTTTGCCTTCTCATCGTTTGCTTGCGCGGGACAGTCGTGTGTTTGTGCGGTTCAACATTTTGTTTTCTTTGCTGGCCTGCCGTTACAGAGCCATTAGATTGTTCTCAAGCATTCATTCATTCCACTTATGCTTGTGAAGAACCGGAACAGAGACCCCGGGACGACACATTGGGTTCTATAGGATGTAAGACATTTTAGGATGAGGACATAATAGTTGCTTTATTACATTTTCACACAAGAAATAAACACTCTTTAAGCAGCTGATGGAATCCTCTTGTCAAACATTTAACTTTTTTAAACAAATTTGTACGTTATCTCAAGCCAGTTTAACAAAACCTACTTATATTTGAGAAATTCCTCTGGTTTCAACAGATGGCTATGAGCAAGCAAAAAATGTTTTCTTTGTTCACACATGCCTTATCCTAAGACAACAAACATGATGGAAATCTGATCTTTACAGACACTACCCATTGTTGTGTGTTTGTGTGTGTGTGTGTGTGTGTGTGTGTGTGTGTGTGTGTGGGTGTGTGTGTGTGTGTGTGTGTGTGTGTGTTCATGTGTGTGTGGTTAAGTCTGTTTACCTTTCCTGCTTTCAAAGCGCTTAATGCGCACAAATACTGCTGCTGCCAAATTCATTGTTATGCAATCTAAAAGACAACCCCCACCCCAAAAAAAACCCCTCCAGGGTGAATATGGAGCAATAAGAAAAAGCAGAGTGAGTGATATGGAATGTTGTTGAGTATCTCTTTTTGTCATCTTTGTTTCCAACAAATCCCGATTCACAATATGTTGAACAGCCGAGATATATTTGCCGTTTGGCTTTCCTTTCCATCACCGGTGACGGTTCGGCACACGGAGGGACTCGGACCCAGGAAGTGTTCTTGTTTTCATTTTGATATGGTGTGGTGTTTCTCAGGAATGGAGAGGTGGAGGGAGGGGATGGTGACAGGTCAGAAAAAGAAGATAAGATTACGTTGTTTTTTTTTTTAAGAAAGTATTTCTTTCCAACTAACTTATGTGATGGAGAAAACAGGCGCTTCTATTTAGTTTTTCTCTTCCCGGTGAAAAAAGAAGTTATGCCTCATCCCTATTAGTGCCTTTCTTTCTTTCCCCCTTAAGTGAAGTTCTCTTACTGCCACCATAATGTCCACCCAACCCCATGATCTAAGTCATAGCCTGTCCATATTTGCTGTTTGTTTGACCCCACAAGGGCACGAACCCTGGCTGATCCTTCATCTGAGGACAAAGCTTATGTTTGCTGTGACATCATAAATGCCTGTGCACGGAAAACAATGGCTGATGAATTCAGCGGCAGCCGAGGCACAGTGGACAGCACAGAGACGTGGCCCGAAACATCCAGTGTCATGGAAAGTTTTTTTTTTTTTTTTTTTTTAGACAAGGAACCCTGCACCTTGGCCAAACATGCAGATTGCTCCCAAAAAGAGGCGGCGGCGGCGGAGGAGGAGGCTGCGGAGGGATCAAATTGCCGGGCGGTTGTTTTAGAGGCGGTGGCCTGGGAGTGACTGAGAGCATTGCTGGGAGATCATCAGGTTATAACACTAAATGTTTATATGAAGCTTTGTGGCTGTTGCAGACAGTCAGAGATGGGGGGGGGGGGGGCTCCTTGGGGAAGAAAGACGCTTTTGTTTTTATAGGCTGCCTGGAATGTGTTGAGGACTGTGGACATCTGCTTTATTAGCATATGTGATTCCACCCCCAGCTATGAATCTGCTGGTGGTCTGATAATGTGTCATAGTGTCACCGATATCTGTAAATACAGAACGTGTGAGTGATTTACACCCTGTGATGAATGGCTTGTCTATTATATTTAAGACATTTACATTTTAATGTGTGAAACAGAGGAAGAGGGCTTTTGTTAAATGCATGTTTTTTTATGAAATTTAGGGGGTTTTTTTCTTGTCGGTTGCACCACACGGAGATTAGCACTATATGAATGTGTGGTGCTGCGAAGTTTCAGTCTGGCTCTCCTGGAGCTTATTGGTGTGAAAATTCCTCAGAAGCATTCTCGGGTCATTACAGATGCATCCCACCCATGCATTCATACTGGCTCGTGGATTAGCATTTTCTTTGTTAGGCTAATTGCATTATTGTGGCCTTCTTTAAAATCAAGTAGGGGGCATGTGGGCCTATGTATGAATGTACAATCACTTATGGATGGGTTTTGTTCAAATGGAAATGAAATGGTGGACATGGGAGGTTTCATGTGACTTATCTGGATTCAAATGATTTGAAATTGATAAAATATTTCTTGCTGAATGTCTTTTTTTTTTTAAATGTATATCAGAAGTTGATTTTACCTTCAAAAATTTGAGGCAATCAATTCCATGTAAACCATTTAAGCAATGCATTCTAGAGAAACGTAATTTGTTTGTGTAAATTCAACATAAAGACCAAAGGGACTGGAAATAACTATTTAATTTGAACACACTTAAAGGCAAATCATTTCAACTTAAAATCTCTTGTAAAAATCTACTTTCCAATCATTCAACTCAGCATTTTAAGTTACAATGACTCATTTTTCCAATTGCATCCAGTTTAATTTATCGTTAATCAAAAGTTGTGAAAAAAATATTAAAAATATATATTAGATGATATATTTTTATACCTGCAGTGATAAAAAAGACTCCTCCCTGATGTTTCCCTGATGTTGGTTGCTGACCTGCAGCCTCGGGGTATTTCCTGTTTCCACAACTTCATGCCGGATAATGAATTAGTTTATGAATGATGCACCATTTCTCAACTACAAAAAAAAAGAAAAAGCCCAGTGATAAAGATCACATGGCAAAGTCCCCTTTCAGACAGATATCATCTATTAAATAGAGCAGGGCCCATGTAACCCAACACCTTTCAGGGAATGCACTCAATCAAGCCTATTGTTTCTGCTCACATACAGTTCCCTCTGTGAGATAAGCGTGGCCTGGCCACAGAGATAACAACAATGCCTTAAAAGCATGGATGAGACGTTCACTGTCAACACCTTCCGATTGTAAGAATCCTTCCCCAGATGAATGCTGGGAGTGCAGGCCGGTCGTCCGGGGGCGCAAGAAAATGTTTCCAATTAACAATGCATATATGGAGAGCGGTGACTCTGCAGTGAGCCATTGTTTGCAGCGTCACAGCGACCCTGACTAATATTCAGACCATTAGTCAGGATGCAATGAGGTGCGCCGGTGCCTGCGGAGCGATTTGATGAGCGGCAAGCTACTGAATAGGGCGGTATAAATATTATGGCGCGTAGGATGTGAGTCAGGACGGGGAGAATCCAGTTCATTGGGCCGTTTATTTGAAGTTGAAAGGAAGGAGAGGAAGTTGGTTTGATGATTTTGCACCAGCAGATCTCTGTGTTTTAAGGGGGGGGGGGGTCTGCCCAGCTCAGGAATGTGGAAAAAAACCAGGGTGTTGGGGAGGTTTTCCATGAATAAGAATAGTTACCAGATTGTGTGTGTAGGGGGTCACAAATAAATACATACAGTGTATATATATATATATATATATATATATATATATATTCCACTTCAAATGTTGCATCATCACAATTGAAGGAAACGCAACATGATACCTGATGAAGCCCTAAATATGTTGCCTGTAGGTCTTGAACAACAGGTTTTTTTGGTCTGCTTTGAAATCTCAATGCAACAGGTTTGAAAAAAAAAAACACACACACACACACACACCGACTGCATCCTCTTTAGTGTCGATCGGCTCCGACTGGCTCATTACTTCATTAATAGTATTGTGTCTGCACCTCCGTTCCTGCTAAAAAGCTCATTTGACGCAGTTGTCCCACGCAGACACTCATCACCGGCGGTGGGAGGCTGATGTATCCATCTGCGCCTGAGTAGGGGCGCTAATCCTCGACAACTGTGCCCCTCTGGTACCATATCCGTTGCACTGCTGGTTGTGTGATACAATAGACTCCCCCCTTTTGTCCTTGAAATTGTTTTAATTAGCCCCACGGCGGGGGTTGGGGTTGCAAACATAAGACTGGCTCAATGGGATTGACAAAATCACAGGAGCATGATACAACGGGCCTGGAGATGACAGACGCGTGTTAGAAAGGGACCATCTGTAATAAAAATGGAGAAAAGTGACAGTGTGGACTTTTTAAAGCACACATCAACCTTGGCTCTCAGCCAGAAGGCTACATGAACTCCTACATTTGGATCCCTAAAGGTGTTTAAAACATGTTTCAGTGTCACGAGAATCTAATTACCCTGGACTTTAGTTAAGTCATCAGCCTAATAGAGGATGGGAATACTTTACTATATATAAACCTGCAGTGTGAACATCCTGAAAGGAGAGATTTAAGTTGCCTGTTGCAAAACACACAATCAGACAATGACCCCCCCCCCCCCCCCCCCTAAAACAAATTTTCCCTCAAATGTCACTTGCAGCATCTAAAAACCTGTTATGCTTGCTGGCCGGTGGTTAACAAAAATGCAGTGTGTGTGTGTGTGTGTGTGTGTAGGGTCCAATAAGCCACAGCCACATGTCTTTTTTCCATGGCTTTCACACATTTGCAGCGTGGGTTACTTGGACCTCCCAGCAGCCGGCCGGCCCCGCCAACTAGAGGTGACAAGTAGCCAAGTCTTTGCCTCATCCCAGAGGATCATGTGACCTCTTTAAAAAAAAAAAACGCCACCATAATCCAACATCCACGTCTTGTTCTTCTTCTGTCGGAAAAGTTAATTCAAGGAATCTCAGCTGTGGAATGTCGGCTCTTCTTGATGCGGGGGAGGAACGACTGTCATTTAAAGGGACGGTGGTCACACAACACAACAGTAACTCTCTGTGGGTGCAACACGGAGGCAAAAAAAAAAAAAAAACTTAGTTTGGCCTCTTATGTAAATGCTAATTTCTCCCCCCCTCTTCCAAATTCAGCTCTCCCAAGTCAAACACACCCATCCCCCTCACGGTCTCCTCCTCCCTGCCCCATGGGAGGAGGGGTGGTGGAGTGAGGGAGAGGGAGAGATCCCAAACCATCTGAATCCCTTTTAACTAAGTGGCCAGAGAGGAGTAAGGGCAATTATTCCACCATGATGCATTCCTTTTCAAAAGAGAATACCATCACTGGTCAACACATGGAATGCAAGCTGTGTTATGGGCACTGAAGGCATCATCATCAGAAAACAGCAAAGCAGGTGCTCGCAAAGGCATGAAGCGGAATACAGCGTGTGGATGTATGTTAGAGTGTCAGGTCATAATTCACACATTAGCATGCGTAGAAATGCAGAGATCATCACCAAACTGCAGAAAGGGGGGGGGCTTTATTACACAGGTCATATAAATCTAGAGGTACATGCATGAGATGTGACCTCTACATTTAACCCCTCAGGCTTAATGGCGACTGATCCGGCCTACGATTAACAAAGATGGATGCAAGTCCCTCCTGTGTGGGTTTGTTTATTTTAACGCTTCATCGTCATGCTGATTATTAGAAACTGGAGACGTTGCATTCTTGTCTGCGTGGAATTTGAAGTGTCCACCCCCCCCCCCCCCCTTCACCTTCCATCATCAGCTCATTGAAAATGGAACAAAAGAGGACTTTTAGTTGTGATAAAACAAAAGTGATTGCATTTATTTCTAAGAGATACGGGCAAAAACATCCTCTTTTTCACGCTCTGGTCAACACTTTTACTTTTATTTTGCTTCCATAACATGCCTCATTTGTGTGTTTAAACATGATATTTTTTATTAATCTTGTCATTAAAAAATATACATTTTCTCTATACATGTAAGCTGGGAAAGTTTCATGGTGATACCTATTAGTTGTTGTAGAATCTTGCTAAATGTATAGAATTTTATGATGCACATCCTCAAAGCCTGTTTTTCTCAAAATGAGGTTTTTCTTGTACCGTAATCCAGAAATCTTTCATTCTTGCATATCCAGTTTCATTCCTACCTGTATCCTGAAGGGTTTTTACAGACGGGTTTGTTTGTATATGGCTCATAACTTGATCTCTGACATTTTACTGCAGCCTTTTATGGCTGTTGAATGAGACATATCCCAAATTCCCTCTAATATTTCAACAAGATGAAAGGAGCTTTTTGAGCCTGGCTGTATCCAACCTTAAGATTACTGCACATATTTGATAAGATCCATTTGCATAAGCAAACATGAAAACTTGCAATGTCATTATTTAATAATATATCAACTGAGGAAGTGTTGCGGCAGTATCAGTTAACATTTCTACCCTCTTCACCTGCAGATTCTCCCTTCAAATGCAATACATTTGACATATTGCTCATTACTATTTAAAATTCTGTTCATTTTTCCATTTGCTCAAATTCATAAATGCCTACTCTGCATGACTGCCCCCCCAGGAGATGATCCACACTGAGTGCTGTGTGGCCTCCCTCCCCACGCTCCACCTGTAGCTGCTGCAGCATCGATGGCTCCTGTGAGGTCCGGCGGTGTTTAATGGAGCTCATCGTCCCCGACCGATTCTCTCACCATTTCCCCTGAAACTGGACACTCCTGCCCATGTTTCATCCGACGGCACCTTTTCTTAGGGAGCGACTGGAGCATGGCGCGGGAGCTTTAACGCTCCCTTTTAAAAGAGGAACAGACAATGGTGCCCAAGACCAGTTTTTTGCCAACGGGAGCAGCTGTGTGGTGGAAAACACTTGGCTTTGTCCGATGCTTCTCACAGCCGCATAGGGGCTGTCATACGCTGAGCGCTTGTTTGACTGTTTCCGACGGCTTTTTGAATGCATGTGGGGTGGAACCAAACACCTCCTCATGAGCGTGGAAGTCACAGGGTATAAAGACAGATGTGGGATTGCTCATCAGGTTGTGGTTGTTCCATTTGAAATCAGTTTTTTTAGATGTTTTTTTTATTGTTGTTAACCAACATCTGATACCTTTGTTGTGTTGCTTTTATTTGTGTTTCATTCGTGTTTTGTAAGGTGCCCTTGGGTGTGCTGAAACGGCGGCAAAAAATACAATTTATTATTATTATATTATTATAAATGGGTTTCACATCTTGGGAAATATATTCATTCACTTTGTTGCTGAATGTAAGGTGAGAAGATGTATGCATTTTCATGCCAGTGTGGTAAATATGAAGCTACCGCCGGCAGCTTGTTAGCTTAGCTTAGTTTAGCTTAGCTTAGCTTAGCTTAGCTTAGCATAAGGACTGGAAACTGGGGTTAACGGCAAGCACGGCTCCATCAAAGGTAATAAAAGCTCCGCCATCACCTTCTAAAGCTCACACATTAACATAATGTATATTCTTGTACATTTGATGCACAAACATGAACTTCTAGTTTGACTCAAGATATGAAATAATCCCCAAAATGTCAACTCAACGTTTACATTTAGTGCATTTAGCAGACTTCTAACCAAAGCCACATACAATAAGTACAACAGTGCAACAGTATATTGCTATCAGTAGCGCTGGAAAGAGAACGTGAGTTAGAAAGTCTGTATCTCATAGCCGACTCCAGTGTCTGTGTCATGTTAGCAGGCAGATCCTACGTGCTGACACACAGACAGCAGCCAGCTAAATGTGTCTGTGTGATAAGTCCAAGCCTGGCCTTTCATCCTCCGGACGCTCGGACAGAGACGCAGACAGGTCAGGGTTAATGACGGGCTGTCGTTGCACCTTTAATGTACTATGTGTTGACTAAAGGGCATTTATGGATAATGGTTTTGCCGGGGGGAAAAAAGGTCTAATCTCACACGCAAAGGGAGTTTGATCATCAAACATTGATGGAAACCTTAAAAACGGTAGATATATTCTTGTTGATTGTGAGGGGAAAGTATTTTTGATTTATAATGAATTTGATCTCCCGTCATACACGCCACTCTGTTTTTATACCCCATATCTGTGCAACCCTCCGCCCGTCTCTCCCCATAAAGCAGCAGAGTATGAACATTTCCTTTCGATTAGTCTGACTGTAATGGAATACTTGTTAAAAACGGGAAGAATGTGCTTTAATTTGTCAAGGGGATCTGAGCTGACAACTTTAGTAAAGTCCACTATAACAACCTTCCAGGGCCCCTGACCTAGGGAGGGAGTGACCCCTGACCTTATTTGGGCCTCTTTTATGAGGACTTTTTTTGGCTCCGGCCAGATGGCTAAACTATCAAAGGGTTTTTTTATGAGAAAAATCTGCAGGCAAGAGCGGAGTAGTATATTTATCTCATTGTGTGGAAAGCGAAGCCTCTGTAACTTCCGACTAGGTGGGTCGAGACCCGCATATACAGAGGGGTGTGTGTGTGTGTGTGTGTGTGTGTGTGTGTGTGTGCCAGCCTGCTCACCACTGCTAAGGATCTGAAGAGGTTTTATTTTTCATAAATAATATCCTCCTGGTCCTACATTTTCAAGCAATGGAGATTTTCAACAAATCTATTCACCTCCATAATTTCTCTCCAATTCAAACGGATTCACGCATATTTCGTTTTACTGTGTGATATGAAGATATAGTTCAAAATGGTTTGGATTAACTATCCTCAAAAAAAAAAAAAAGGATCTTTGTGTCACCACTATCAGCAGCTCACTGTTGGCTCAGTCCTCCATCTCCAGCCAACGCTAACAGCAGCAGCAAACATGCAGCCAAGATATTGATTTTATGTCTTTGCATCTCAAAAGCAGCTGCTTGATAATAGTAGCAATCATGAGGCTGCTGCTCTTTCATTTTCCAACAAACCCGGCCATTTTACTTAAGTAATATAAAACCAGTGTGGGAGAAGATGATAGAAGGGGGACTACAGATGAAAACTAGCCTTCTGGCTAATTCTGGCTAATGTGTAACCATGTGTTTTATGAAATTGCACTGTCCCCTTTTAAACAAACTAATTCTAATTCTAGAAATGCGACCCTGAAACCGACGGGACAGTTTGCTGGAGATCACAGATGAGGTAAAAATCAGTGGAATTTGTGTGTGTTTGAGACCGGGGGGGGAAGAGTTGTGTGTCCCAGGGTCGCTATAACTCGCTCCGCTCACATCACTCATGTGGCGTCTTTATGAGCGATGGGCTGTTTTGTTGGATTAGGTTTCTGGGGAAGCATTTAGGGCCGGGGCCTATTTGCAGAGCAATGCAGTGGAAACGGATTGAAGCCCCCCTCCCCTCCATCCCGTAAAATGTTTGAAATGATGTTAGATGTGCATAAAAAATCCGGCGCGCGTGTTTGTCATCTGTCTTCGTGACGTGATAACAGAAAGACGCTGCTCCGTTTGAAATCCCAATCTAGGAAGGAACGTGGGTGAAGAAGACGCACATGAAGAGTCGCACAGCTGCTGGAAGCATTACCTGTTTGTTGTTCTCTGCAGACACCAAATCAGCTGCTCCCTCTGTGCCTACTCATCATACGTCTTTTGACCTCTGCATGAACGGGAGCAAGATCATTTCCAGACATGTACGAATGGAAGGGGGGGGGGGGGGGGGGGGTTTAAAGTCAGCGTTGGCACATTCATCGTCAAAGATTCAGGTTTGTTTGTCTTTATCACAAATGATGTTGGGTATTTAAAGCCTTCCATGATGATTACCACAGACGTGGATTGATCATTTATGCACCATTTAAAGTTGCATCTAACCCCTTCATAACCGGGGGGGGGGTAACCTAAGAGCTCGCCGACCCGGTTGTTTTAACGCGGCCATTCCTTCTCCTGATTGCACTCAAAGGTCGAGGGAGATCTGAAGTCACTGGAAGCAGTTAAAATAATAGGAGCTGACCATGTGTTTGAGGTTATGAGCCGGGGAGGGACTGCCCCTGTACACAGAGCCAAAAACAGACGCAGTGGTGACGGACGCAGTCCTCCCCCCCCCCTCCCTCCCTCGCCATTATTAGAACCCATGTGATGATAAAAAAAACAGTTATAGCTGTTCAGATCTGGATTCTTCTAGCAGGAGCCACGAAAGGTCATCCTGCTCTCTGACGCCGTATTTAAAGCAACGGTCTGAGCAAAATGAGATATGACAAAGTCAACATGGAGCTGCAACAAACGTAGAAACTATGCAAATAAATAGTTGTACAAAAAAAAAATCAATAATAACCGTTTTGGTGTGTAAACACACACACACACACACCGCCTGTTTACTTTCCCCCTGAAGGGCAACGGCTCAGCACATGTACACACACACACATGCACGCACTGGCCATGCTTTCAAAAAAAAAACACTCACCCAAGCACATGTACATACACATCGCTGGCTCCGCCCACGTTCATTCACAAAGAGAAGCGTGCTGAGGGGAGGGGGCGGGGCTTTAAAGCTGACCCAAACCGTGTATGAGAGCTCGTCTGCTGTGTGCTGTCCAAGTGTTTATTGTGCAAAGATCCTCGACACAAAATGTGTATCAAGAAGGTGCCTTTGTGAGTGCCCTGCTGCACACCGCTCTGACCTCACAGTTTGATTTGTGTGTCTTGCAAATGAGCGAGAACCAGAATTATGAGGAGGAGGAGGAGGGGGGGGGGGGGGGGGGGGGTTGCTTCACCTTAAGATTTTTTTTTTTTTTTCTTTCTCTTCCACTGTTAAATCTCCTAAAGTTTCAAACACAAAGACCCCTCTGCGCTGGCCGGCCCACCCTGCAGATGGCCGGAGGATCAGAGGCTGTCAGCACGCTTAAACGAGCCAAGAGTCGAGGCTTCAGCCCTGCGGGGGAGGACAGAGCATGAATGGGCTATTTCCACCAACCTCTATAGCCCCCCACTGGGCATTTGTAATATGATTTGTGGCAAATTTGTTTAATCAATATGGATGTGGGGGTTTGGCTACCCTCCTCGGACAGAAGTCCTTCTCCCCCCCTCACCTTTCTTTTTTTCTACCATGTAAATGCATCAGTGACAATGTTTGAGGAAAAGTCAGGATCAACTTTATGTTTATCTGTGAGGACGCATACCTGAGAGGGGAAAGGGATCAGGACTCTGGGATTCAAACGGGACTTCATAAAAAAACATATACTGCGTGTGTGTGTGTGTGTGTGTGTGTGTGTGTGTGTGTGTGTGTGTGTGTGTGTGTGTGTGTGTGTGTGTGTGTCCTGGAAGAGGAGATCTCCCCTCTGTTGCTCCTCCTGTTCGCTCACTTATTTTTGGGGTGAAGTTTTTGTCCTTATCTGAATCCAGGGTCTAAAGATAGAGAGAGTGTCACGTGATTGCAAAACACTTTGGGGTCATTTATTTTTTTATTTATTTTTTGTCATTTGAGGTTTTAAGGTCGTCCCCTTCGATGCCATACAGTGATAATATCACACGCCCTTCTGTGATATCATCAACGCGTGTCTGTGATTTTCATTGACGTTGTGATGTCAGGTTAGGGGGGAATACTACACAAAAAACAAGGCACACTTGTGTGAATGTATTAGGCACACTGGTTTCCTCCGCCGTGTCGGGAAGCAACAGTCCACTCTCTTTTCTTCACGGTGGCTTTGCAGACAGGCAGGTGGCTTCAATCCAATTGTAGCGTGGCTGCTGCCCGTGAGGAATCAAAGGATAAAAGCCACTATAGGGTTTTCTCCTTGTTGACTAGATTGTGATTTACAGTTTTGCCTCCCCATATAGTGAGCCACCCTCTCTCCCTCTCCCTCTCTCTCACACACGAACAAGCAGGAGCTCATTTGTTGCTCATCAGACAGAAGAGTGAATTCATTATTTCATCTTCTTTAGAAAATCCCCAAAAGTCAGCATCCATCCGCCCTACTGTTCCTCTTAGAAATAACTTGTGTCTTGATGTTTGTATGCCTGTGTTTATTCACCTGTTGTGTTTATGTCCCATTATAATAATAAATAAAAAAGGCAGGAGAAAGTCCCGGAAGCGTACATGTTCTCCCTCCACACACCCCTCTGGTTGCTAAACGCTATATTGTTATTATTTACAGCCGATCCAGCTGGATGCTTCCGGCTCTTCCTGTAGAATTGTTCGCCATTATAAAACCGTGCGCAGCACATAAGAACTTTTGTCACACACACACACACACACCTTTTTTTTTTTTTTTTTTTTAACCCCATTGAGTTGAAGGACTTCAATGGGCCCTCGTGTGTCTCTTTTTTCCTTCCTATCGGAGGCGGCGTTACAACCGGAGCTTAGATGCTGCACAGATGTTGGCAGAATTCCTCATTTCATTCTTATTTTCTGAGCCTGTCACTCCTGAAAGGGGCAAGCAGGACAGAAAATAATCGGCAGAACATCCCATAAGTGTGAATGTGGGGGCAGCAGATGTGAGAGTGGAGGGGGGGGGGGGGGGGGGGGGGGTTGCCACTGGGCCTCCCCAAGGCCCATCTGACTATTGTTCAGCGTTGAAGCCATTGCTGTGGTTGCTATAACAACCATAATACACTCTTATCCATGTCCCTGCACACATGGGCAGTATGAGCTCTCATTCTTTGAACTTTATTGACAAGAAGAAGCACCGATAGGTTCCGACCTGATTCAGTGTCATGTGACCAGGCGGCAGTGTGATATTTTACTCATCTCACGGGAAATCTTGGTGAGTACAGTAGGCAGAGGCTGTGGGGATTAAGAGGCTGTCTTTTCTCAACGGCCGCTCTAAAAGCTACGTTGAAGCGCCTGAAAACCCACCAGGTGTCCTATAGTCTTTGAGCCCCGTGAAGAACGACCACATTCACTGTCAAGTGCTTTATGCCGCATGTTTCCTTTGTGTTCAAGGAAGTTTTTACCCTCCAACACCCAAGGGCACGTTGGAGAGGCTTTTTGCCTAAATGAGCCCCTTTTAACTCCGTTTAAATGAGTCATTGTTCTTCCCGTAGCTCGTCTGAAACTTTACGACGGGCCCTAGTTGTATATGCTGCGTTCCACACAACTTCAACTTCCTAGTTTCAAAGTGCGAACGTAAAGAAAACATGGCCGCCGTGACAAATTGTTGTTTCTTTGGCAAATGTACACACAGCTGAACTCCCGGGGCAGCCGCCACATTGTTTTGGCATTTTCAACATTTCCCCCCTGAATAATAACTTTCCATCATCATTGACCCGCACCAGTTATCTGGTAACGTTTGTGACATATTCTGACCTGGTTTTGTTATGATGCTAACGGTAGTATATGTATAATTTTGATTAAATACAGGTCAATATAATTTACGCTCTGAGTTGTCTGGAACGAAGCATCACTGTCGCTTTTAAGTTAAAGGCACGAGTCCTCGGTCAGCGTGACAAACTAGGTTCCTAAACTACCTTATGTTTGGTATCTCGTCTCGTCACATGATCAAATAGAGACTTGACGTTTGGCATCAACCCAGAAAACATTGCATATCTATATATATATATGACAGAAATCCCAAAGGAAATACAAACAACACTGTCTGTATTTACATCCATATCTGTAATATCTGTTGCTACTTCTGACTGGAAAGTTAAATTAGAAAAACATTGTTAAAGCGTCCCACAGTGTGTGAAGGTTCATGGAACATGACAAAACTTTGATGTGTTTCATACGTTTTCTGCACATTTTGGCATCAGAAGCGCTTCACATTGCCAGTTCAGAAGTGTGTGTGTGTGTGTGTGTGTGTGTGTGTGTGTGTGTGTGTGTGTGTGTGTGTGTGTGTGTGTGTGTCATCAATGTTTCATCAGCTTCATACTTTACTCTGGTCACTCTGCCATCTGGCTGCACTTTCCCCAAAAACCGAATCCATCCGTGTGAATGAGCAGATCCTCCCGCTGCACCGTAAACCCACTTGTTTACACTTGATTTTTTAAAACCAAGCAAACAAGTAACAGAATCATTTAGAATAAAAGATTCATCTAGATATCATTTGCATGCCCGTGAGTCTGATGTGTTCAATCCCTCTGCTGTCTGATTTCTCATAAGTGCATGATTAAGAGAAAGCTGATTTTTGACTTTTATCCGATGGCCTTGAACGGACTCCAACCGAAATGAACATTTGAGAAAATCCCTCTATTGTATAACCGGTGCATTCTCATAAGCTAATTAGAAGTGAGAAAGGCCTGATCTCCTGCAGGCCCTCTGCCCTCTCAGCACTTCCCGCCCTGTAAATGTTTATGACCCCGGCCCAGATTGCATCTCAGATTTGAAGGATTGGCCCCCCGTTGACTCACAGCTTGATAGTGACTGCCGAGCTCTCTCTATCTCTTTGTTTATTGTGTCTCAAATTCTTCAAGTTTGACCTCTTCCGTCCCCCCCCAAAGAAACTACACTTCATCTCAATAAAACATATGGAAATGTGGAAATGAATCGGGGGAGTTGTGTGGATTTCTGATTTTAGCAGCAGGCCCATCGTACGCCTCTTTGCTGTGTGCTGATTGGAAGAGAAAGCGAGAAGTGGACACAGTGGGGTTCTCTCTCCATACAGTGAGTCCTTGTCCCCCCCCCCCCCCCCCCCCCAACACTCTATTGTTTATTGATGGAGGTGCTTGTCATAGTCACGCAATAACAAAAGCCTGACTATTGGTGTGTTTACCTCTGCACAGGAACCACTTGGCAATTCTCCATTAAATTACAGCCATGTGTGGAGCGCTGATCTCCCCCCTCACCCGCCCGCCCCTCCACCAAAGACACATTCACACAGATCACACAGCGAGGGTTTGGCCAGGATATTAGACCGTTACCATCGCTGGAAACCAACCTTAAAAAAAAACATTTTAAAAAACAATTCTTTTATGGTGGAAAATGGTGAGGACGGGAAATAAACCAGCAGTTACAATAACCTGGATAAGAATTTGGATGTCAAAGTATTCATGAGCAGAGCAGACGTTTATTTGGGGCACATCATTTCCTCCCGGTGAGTAGTGTGAGACAAATAAGCCGTCATCTTGTTATCTCTGAAGACGCAGACGGAGTGCTTGATGCTTCCTGTTGGGTGTTACAACCATTCACGGTTCACATGCGAATGGATGGGGTTGGATTTGACTTATTGCCAGATTTTTTGTTTTGCATTCACAGATTCAAGACCCACACACACACAAAACTGCAATCTATGAATATCCAAAAAAATGTGTGTGTGCCCATCTTAAATGTGAAAACAGCCTTTTAGTATCAAACGTTCAGCCTGTGATGTCACAGTAATACGCAAAAATGGCCTTTTGATGTCACATATCAGGCTGAGATCACGTTGCAAACTCTTCACATGAAGCATTCTGAACAGTGAGGTCGTTATAAAGATGTCTGCATATCTGAATCCATGTCGACCGGTAGGTTTGTGTGGCATGTCGTGTGACTCATACGGGCAATGCTTTTCCCATTCAACAACAATATTAGTACAGAGGACAAACATCCAATACCTTTTCACCACAATGCCCAGCGGTCTCTATTCTAGGCTGATGTCACCCAACAAAAGGACTAAACGTGTGTTCATGAAAAGGAGGACGTTCTGAAAGAGTGTTTGCTGATCAATAATGAAAACAGTCTGACACTATAGTGATCGCCGTGAGCCCTCCACGCTTGGGTTTGCTGGATAATGTTTGGATGCTTGTACTCTGAAAGGGTGTCAGGGAAATTGACTGCATGGTCCTCATAGAGAATTGATCGCGTATGTTGTGATCTGACTAATATGAGTGTGTGAAAGGGGGGGGTTAAAAAACACAGGACCTATGTTGGTTGTTGTCTAAGTAAGAACAAAAGGTCACCGGGACTGTTTTCATTTGCGCTTGCCTATCCTCGGCATTACTTACCCTTTCCATGGGCATCAAGTCTTGCATGAAAAAACAAACTTTTCCCTTTGTCCTTTGTGTGAGTTTAATGACGTTATTTATGACTACAAGGGAGGAAATGTTTTAAGGGGGGAGAGCACCTGAAAACCAACGGAGGATAAAATAATAAAACAGGATATAGGAAATAACGCTTGGTAAGAAAATCCTGGTGTCAGCGAGCAAGAAACTGGTCAACCATTAAAAAGACTATTTGTGTTGACGAGAACCGCCCGGCTGTGTTTTCGGCTTCCTTTTATATGTGAAGATGCAGTTTTTTTATTGTGTTTCTCCATGCGGCTGCTTATTTGCAAAGTAATTCAATGCATTTTGGTATATTTTGTGAGAATTTGTGTTTTCTTCCTGCAAAAAGTGTCAGAAGACGAATAAAGGTGCTCAGCCTTTACGGCGACATGTGTCCTCCTTCACTGAGAAATCAATTATCCGTGTATGTGTGCTGCGAGGTTTCAGGTTCACACTCGTGTTTAGCTGCATGTTTACATTTACATTTACATTTAGGTCATTTAGCAGACGCTTTTGTCCAAAGCGACTTACAATAAGTACATTTGTCAAAAGAAGGAAACAAAGAAACCACGACGTATCATTGCCGATGCAGTAAGAGCTAAAAGCATGTTGGGCCACGATTGGCTTTTCCGAGATTGGATGTGACATCACGAAAATCACGCTCGAGCCGGCACTATTTCTTCTCCGGTGGATGGATATGAAGACGGTGTGGAACTCCAAATACCGAATTCTGAACAGCGAGGGGGTCAAACATTCAAATGAAGTAACAATAAGCAAAACACATTCCTGAACGTTGTTATAGAATAGCTCAGGAATTAAATTGGACCGCTCACATACGGACACACCGGTGTGTAAAGCCTCTTTTCATAAAAGATAACGGTCTTGTTTTGACAACAGTGTTGACTATCACACTGATGTGAAAAAAAAAAAGAGGCTCATCCTTCCCCAAGTTGGCCAGCGGCTTTCATCTTTTACTGAGTACTTAAAAACACATGTTCATTTCACAATTCCTCAGCAAGTGTTGGCCCCGTTATTGTTTGTCCAGTGCAAGGTCGTCGTAAAACCCGGCAAATGACACATGTGAGAAACTTGACGTCTCTCCATCTCGCGGCGTTGTGTAAACTCCAGGGGGGGGGATAGGGAAAGGTCAGGATATAGAGCATGCTGAATAGTAACTCTCCTATCCATCAGTGAATATAGTCAATATATATATGTATTTGTGGTCAAGGACACATGTTGTTCAACGCATCCACAGTTGTTTCTTTCCTCAAACATGTCATGGCTGACATCGATGAGTACAAAATGATCACAAAGGCCCTCAGCAGCTGACAGACTATTATCACTTTAACAACAGGCAGCGGAGAGGCCGAGGATCTATCCGTCTATATGGGTTATTGCTTTTTTACAGAAGGCCATTCATTCACATAATCACTGTCTCCATTGAATGTGTGTAACAAGGTGAACATTGATTTTCATTTTCAATTAACTTCTTTGTAATACCAACTTTTTTTTGTATTATTAGGCTATAATTTGAGATTTATTGTGTTATTATTTGATGTAAAAAAGAAAAAAGGAAAGTGTGACATGTGGCTGATGTGTCCATCTGGTTCCCACAACTGCAGCTTTACAACCACACACGTTTTTTTGGGGTTTGTTTAGATTGAGCGTAGCAGAAACAGCATATTCAAGCATAGTTTCTTATTGGGGCAATAAACCGTCTAGACAGCACTCCCCTCTTTTTCACCTTCAGCCAGTCCCTTAAAGGGCATTTGTTTATCTGAATATATTGGCTTGTCTTTGTCTTGCACTTATCAGCTGTGGCATTATATAACACATGCGGAGGCATTTCAGATGGAAATAGAATTATAAAAGGCCACTATCATGTATATCAGCTCACAGAAATGATAGGTGTAAAAGTGAACTTTGCAGCTGACGACCATCTAGTTGAAATGTATGAATTACTTTTTTCTATGTGTTTCTATGGAAAATAAGAGCATCACAAGATGTGAGTCAAAACTGAGCACTTAATTAGTGATTTTAGGTGTTGTGTCCACTGCTTATATTTTGTTTTTATGCCTTTATTTTCATTTTCTATTGCAGAATTTACTCCAAATGTGTATAAATATTCACATTCAATCTGTTAAACTGTGTAAATGTCTGTTGAATGGTGCTATATATTGCAGAGTAGACATATATATATATATATATATATATATATATATATATATATATATATATATATATATATATATATATATATATATATATATATATATATATATATATATATATCCAGCCGTGCGTGTCCCATGAGGATTTCTTTCTATCTTCTACATCTCATGTATAATAGATTTGTATCCAAAAGTACATTTTCCCACACTCCGATGATCTCAGCTGGCCCCTTGGTGTCCGTACAGTATTGCAAACCGCTCTGTACGTCCTCAGTGTGTCCCAATCCAAAAACAAATCCCTGCCTGAATAAGGTAATGTGAGAATGAAGTACAAGGAAGGCAGTTTACGTGATGGATAAATGAACTTTGCCCTCACGGCGTTATCTAGAGATGTAATGTTGGGTTATTGATGAGCTGATAATCTATTCAGTTGTTTGATTATACACGCCTAAACTGCTTTTTTCTATTTATCATAGAGGTCATAAATGGAAAAGAGGTGATCACAGCACTAATAAAAGTTTCCCCCACGTATGATTCCCTTCAGTGATGCGTAGTGAACTTCCTCCTTATTTCATAACATGATGCACTTTTCAAGATTGGGTCAACTTTATTATTAAATTCGTCATTTTGTCTGACATAATGCCAAACTATCCTCTTATCAGAGAAATATATGTTATAGCATTGGAGCCCATTTTTGTTCGGACACACAGGACAAAGAATGAAAACTTCAGCCTCATTGTTAAATATTGCATCATGCAAATGTATAAAAGTCCAAACATCAGCATTGTGGCTTTATTTACTTACTTTATTATGATTGTTTGCATGAGCCCGACTATTCCCAGTAGATAAGTGATCTCTGTCTATTATACTAGAGGATACTTTTTGGAACAGTGGCTTTGTTTACTGGACACAGCTGACCCTGCAAAAGAAACAACAATGTTCATTCACAATAATCAAAAACACCACGAACAACAATAAGCACGTATGTTCCTGTATATTCATTTAAACATCCTCATATTATGAGAGCTGATGTGTATTTACCTTACTCTCCATGCCTTGGACAAAAAAATAACTTTTTAACTGTATTTGAACCGTATAATGAATATTTCTAACCTTAATAAAAAAAACATCCCCTGATATTTGTTAGAAGGATATCCAAACAAACTTATATATACATGTATGTCTACAGGGACATCATAAACATGTATATCCACTATAAAAAACATATATACAATTAGCCTAGCCTCTATATACAGTATATTTACAGTATTTATTGTTATGCACCAATCATCAAGATAAATTCCTTATATGTGCAACACTGACAGACCCTTTTCTGATTATTATTGCAACACTGCTGTAGATTATGATACTAGTGGAGTCCCAACTATGGTAAGCATACAAGATCAAACATGTTTAATAGGGATCTAATGGGGAAACATATGAATACGACAAAGGTTGTCCGCACACTACCACGTTGTGCTGTTGGACTGATCTGCGGGTGGCTTTGAGTCGGTCTAGGACAACATATATATATAATGTTTTTTTTTTCCAGGAACAAGGGAAAGAGCGATGAGTTTGGGTGATATTAACCCTGCCTCCACCCCGCCGTCCGTCCACTAGCAGGGCTCCTCCCGCCCCCTCCTGGCACTCCGCTCCGCTCATCAATGGGCAGCGCATTTGAATAATGTGCGAGCACTTGGACTGGAGCCAATCAGCTGACAGGGGACCGTGATAAATCGCAATGCATTATTGATAATAATAATTACGTTGACATGCGCATTTCTACTTGAGGGGTTAATTTTCCGAAGCCGCAGAATTTGTTGAAGAAGCAGAGGAATATTGTTGGCGAGCCTTTGCTCCTGATGGTTGGACCATGTCGAGGCGCAAGCAAGCCAAACCGCAGCACATCAACTCCGACGAGCCCGGCTCGTTAGAAAATGGTAAGTTTATACACAGAGTTAGTTTAAACGCAGCTTCGCCGTGCCATGTTGCAAACTATCGACATTTTATCTCGGGGGGCTGCCTTTTTTTTTTTTTTACATCACCCCCCTCGCACTTTGACCTGCTGCCGTCCGTTTGAATGGACCAGGAGTTTAAAAACTTAGCGACGCGTTAAGACATTTTACATTTAATTTTTTTTACAATACAGGTGTTCCGCGAGGAGCTTTTTTAAAAAAAAATCAAACTACCAAACGTTATTCACTTAACGCCAGGTTATTTTAAGCATATTTGTAACTTTTAAGTTGCTTTAATGTACATTTGAAGTGCTCCTTTTCATTGTAAAATGAATGACGAGTAGACGTGTCGTCGGCATAACTGAAGTCGGCGAATCCTTTTGAACTTTTGTCGCTTCGTTGTCGCGTGCGCTGCTACCTGTTGATTTTGGGATACATTGTAGACTTTTATATTGGACGTCGTGTGGCAAAGAGTGGCTTCATAGGCTGGTGTGTCTCATGTGTATCCTTAGACTATCGTTATATATACATCTGATATTACCAACTCGTCTCATGTATGACGAAACGTCACTTTTTAATCGGTGGCCCTTTTTTTTTTATCTCGTACTTTCAAAGCCCATTGACTGATTTTAAAGGGGTATTGTTACAGTTGCCATTGTTTGTGCTGTAGATCTAATGATTAACTGATTTCTACTCTGCGAAGAATGTTGCTGTATCTAATGTAGCGACAGTGATATTTGGATATTGGCCTGTTTTGGTGGTTTTGTTTGCAAGTGGGTGATAATATTGGGGGGTTTTAAACAAAGGTACATAAAAAAAGAAACCTGTATGAAATGTGACTCTGGAGTAAGCTGAGCTAAAGGCAATAAATCCCCCAGTTTAATGCATGACTGTTTCCTTTCGTACATATGTCGAGAGGTGGGGGATGGAGCCGTGGCTTTTTTTTTTTTTTTTTTTTTTTTGGGAGACTGGGTGGGGGTGCGTTTTGGTGTTTGCCATATGCAAGCTCCCGAAAGTGCCGGCGTAGAGCTCACCTTCTTGTCATATGGAAGCCCGGTTAACACGGTGTCCGGGGAGCTGCGCTACATTTGTGGTTTGCATCAACATCGTTGTTTGATGAAACTCTGAATTATTTTGGTGAATCACACAGGACCATGTATTGAATGTTTAGTCTGACCTCGTGTCACTTAACCCACCAAAGGTGATCACATACAGGTCATGCGCCGTCAAGTGGTAAACTAGTGCGTTGCCTCCTCCTGTGTTCTTTTTTTTAGTTCATAACCGACAACTTTTTTTATTGCAACGTGCTGTAGCTAAATATCTCTCCGTTGCACCTTGTGTGTCCACGTCGACGTTAATTGCATTATGATATATCAGAGCTGCTGTGCTAAACGTGTGTGTGGCTTAACCCTGCGTAAAGTTTTCCTCCATAGATCAGAGTGTAATGCAGTTTGCAACTTTTTTTGTGACTCTGGCTTCAATGCCTCCTGGTGAGCAATTAACAAGTCCAACAGTTTCCTTGGGCAAATGCAAACAGGTGGTCTACCCCCATTCTCTGAGGCATTAGCATTTAACAATACACCCAGTTGTGAAATGGCCTCTTGGTTAGCAGACAAATTAAAATGCTCACTTGGAGCACTTATCAGGCTTTCACAGGCTGTGAAAATGCTTGAAGGTAATAAACATTAGATTACCCCATTCTTTCCCCCACCACCTTTTTATTTGAGCCCATGTTTGCATAGTAAATTCAATCTTGTTTCCCCCCCTGTCTACTCTGTTTTACACCAACTGAGACATCAAATTCAGGTTATAAATATTCATGCTTCTTGTGGAGCCTAGATTCCCATTATCACTAGGATTACATTTGGTATTGGTCACAGGTTTCGCCCCACACGTAGCACTGGAAACATATCTGATTTTTAGCAAGTACTAGTAGGACTAGTTCAGAAATGGTAATTTAATGCCCATGGCTCTTTGTCTTTGTGGACATTGTTCTGGGTAATGTCAAAGAGAGGTGATTGCCCTCTGCTGGCCCTTTAGGCACATTCAAAGTCCCAAACCTCCTATTGCAGTGACCTACAGGGAGTGGACAAAAGAAAAAGAACACGTTACAAGATTATCCAATCAATACAACACTAAAACACCTTAAAATGCCACAGAATCAAATCAACTTTGTGCCACTATGGAAACATAAACATATTTTCTTTAAAGGTTGTTGCAGGAATGTCTACTTTACCACTATTTTAATATTGAAAGCGTATCAATAATATTCTGTAAACTAGCAAGTCTTTTTTATTATTTGCTGTTTTTGACTTATTATTGCTTTTATAAGATATTGTCATAACTGTATGTAATTAAAACCCTGTATCTTTGTTTTTAGGGATTTCTCGAGATGATAAGGCTGAGGAAACTGCAAACCAAGCGAAGAAGTTCCGAATGGACGAGACCAGGGTCTGCATCAAGTGTTGTGCTGAATTCTTTGATGAAGCAGAATTTCTTGAGCATGAGAAAAAATGCACTAAAAGCCAGCAAGTGGTCATCATGAAAGAGGGAGATGGCAACGAGGTGCCTGAGGAATATTCACAAGGCTCTCCCGACGGCCTCGCGAGTGACCACGACGATAGCCACTCCAGCAGTCATTCCCTATCAAATATCCATACTGAACATCTGGATAGAACCGAGGAAGAGTCCAGCATGAATGCGGATGACTCCGGACAGCAGGATCAGACAGAGATGCCTGATAGCCCCGAGATGACGTTCCATCACTCGCTGAAAATGCAAGATTCGAATGTGACTCTTGAAACCATGGCAGATACCAAAGTTGCTGTCTCCCAACATTACTCAAATAGTACATCTCTGACCTCGTCACAGGAGCTCCTCCAGGCCATCCCCATGATCTTGGAACAGTTGGTGTGCCTCCAGCAACAGCAGCTACAGCAGATCCAGCTCACAGAACAGATTAGAATCCAAATAGCCATGATGACGCCACAGGGTCTCCAGGCATCAGTAGGGGCAGTAATGGACCCTTTGAAAGCCCTCGGTGCACATCTCTCTCAACAGCTGTCTGCTGCAGCAGCGTTGATAGGAAAAAGGACCGGCAGTCAGAGCCTTTCTATGGAGACAATGAAGCAAGGTAAACTAACTCTGCCCACTGGCATGCCTACTTCTCTACCCGCAGGACTGGAATCTATGACTTCTAAAACAGACATTATGAAGGGCATTCCAGATCTGGCAAGCCGTTTACCAACTCAACTGCCACAGTCACCGGGCGTCATGGGTTTCACTAGCACCTTCAACGGTATCCAAGCAGGCATCGAGTCCTCCAAAAAGGTGAAGCCGAAGACGCTGACCCCAACGCCAGAGTCTAAGAATGGTGACTCGTTATACAAGCACAAGTGTAAGTACTGTGGAAAGACATTCGGCAATGACAGCGCCCTCCAGATTCACCTGCGTTCTCACACCGGCGAGAGGCCCTTCAAGTGCAACATTTGCGGAAACCGCTTTACAACCAAAGGGAACCTCAAAGTGCATTTCCAGAGGCACAAAGACAAGTATCCCACCATCGGCATGAACCCACATCCTGTCCCAGAGCACCTTGACAACATCCCCACCAGCAGTGGCATTCCCTTTGGTATGTCCGTGCCCATGGACGAGTCAAATATGACCGATGTTAAACCTATGCTAGGCCATCCTGCTGCTGGCTTCCACCCGTCGCCTGCACCAGCATTCAAGACATTTGACAGCTTTGCAGGGGAACCGTTTTCCCAGAGACCCTCCCCATCAACAAGTGATGGCTCCCCATCCGTTTCCTCTGTGTTTGGCCAAGAGGCGGGAGTAGATCCGAATCAGAAGGATGCTAAAGACTTGCTCGGAGCCCTGCATCATATGAACGGCAATGCCCTAATAGGAGAACAAAGCTCTGGAACTGCGAAACTTCAGCAGATGGTGGATGGCCTGGACAAGAGGACCAGTGACCCCAATGAGTGTGTGATCTGCCACAGAGTGCTCAGTTGCCAGAGCTCACTCAAAATGCATTACCGCACACACACGGGCGAGAGGCCCTACAAGTGCAAAATCTGCGGCCGCGCATTCTCCACAAAGGGAAACCTCAAGGCCCATTACGGAGTGCACAGGGCTAACACTCCCCTCAAAATGCAGCACTCGTGTCCTATCTGCCAGAAGAAGTTCACCAACGCTGTGGTTCTGCAGCAGCACATTCGTATGCACATGGGTGGGCACATACCCAACACCCCCATGCCAGAAAATCAGTTTGAAGCAGCAGACGCAATGGAGTCCTCTCTGTCGGAGGAGAAGTCTATGGATCTCAACGGGTTTGAAGCCAGCATGGATGGTCATGAGCCAGAGTTGAACTCCCAGAAGCCAAACGACTCCACAGAGTCCCTCCCACCTGTCTCTGAGGACCAATCGCAGACGCAGGCTGCCTCCACTATGTTTTCCAGCCTCGATGTTTTGAAGAATCTCACCTCTGCCCTTGCACTGAAACGGCAGAGTAGCACCGCTTCAGAAAGTGAGGGAACATCCAAAGAGTCCCCTTCGGTTCCCAGAGAGCAGGAATATCAGAACGGCCGCAGTCCTGCCATTTCTGACTCTGCCGTGTCCTTTCACTCATCTTCCCCACGAAACAATACGAGTATCGGCAAGTCTCCCGAGTCTGGTGTTGATGACTTGGCCCATAGTGTATTTAAATCCGAGTCTGATGGCGGTGCCCAAGGTGGCCTTGAGTCAAGTGGGGCCCTTGATCTCACAGCTTCCAGCAGCTTCACGCCCAAAGCGATCAAAGAAGAGCCTGGCATGCCTTTCACAAATGGAGATTATGGTGAGTTTGTTTAAAAAAAAAGCATTTATTAGGAAGAATTTTATCATGTTGGATGCTTAGTACTAATTCTTCCACTTTTTTTCCCCCCAGTAGTTCCTGGTAACATGACCTTCATGAGGATGCCATCGAGTCTGACCAGCCTGGAGATGAAGTTCCCTCCAGAGAATCCCACGGGTCCTCACGGTTTGTTCAGCTCCCATATGCCTCAGGGAACAGCCATGTCCTCCATCTCCAGCGCACCGCGACGATCAGCCAAGCAGCACGTGTGTCACGCCTGCGGCAAGAACTTCTCGTCCGCAAGCGCCTTGCAGATCCACGAGCGCACTCACACGGGGGAGAAGCCGTTTGCCTGCAACATCTGTGGCAGGGCTTTCACCACCAAGGGAAATCTAAAAGTAAGTCCTCATTGTCTGACAAAGTGCCGAATTGGCCATTTTTAAGTGTGTGTACTTGGGGATAATGTAATGTAAAGGCATTGTGATAGGACGGTAATTAACGGAGTCTCGTCTTTTTAGGTGCATATCGGTACTCACATGTGGAACAACACGTCGCGGCGTGGCCAGCGCCTGTCTCTGGACAACCCCATGGCGCTGATGGCGATGAGCTCCGAGGCCAAGCTGTTGCCAGAGATGATGCACGTCCCCAAAGAACTGGGCGCTCCAACAATGAACTTCGACCAGTCTCTGTGGAACCAGTACGCTGCTGCCTTTAGTGGGGGGCTCACCATGAAGACCAATGAAATATCCGTCATCCAGGGTGGTGGCATCCCACTCCCTGGGAGCCCTGCCGGCGGGCCCCTGATTGGATCCACCGGAGGCCTCATGAAGATGGACGGCTCCCACTCTGGCTTGCCTGGCAGCATGGCCGAAATTGAGAAGAACAGCTCCGATAGCGTGCCAAAATCGCAGTTCCCTCATTTCATGGAAGAGGGTAAAATTGCGGTTAATTAGGCTTTTCCACCTGCAGTCATTTCACCACCTGACGCCTCACTTTTTTGAATGTCTCCTTTTGTGGTACAATCAATATTCACAAAGAACCTTGTAGAATGTGTTTGGATTTTCCCAGTAACTTCATCGCAGCTCTCTCCCCTCCTGATTCTAAGTGTTATTTTTTTTTTAGTTGAACATGATATAACTACTGTAGTTGTATTTTATTTTATATAAATATATATGCGGGTATTTTTTTTTTTTTTTTTTTTCTTTCTGTGACTTGTTTTGTTTTGCTGTCTATCCAGGAGTTTGAATGTACAACTTACTTGAAACTGCTTTAATTCAGACCGTTTCCTCGATGCTTTTTTGAAGGATTTTGACTTTAATAGGAAGTTTCAAGGCGTGACTTTTTAAGGACACTCTGTCTCAGTGTTCAGGAAATAATGGTGTAGTTAACCGTATGTATCTAGAATGACTACTTTCCCTCCTATTGTGTGTTATAGATTTTATGACATCGTACATTTTTTGTAGTGGTAAATGTCATTAGCGTGTCGTATTGTAAAGGGGCTTTTGATCAGACTGACGGGTTATTCCAGTGTCTTGTCCATTAAATCAAGGCGCAATAGTTCACTCATCGGTTTCAGATACCATAGATGACAGAATACGCTTTCATGAGTGTTGCATCGGTGCTAAGACACAGTAGGTAATGTCTCGGACCTTTTTTGCCAAGTGCCTAGTTTGAATAGTACAATATTGCTGTTGTCTCTCTGCACCATACGACTGTTACGAAGGCTCTGTTTGACTGATAAATGTATGTTCTACTTAGTAATACCCGCCCTGCAGATTCAAACTTGGTTGGCTGAGTGCTGAATGCTATTATATGCTTAATGTTCTCATGCCTGCACTTTATTTCAGGTTTTAGTTACATTTACATATAGTTACATTTCACTGCCTTTTTATTGTGATGGCTTGATAGGAAAAGGGCAAATCAACAATTTTGTTAACTTTTCCTTCCCGTCGGATTTTGTGTGAAACAACAAATTGTCAAACTTTTTCTCTTTTTTTTCTCTCGGTTATCGTATCAACTGTAGCATCATTAATTTATTTATGATTCACATAATGCTTGAGGTTAGGGGGTGAGTTCTACCTCGTTTAGATTTTAGTTGTCCTCCACGCCCCCCTAATGTCAACGCAATGCTCTCAACGTTTTCCGATACATTCTCGAGTATACGATAACATTTTCATTCTCAACCTGCTGAGTTGAACAGTAACGAATGTATCACTGGACACTTTACACAACTCAGAATGGTCAGAGTACTTTTGTAGGTCCCTGCTGTACATTCCTTATCGATATGCATTTGCCAAGTTGTGCCTTTCTTTAGCAAACCATGTCAAAACTGCTTTCAAGTTGGTCTCTGCAATTCAAGTGATGTTGAGCCAATTTTGGCCTGTTTACAATGTAAATGTTCTTTGTTTTTTTTTTTTGTTCTTCAAATGTTTCCTACACCTAAATATTTTCCGATTTTGAAAAATAAAATCAGGGTGACTTTTTCAATATTTTCTGTTGTTATCTTTGTACCATAGCCTTATGTTGACCTATGCCAGCTCACAGAGGCGTAAATGTACATAAAAAAAAAAAACCTAATTTACATAAATTCACCTTCAGATGACTCGAGTACTTTTTCTATTCTCCTGGCCCCTCCAGAAGCCATTAATCCCTTTGCCATTTTTGCATTCTCAACAAACTATTTGCATCGCCAACTGAAGCATGCTCTCCAATCCTGCATCCACAATCCATTTGAGGTCAACTACACAGTGACCTTTCTTTTACAATTTTAACACAACATGATACTCTACTTTAATGTCATTGCAGTGCACTCAAGCTAGTAGTAGGAGTACTAGAATAAGCAAAAAAAAACCTCTACTGGAATATGACTGCTTTAGAATGTTTTTGTGGTGTATTGCTGTTTGATTTGAATCCGTCTTAGAGAACACAATGCACCTGTCCATTCACAAAAGAAATGAAGAACACATGGACATGCAAAGAGATCAATACCATTACATTAAACTACCGGTACAAGGATTTATGTATATTATTGAAGCATGGCACTTGATTAGAAACACTTTCGTTGTGTTGGCTGCCCCTAATCATGATAACGATAGGCTACTGTGCCTCCTCGACACTACAGACTGAAGTCAAAGTTGTAGCATGCATCATACAAATAGTACAAGTTGTGGCATGCATTATACAAATAGTACAAGTTGTGGCATGCATTATTGTGTGGCATGCATTATACAAATAGTACATTTTGCTACAGTAGCTCATCCATCTCTCCCCTTTCCAAAACCTCGAATAGGTTTTTCCTTATAATCTGCTAAAATGTACCTTTGGCCCCCACAAAGATTTATATTAAAAAGAGATCTCTGCACTCTGACTTTGCTATGCTGCTTTCTAGTACTCTCAAACACATGCAAATCACCTGGGTCATCGGATTACAATATATTTAAAAGATGTTACTACTACAGAGTATGAAAGTATAATATAATACACAAAACATAATTGCTGTATTGGATTACAATGTGCATGTCTGTTTTTCTGGCAGCAACGGAAGAAGAATTCAGGTCCTCGACTCACTTATGAGTAGAAATGTGTTATCATGAATAAATACTCTGCTACAAATAAAAATCCCTTATGAAAAGATTAAAGTAAAACTACTTACGTATTACCAGCACAATGTACTTAACGTTTCAGGAAAAAATGCATGTTATTCACAGTGTTAAATATATTTTATGAGTGGATTATCGTGATTGATGTGTTAAAATGTAATTAATTAATTGACATTTTCATTTCTGCATGTTTGAATGTATAAATGTGCTAACAGTTGATCATATTTTACCACTTTTATTAACTTATCAAGTGTTGACATGACAATGCATTGAATTGAAATGTAAGTTGTAATGTAGCTGGTTGAGGTATATGAATTAATTAATAAATATACTGTAGGCTATATAGCTTACTATATAGATAATTATTAATCTAGGCTTGACTGACATCATCTCTTATTTACTGGATCCTTTTGTTGTGGAAGAAGTTGCCATTGTTTTTATTAGTGCACTGAATTCCCAGTAATACACAATACTTTATAGAAGTATAAATGAGCAGAATAATGTAAATATCACCAGAAATAAACTATACATTTGATGTTAGCCTGATTGTATTAGTCTTATGACAAACACTGACAACAGAAATATAACTGAAAGCATTAAATTTCAGCTATGAGATCCCAGCAGCAGCAGCCGGCAGGTCCTGCTAGCATGCTAACCGGCTAACCGGCTAACCTGCCGAAGCATCATCATCAGTGACAGCGAGGAGGAAGCCTCCGCCCAGAACCGCTACAGCCAGGCGGACTGCGCCGACGGACTCCCCCCAGCTCTGTAACCAGGAGCCGCAGGAATGACCGACAGTATCCCCCTACAACCCGTGAGGCGGCCGAAAAGACAAGACAGTAAACACAGAAATGGGTAAGGGTGTTATACGGCGCAGAAATGTATAAAGAGATGAAGAAAGAAAGAAGCCATTGTTGACGTATCGGCTGCTGCTAATGTCGGAGGAACGTTAGCCGTTAAATTGTTTACAGGGCAGCGCGTCATTGTCTCTTTATCGTTAACCGACTAGCTTAGTGGCTAACACATACACACACGTTATTAATAATGTTGGTTAATTCACGGTGGCTTTTAATAAGGAATATAACATATTCGGACGGGAGACACCCTTGTTCCGGGGTGCAGTTGGAAGCAAGTGCATATGACGCCCATGTCAATATTTGCTCGGTAAACTGGTGAGCGCTTTAGTCTCGTCAAAGACTACGAAGGCCCTAAGCTACTGTGTGTTAAATTCACATGCTGTCTAAATGTGATGCTTTTTTGTTTTGTGGCGTTTTTCATGAGCAGCAGGTATAAAAGGGGGGCAGGCCTCCATGTATGATGATGATGATGATGATGGAGACAGGGCAGAGAACAGTGCTGAGCTGCAGCTTGTAGTCTGGTGATGTCTCCTCCTGTTGTAATCACATTATTCAGGGACGGAACATGTATAAATTACAGTTTTTACAGTCACTGATGCATCCAAGTCACCTGTCACTTAGTTAGCCATTTTATTGGGGATGACAATGCTGTCCAATGATTATAATATTAAGTTTTATAAACTAAATGTATCATTAAAACAGTCAAACAGCACATCATGACCTTCAGGAAGTTAGGATTTATTGCCGGTATTGAATGCATTAGTTTTAGCCATAGCTAGGTGTACTTTATGAACTTAAGATGCCAATGAAGTGTCGCTATATCAATAGATAAACTTCATTAGCTGTAAAGCATTGCAATCTGCAGAACAGCAGATTGTGCTGACTTTGTCAGTTTACAGGTAAATTGGCAACAATAATGAATTCATTGTTTTATATTTTGTAAAACAATGAAAACAACTGTTTGTTGGACAAAACAATACATGTCAACTTGATCCCTCACTTTGTTGATAGTGAGCCAGCTTGCATGACATCACAACCCTGAAACTGAAGCACCTGAACACGATTTGGCCAGCCTACATTTTACATTTTACACACTGAGACATGCCGAAATATCATCTGTGTAAAAGGTCTATCATAAGTTGAGGTGCTGAACAATTAAGAAAATTTAGACAGTCCATTCTTGTCAGTATTATTCTCCAACATAAACACAACATGAGTTGTGTCTTTTAAATACAGCAACAAGAATATCTCTTCATAATTGGGTCAGATGTAATTATGTGTTGAGCTATTAAGGGGGTCCCATTCACTGCAGGGTTATCACACAGTATACATACTTCTCATAACACCATTGGTTCCTCAATGCCCTTTTTCCTAAAGGAGACATTTTGTGTGCATCAAATAGAGTCTTTATGTTTGTCACACCTCGATTTTGTTTATAGGAAGTGTTTTCTAATATAGAAAGTAGTTAAATTATTAGTCATGGAGTCACTGGGCTCTGTGGTTTGATACGGAATGCTTTGTTTGGGCAGAGTGAAGGGAGTGTGCACCCTTTTCCAGGTGAAGTTAATATTTATCTTGCAAGGCAATGATCTCTCCAGATTCCATTATCACGGACCTCCAGCTCAGCTTGGTCGGTTCTGTGGGTTTGTGGCTGCAATAAGCAACAAATTAACCAAGAGTTGTGACAGGAAACCCATTAAAAATGGAGCCGTTGCCTCGGCAGCTTCAGCTGTCTTCTTCTCAGCGTATCTGCTATTGCACCAAATGGTGAGATGAAGTGTGTGTGATATGTAATCCCTGCCCGTCCTTTCCTCTCAGGTGCTGCCCGTGGTCGAGATGCTGTGGCATGGGTGACTTCCGTCCCCGCACCGTGTGGCTCGGCCACCCAGAAAAAAGGGAACAGAGGTACCCGAGGAATGTCATTAACAACCAGAAGTACAACTTCTTCACCTTCCTGCCTGCGGTTAGTGTCAGTCAAAGGTCACCCGTCCAGCCTCCCTCCCTTTAACCCCCCCCCCCCCCCCAAAACCACCACCCACCTCTCTCAGCCTGGCTCTGATTCACTGTCGGACACATTTTCCTGTTAACACAATCATAATCTGAAGGAGTCTGGTCATCTTGTACCACCCACTTTACCAGCAACGGTGGGTGGTCACAGTGTTGTTTGACTCATTTTAAATGGCCGCGGATCAAAGGATCACCTTAGGGCTGATCAGAAGGTTATTTTCCAGATTAATCAATTAATATTTAGTCAGGATAATAATGGTGGATCAAATGTGTTGCCAGACCAACAGTTCAAAACAGAGACAAGCAGGAAATCCAAGTGGCTGCTACCAGCATGTTGGTCATTTTGGCTTGAAAAGTGACTCAAACGATTAATGAAATAATAAAATATAAATTATTGATTAGCTTAATACCAAACAACTACATATTAGCATGCTCAGACACATAGCTGCTGATGAAAGTTTTACCTCGATGACTTATGCCAGAGGCCGTTTTCTGACAGAAACACAGTCGGCACTGTCATTGAAATGAACCGGCTTCACTTCCCAATGCCGACAGTACAAAGAGATTATTAGTCATTCATAAATAGCGGAATATGATGTTAAAATCAATATCTTTAAATGCTAAGAGATGGATCGTTTCAGTCACATTTGGACTAACGGTCAGCAATATGGGTCTCATATGACCAGATCGCATTCTTAGAAGAATATGTAAGGGTTGTGATACCGGTTGGTGATTTTTTATTTAAAACATTGGCAGGAGTTACTAAGCTCACCTCATTTCCATATGCATTTGTTTTCCAGATATTCAGTTGTCTTAAGATCTTGTGTTGTACCTGAAGTCAGACATTGAAAGTAGCTCAGATTTGTTTGGGAAGCCAAAGACAAGAGCAGAGCCTTTTTGCATTGCAAATCGTGATGCTTTTTATTTACTTTAGTCACGTCAAGAAGTCACTAAACTATATTGTACTCTTTATGTTTCTCCCCATGGCAACCGTGGCAAGCATTTCCCTGGTCTCGCACACTGGTGGTAATGAAATTGAGCAAACTTGAAGCCTGAGTGTTAATTTAAGAAAGACACTGGTGGAAGAAAAGTGTTTGCATATTGTTTCATATCTCTTAGATTGTTTATAAGTCCAATGAGGATGAACATTGTGGACAATATTGGATTTTATTTAAAAATGTATACTAGAGACTTAAGATAATTTTTTGTTATTTTGTGATTTACAGATCATTTTCTCAATAAATCAATTAATTTGGTCTATATAAATGCCACTTTCAATTTCCGATAGGTCAAGGTCTTCAAAACACTTCAAAATCAGGCTAAAATCCTCACTTTTTTTCATGGAAGACCAAACAAACAGTATATATTCACCTTGGAGTGGCATCAACCGGTGAATTTTGGGCATCTTTAATTTTTTAAGAAATTAATGGATCAAATTATCTATATGCAGTTTGTTCCCTGGGTTACTGCAGAATGATTGGATTCCCTAAAGGTGCAGTTTTATTTTAAAAGAAGTTTGTTTTGTAATTTTTTGGGTTTCCTTTCTTCTTTTCAATTTCTGTTCGTAATATACAGTTTGTAAACAATATGTTTGGATGACTTTTCATCTACAGGCCATTAAAACGGTATTATAAGAAGGCAAATGGTGTCCAATACATTTTCTATCAAAATCATTCATGGTCTTGCAGTAAATGTCAGATATGGTCAAATGCACAGCAAATACCTCACACTGTGCTTCTTTGTTTTATGTCCACAGGTGCTGTTTAATCAGTTCAAGTACTTCTTCAACTTATACTTTTTGCTTTTGGCCTGCTCCCAATTTATCAAGGAGCTCCGCTTAGGTGCTCTCTACACCTACTGGGTCCCTCTGGTATGTGACATTTCACTAACGGGTCATTATTCTAGTCCGTCAACTTAATTTTCCACACTTTATTAGCGCTCACTGCATCTTCATAATATTCTGTTTTGACAGAAATGTCCAGGTATTTTCGACGGGAACAGTTGTCACAGCAGTCACGTTTATGAAGCTGGTTTGTTGTTCTGGACTTTGGAGAAATCACATTTTTAATCTCACCCTTCAGGGTCTAGTTTTGGCTATCACCATCATTAGAGATGCCGTTGAAGAAATAAGATGCTACGTTCGAGACAAAGAGATGAACTCTCTGATATACAGCAAGCTTTCAACAAGAGGTAAGGACCGCAGGCTTCGGGGACAACAGTGGTTCATGTTTTGGTTGTGTTGGTTGATATCTGAACCATGGTACTTATTTCTTAGCATCAGCGTCTATTAACTGTAGGAGGTGGGTCCTATTAAAACTTATTGGGGCTAGGGGAAATGGGGGGTAATTCAAAGCAGAGATGTAAAAGTGTACATAAGAGGCCTTGGTATAAAGTGCTACCAGCAATAAAAAGCAGGAGACCTCTTGTGGTTTCCATCACTTTGCCCCTTTGATGTGGCAGCTTGTTTTACCCATAAACACAATGACTGGTTGCCTCCATGATAGCGGCCCACATGCATATCTTGTGGTTTATGGAAACTTTATGGTGTCAGAACTTGCTGTGTTGTTTTCTAGCCTAGGAAGAAAGTGGTTGAAGTTCTTGTGTTGATTAATCTATTATGTTTTTCCCCCCCATAAATCTCCAAAATTAATCATTGATATGAGGGACAAACATTTACAGAGCATTGCTTTCACTTCCATGTTGTGTAGAAATCAGTGCGCCAAAACGTTAAACCCCAAATAAAAAATAAACAGAACACTGCTTTCACTTTCACGTTGTGCTACATTCCTGCTAATTTACAAATATTTGCATCAAACTAAGACTTAAAATAAGCTTCTTCTTCACCTGAATTTAGTGCATGTTCAGTTTGCCCATAAAATATATAGTCTAGGTTAATATGCAATCTACTTAAATTTAAACTAATAGCTGTGTGTGTATTTAGGAAGTGCTTGATTTGATATACAGCAAAGCTTTCTATGAACGTAGTACGTTTTAAACATCAATATTACAGTCGGTCATGTTTATTTCATTGTGGGAATCCATAATCAGGATTAATATAGGATTAATTGTGCAGTCCTTTGTCATAACTGACAAAGAAAAACACCAAAATCTGCATATGTGAGAAGCTGAAATGATCGCATTATTGCTTTAAAATTAAAAGTGAATTACAGGCTAATTTCAGTTTTCATTGCCCTTTCAGTTAATTATCTAATCGTTGCAGCTCTGATCAGATATTTAGCAACAAATATGCATCATGTGTTGACATGAAAGCCCTTCCTTGTGTTAATGAAAGCTTCATCTTTTATTAAAAAGATAAAGTATTTGTTGCCACATTTTGTTTCTAAATGGTGACTGCTGCGTAATCTGTAAAACGTTTAATGCACTAATGTGGAGTCCCTTGAAGCCTAATGCATGGCGATATTAATGTGCTTTAATGTCTTACATATGCAAAGCCCAGAGGTCACGGCAGAGGTTCAAGGGTCAGTGATCTCTACCCAAACAATTTTGGCTGCTCATTCCAAATGGAATGAGAGAAAAGGCTCAACTCCCCCAGCATTCTTTCAAATCTGCAAGGAAAATGACTTTCCCAAATTCACTGGGGCGACTACTGAGGCTTCACCTAAAGAGGACATTAGTGTTTTAAAGTCACATTTCATAAAAACGTACAATAAAACCACAGCAGGACTTGTGGGGATCATTTCCACAAATGCTTAAAAATCTATGTTAAAGTATTAGAATGTCTAAACAATCAAATAATAGAGCAAAGTTTAAAGTTAATCAAGTGTTTAATAACTTTTTCTGTGTGTTTCAGGCACAGTGAAGGTCAAAAGCAGCGGTATTCAAGTCGGAGATCTCATAATCGTTGAAAAGGTTTGTCAAAGATCGTTTCATCCTCACGTGTAAATAGTTTTGCTTTTTAGGACCGTCAAGTTGCCATTTATATGACAGGGAATAATGAGGGGGCTGTTAATCTTCTCTGCTCCACTGGTGACTGAGCTGAAAGGAGTTAGTAAAGATTTTGTAATCTTGTGATCAATGCTGAGCCTCAGCCTGTCAAATTCAATGCATGCACGACACACGTGAACCTAAAAATTACTTTAATTAGAGCTCACGCCCAAATTCAATTAAGTGCCATTTATTGATACGAAATTCCATTTATAGTTTGTGGCCATGTCTAAGTTAGTTTTCGGCTGTGTTGCTCTTCTCGTGGACGGAGTGGAATCTCTGAGGTCTTTGCACATGAAACATGAGAAGCCAGTCCTGTCTTCAGTTTCCAACTGAGGGCTTCTTTCTGAATCACTCATTTCAAAGCAGCTGAAGGAAAGGTCACACATGTTGTCCCGCTCTTTCCACTAATATGACTGAGTGAGTCAGAGTTGGGACTTGAAACTCATAAGCAGTGGTGAAACCGGTGGCGGACAAAAAGAAAGCTTTGGAATTTCTAAATTAAACTACATTCTTATTGTATAGTCATATAATGCATCTTTATTAGACAATCGACCACTTAGCAGCAATCCATGCACGGTTCAATTTTGGGGAAGCTGTCCAGATGAATTGAACGGGGAATTAGTTTAGTGTAGTGGCGGGACCAGGTCAGGCAGAGTGTAAAACCTGGTCAGGGTCCCGTTCAGGCCACGACAGGATGATTTGCTGCGGGGCTTATTATTTTTGACTGACTGGCTGCTGGTAATTTGGCACATGAAAAGCTAAACGTTACTTTTTCTACAGTCAAAGAGCAGGGGAGGGAGGAGGAAAAAGTGATGCCAAAGTGATGTTTTTCTTTCTGCCCTTTTTCTTTTGTAGAACCAGCGTGTTCCTGCTGACATGATCTTTTTAAGGACCTCTGAAAGAAATGGTAAACATCTGCTGGTCATTCATCCAGATCTCCACAACAGGCTCGCTGCCTGGCTGGCTGGGGAAATGACTTGTTTAAAAAAGGCGCTGAGGTGCAGGGATTAGCCCTGAGCCAGGACAGGAAGTGCTACAATGTCTAAATTGTAATTGGGTCCAGTACTAAACTATCACTCACAGCGTGGCGGGGTGGAGAGTTCCTACTCCGTGTAATGGTGAGATGCGGTTGGCATTGTAGACAAAACATTGTTCTCTCGCCGCGTCTTCGATGTCTCATTTTTGTCTTTCAAATTAGAAGATAATGAAAAAGGAAAACAAAGTGACACACATCAAAGATCATCTGAATAATCAAATATGGATAAGGACTAGATGTGTCACTGATAACACAAACTATGCAAAATGCATAGCACTGTTTATTTGCACATATACAAAATCCTGGTACATTCAAAATATCCCCCTCCGAGACGTTTTAATGTTCTGCTTCCAGAAAACCCAAATGTGTCCGTCCGAGAAGCTGGTGGCACGTTGTTGTTGTTTCATCTTCCTGTCGGAGGAAGAAAAACAACAGCTTTGTTTTACTGGAAATAGTGCTCGCCGGTTATCTCTCTTCCATGTGGAGGCCATTAGGTCAATTATAAAGAGCCTATAGGCCAGGATTGGGAGTTTTGGGCAGGATGATGCATGTAAGCCAGTGGGGGGGGATGGGCTTTGTTTGGTGGATGCCTTCACTTCTATTGTAAGAGTGATATGCAGCTTAGTCTCATTCACATAAGTTGCTGCTATTCATTTGTGACTCCATGGGAAATGGTTTTATTGCCCTTTTCAAGTGTCTATTCACACCGGGAACTTGAAAACGGACGCGTATTAGAACAAATAAAATCAGAAACCAGCAACAGTTCACCGCAGCCTTTAGTATCTACTTAAATATAAATGTAGTGATTTTGGACAATCACTGCCACCATCATTTTAGAGATTATGGCGCGCCTCCCTATATAACTAAAAGCCTATGTGTTATTGCCCCCTAGGGGTCAATGTGTTTCCATCTGGCATCATTGGCAGCTCTTGTCCCTCTCCCTCCCAGGATCCTGTTTCCTGCGGACTGACCAGCTGGACGGGGAGACTGACTGGAAACTACGCCTCCCAGTGGCCTGCACTCAGCGACTGCCAACTGCTGCTGTGAGTCATAAGATAAAGATGGAGGGGTAGTCGGGATGCAGGAGCAAATTGTATGTTGAGTGCTGTGTTTATGCCATTACTGTGCCTTGTTAAAACTGGTGAATACATATAATTGCACATGGTTTCAGAGAAGCAAGTCATTAGGACGGAGTAGTCATTTGACCAGAGTGCAGGGTGGCCTGGTCACCGGAGACTAAAAGGTCAAAGGATCATCTCTATTCACTCTTTGAGTTCTTCATTGTTTGACCAGTTTAGAATTGTAAAGGCAAATATTTTAATGGTGATATTTTAAAATTTCAAACTGTCAATACATTTGAACAATTATCAGTTAAATACAAGATTGTGTTATTTTCGTTTAGTTAATGATGTATTTGGTTGGGGCTTAAATGAATAGATCAAATCTGATACATTTAATCTTTTATTATAGATTAGAGATTGTCACGTAATTACGGTCAGGAACAAATTGGAGGTGGATGACGTTGCTATTATTTGATATGCAGTAAATAATGGTTAAAAATGGCTGCTATTGGCATGCAGATATTGGTCGGGAGCTGAAAGGATTAGTCTATGAATCAATCTGACAGAAAATGAGTTGACAACTTTATTGATAATTTATTATTTGTACATTTTTAAGTCAAAAGTGCCAAAACAAAACAAAAAAACACTCATTGGATTTGATTTGAATGATTGAAATGCTAATATTTGCTGTTGTTCTTAATCCAGAATTTCTTTGGGTTTTCAACTATTGGTTGATTTGGGCTCTGGGAAACTGTGAAAGACATCTTTGACTGTTTTTATATCTATATTACATCGACCAAATGATCAATTGATTAATCACAATAATAATATGCAGCTTAATCATTCTAAAATGATTGTTAGTTGTAGCCCGGGGTCTAACTCATCACTGAACTGCTGTGTGAGCCGCTGCTGACAGGATACTGTTTATGTTGTGCCTCAGGACAGACAAGATAGACAAGATAGTAAAAATAAAATAACTAAATATATATAAAATAAATATATAACGAATATTTTTGTTTTGAAACCGTCAATGCAGTTTGTCTTCTAATTCTGGCCTCGAGCAAAGACTCTTGATGTAATATGCAAAACCATAGAGCAAACAGTGTATAAACGGTAAAGGATATGAATCTGGTCTCCATGTAAGTGATGTATACAAATGTGTTATGTTTGATGAGTGAGTAAAGCCAATCTTTGCTTGTTCTTCCACTCAATTGTTTGTCATAATAAGTTTATTTTATTTAGCAGGGAGAGTGAACATTAATCAACATCACTCTATTAATTAGATTAGTCATTCTAACCCATGTTTTTCTCATGTTTCTCACAGGATCTTCTCCAAATCAGATCATATGTGTACGCGGAAGAACCAAACATTGATATCCATAACTTTATTGGAACTTTCACCAGGGTGAGTACTTATATTACTATTACTGTTACATACAGCATGTGAGCTCATGGGCATAAAACCAGAATCCCCATCTAATGTCCTGCTATTCAATGTGTGTGTTGGATCTAATAAAACCGATGATCTACTGATGTTAAATCAGATTCATACGTTTTCTAAGTTTCATAAACTATCAGAGAGGCTGTCGTGGGAAAGAGCTAATCCTCCTAATCCAAACATTTGTGAGCAAACAGAAAGATAAAGGCAGCCAACGCTTCTTTAACGGATGTAGCAATTATTTGTCTGGTTTCTCTCTTCCTCATTATTCTGCATATTTGTCGTCTCAACTGTTACAGGAGGACGGAGACCCCCCAGTCAACGAAAGTCTGAGCATTGAGAACACCCTGTGGGCGAGCACTGTCGTTGCCTCTGGTACGTAACTGAGTGGGTGGGGTGCAGGTCTGCCGATAACGCAGCTTAAACCCAGCAAGTAACCCGGACAAGCCTTTGCCCTTAGCATCAAGGGCTGCACTGAAGCATCGCTGTTGATCTGACGACTCGACTATCCAAACACACAGAAACAATAATGAGGCAGTCGGACATTTTTGCTCCTTTTATAAATAGCTCTGGGGCAGCTACCCATAATTATAAAGAGGGAGACTCTAAATCACACTAACGTATGTTATCCATTAAGCAATTGGAAATCTGCACCCCGTATTCCAAATGTCACACATCACTTGGAAAAAGTATATTCTTGTCAAGATTATAAGTCTGGGAAACATCTTCTTGACATACTGTGTGTTTTATGTTGTTCCTTTTATTATATTGACCCGAGGCACTTTTTTCTCTCTTCCTCTCTCCAGGCACGGTGGTGGGGGTTGTGATTTACACAGGCAAAGAGCTGCGCAGTGTCATGAACACCTCCAACCCAAGGCACAAGGTACAGTAGTGTGAACCAGAAGCCGAAGACCACCATTGGATAATTTAGTTGGCACGAAGCTGGAGGATTCTTATGGAATTAATTACACAATTAAACCATTAATTAACTGTGTAATTTACTTAACTTTTAGTGGAATCTTTGATTTACTTAGACCTGCACATTGCATACACACATACATTAATTTGACTCATAAATCTTTGTCTTTGTTGCTCGTGATAGGTGGGTTTGTTTGACTTGGAAGTGAACTGTTTGACTAAGATCCTGTTTGGGGCCCTCGTGGTGGTGTCCCTGGTCATGGTGGCCCTCCAGCACTTTGCTGGCCGTTGGTACCTCCAGATCTTCCGCTTCCTGCTGCTCTTCTCTAGCATTGTGCCGATTAGGTGCGACTTAATTCTCTGCTTCAAAGTCATCTGCAGCATTGCATTGTATTTTCTTGTAAAGGGTTAAATAACTGTTTTTTTGTGTTTGTTTTGATGCAGTTTGCGCGTCAATCTAGATATGGGAAAGATGGTTTTCAGTTGGATGATAAAGAAAGACTCCAAGATCCCTGGGACGATGGTGAGGGCTAGCACCATACCCGAACAGCTGGGACGCATCTCCTACCTGCTCACTGACAAAACAGGTTCGACTGCGAGACATGGCAACGTAGTTTATATTCAGAATCACTGAGGCCACTTTGCGGAGTACTTAAATGAGGAGTTATAGTGCTGAGGATTTGCAAAGGAAGTATCCAGTAGGACAGAGTTAAGTCGTTTCCTTCCCGAGGGGGGGGGAGGGTTCTCAGTGGTGGGGCTTCTGCTCCCTGAGACCTTCTTATTGGACCCTTAAATCATAAAAAACAAACCCAAAGTCTCTCATCCATACACACCTTCAGAGCACAACACCTCCACCAGTGCACTTCCTCAGGCGCGAGGTGTTACACGTCAGATTTATAGCCCTCATGCCCAATAAACTGATCAGCCCTTTTCCCCATCCAGAGCCTGATAAGGCCGGTGGGGTCTGCAGGTCAGGCTAATGTACGTGCGAGGCCCCCCGAGGTCTTTTTGATATATTGGTGGAAAATGCTTTTAAAGTGAGTGTGCGGATACGGAGGCTGTGTGTAGTGTTGAAGGGAAGGCTTCTGGCTTCCTTACCATCGCCATATGTGACATGGAGACTCTGTTTAAGGTAACTCGTTATTGTTTGTCCAAACCTGTGAAAGGTGTGGAAGTATTTTTAGGGATATTGATGATTGTCATGTTATTGATTTTCATTTAGAAACCGTATTTTTTGGTCATTATGCAAAAGTGTCAAACGTAGCACAATTAATCCTGACATGAACACAAGTTTTCCATTAAATTCACTATTTGAATGCCTGTTTATGTAATCTCTACCAGGGACTCTTACCCAAAATGAAATGGTGTTCAGGCGCCTCCATCTTGGAACGGTGGCATATGGGATGGACTCTATGGATGAAGTACAGAGCCACGTGTTCAGTGCCTACACGCAGGTAAAAACAAACAAAAAAAGCACAAGCCTATGGAGTTCTCCGGGTCGGTCAAAGAGAAGAAATTAAATTAACGCAACATTTAGAAAAAAAATGAAAGATTGAATTTCCCCCTAATCTTGGGAAAAGGTTAAAACAAACAGACATGAGCATTGTTTTAGGAAACGTATCAGTTTGTGATTATTGTTTGGTTGAATGCTTCCTGACCTCAGATGACACTCTTTGTCCCCCTTGACACCAGAGGTTAGTGAAGCAGGAAACAGGATTAGCCCACAAGCAAAGCACTGACCGGACTTCTTAAATGACGCTACCATTAACCCCAGGAGGCTTCTAAATATAGCAAGGCCACAACGCAAAAGAAAATTGTTCATATTTACTTTGCACATCTGGTTCTGTTTACGGGCCACTATCACGGCAATCATCCAGACTGCCATTAGTGGTCCAGCTAAAAACCTTCAAATCTCCGATTAGTAATCTCTGTTTTAAAATCTGCTTTTTGAATCTTCTTTGTGTGTTGTATATAGGAGTTCACGTGTTCATACAGCTTGTTTATTTAGACGGTACACATTATTGTATCGACTGGCTTCAACAGCTGCCCTCTCTTAGTAAAACCTTGACCACAATGAGAGACTCACATTAGAAAAGGTTATTCCTGTATGCCGTTCTTTGATGACAATAACCTCTGTAATTGCCTTCAGCCCACCCATGACCTTCCAGCTTCCAGGGCTCCAGCAGCCACTAAGGTCCGAAAAACCATCAGCAGTCGAGTCCACGAGGCCGTGAAGGCCATCGCCCTGGTGCACAACGTGACCCCCGTGTACGAGGCCAACGGCGTGACGGACCAGGCCGAGGCCGAGCAGCATTACGAGGACACATGCAGAGTCTACCAGGCTTCCAGCCCAGATGAGGTACGATGGTCATGACAGGTTATTTTTGTCAACAGAAGGTCAGACTGAGAAAATGTTTTGGTATTTTTTCCACTTGTTTTGGATGACCGTGTGGAGGCAGACAGGAAAAAAGGAGGAGAGAGACGGGGGTACGACATGCAATAAAGGTCCCGCGGCGGGAATCTTACCCAGGACGTTGCGGTCACATATGACGTACGCAGTCACCGTTTGGCTACCTTGGCGCTCCCAAGTGTGTGCTGGTATTTAACAGAACCTATTACTTTGGTTTGAATTCACACAAAGCACTATTGATTTTTTCAATCGTCAAATATATCACAAAAAACTTCAGTGATTAAAAGTTCCCCTCTAGTCCAATTATTGTTACTTCACTTGTGTCTGACTGTGCTGAATGATGTTTCACACCAGAAGGTTGTTTTCACGTTCTTCTGCTAAAGGGAGGACACGTCTCCTCATTAACAAAAGACCCTGATTAGTGACAAAGCAACTGGTTTTTTTAGCCAGTCACGCTCCAAATAATACACAACTTACACAAGAGTGATGTTGAAACCTGAAGCCTCCAGTCAACATCCACTGAGCTGTGACGTCCTCGGAGCCATCTTGTGTCCACCGCAGTTAAGGTTTTAAAATGAAAAAATATTTACACGTTCATAGATGCTGGATCTTTTTAAATGTGTTTTTTGTGGAATAACTATACCAACTGGATGGCAATTGTTTGTTTTTTTATAGCAGAGTGTTGAAACATGTCTTTAGGGGAAATTTTTTCATCATCTAATCAACATTTAACATCTAACTTCAGCGAATCCTTTATTCTTCTAGATTTTTCAACAACAAATACAATTGTTGGAGTGCAGGTCGCATGCTACTTGAATAGTATTAATAATAATAAACTTTATTTACATACCGGAAGAACCTGTCATACAAACATTTAAAATGTTAAAATACCTTCAAAAAGGGGAGGAAAATAAAACGGAAAATACACTTAGAGGAGCATAAACTGAAATAACATAACAAGGTGGGTGTGCAAACTGGATTTATTCATTGGAAACGTTTTCAACCAGAAATAGCAATTTATGGCTCGGCTGATTTTTTCAGAGTTTATTTTTTGCATCCGTTTGGAAACATGCATGTAGACGTTTCCCACATTTATAACACAAACAGCTGCAGCATATCCATCACACCATATACGAAAATACACACAGGCAATTACCTACATGGTGATATACATCAACTTGACATGTTGGGAAATGTACACTTAATCTACTTAAACATCATTACCTCAAGGCCAAACATGGAAGGGCTGCCGGAGAGAACGGACTTCCCATCTCAAGATGGAGAGTTTTTTTTTTATCGGTAAGGCCATTATCTCGAGTGTCTTCCCTGCTTTCGTACTCGAAGAGGAACATTCACAAGCCAATTGGCATTTCACATTCACGTCCTTGATCTGTATGAGTTCTTTGAACGTCAGGAAGAGGGCTGAGGAATTCAACTTCGATCCATTTCCTGCAATGTAAATACGGATTTCCTTAATGTGCTCCCCAGCCCATTGCACTTATGCCCTTTTGAATTTCCCCTTTGATAGCACTTTTTAATAGAGCCCGTACATCTGTTGTGATTAAAGAACAGTTTTTTTTTTTTTTTATAATGCCGGAAGGAAATTGAGCCGTTTCTTTGTTGTCGGTCTCACTAGATAAAAATGTAAACCGTTTTCTTTGAGTTGCGGCGCCCTGAAAAGTTCATTGTATCAGTTTGATACAATCTAGTAACATTCGGTTTGCTTTCCTCCAGACTTCAGGAAGTCTTAATATAGATCTGGTTTTGGCTGTGAGCTCCATGGACACATGTCAGTGACTGTTGGATACATGGTTTTTACCAATCTGGTCAAAACTCACATTTTACTACACACACACGTCACCTTTTTAGATCATTAGAATGATAATACATGTGGTTTTCTTCTGATTCAGACTTTTTAAAAGCCTCATTTACTGATTGTGTTTTTCACTCTTAGAACTACAACTAACAGCAGACACAAATATGTTTGTAACTTTTAATTAAATTGATCACACTAAAAGATTGACTATTAAAGAATAAAAATATTTCATGATTTTTAGCTCAAATACTAATAATCATAAGGATTATATCGATTCTGTCATTCTCCAGTTGATATCTGAATCACTTTCTTCCTCAGCTTCTATAAGTGTGTCGGCCGTGTGGTGGTTCTGAGTCAAACCAACTGGAAGCAGCATTGTTCAGGCCTGTTAAAATGTTGCAGCCGACCCAGAGGCCGCTATTACAAGGTGGTGCTGCTGTGGCAGACATGGGATCCAAGAAGGCCCCCACAGTGAATATTTCTAGACTGTGACTAAGCACAATCTTCATATTTCCCAACCTGGATGACAAACATTACGCTAGTCAGAGCTTTGCTGACGTTAAACTGCTCCTGGTCAGGGCATTGTCAGACAACGTGGTCATGTATTTCCAAAATAAGTCATTTTGCAGCTGCAGAATGAGTTTGTTCAAAATTAGAGTTGGAACGTCACGATGTTTGTTGTTTCCTCTCGTCTGTGTCCATTTGGCTGCCCTGCTGTTAGACATGCCAGAAGACGAATGATGAATGTGATCAGACTCCTGGTCTGGAAGTTATTGGGTAACGTCGTCTTCCCACACAGACTGGCACACGTTGACATCGTGTTAATGGATGCCGTCTGTCTGTGTCGTGTCCTTCGGAAAGTTCCAGCAGAAAGTAGATTTTCTGTTCATAAAGGGACATTTCCCTAGTTTATCAATCAATAGTCTCGAGTGCTGGAAATGTTTGCGCTATTGATTCAATCTAAATGGTTACTCTGCTCTCTGGTGTCCTTCACTGTTTGTTTTGAGATTTGAATTAATGGAACATCATACTAACATAATGGCTTCACCATGAAAACCTGAGCACTGTTCTCTTTTTCTCCCTTGCTGCATCTACTTCTATGATGATTATGTTTTATTGTTTGGCTCCATGGACACATTTATTGTTTTATTGTTTGGTAAAAAACATAAAATCTTAGCTATTAGATAAATATTGCAGCCTGACCATCCTTTTTCCTCAGTTGTTCTGTTTTTACAATGTGGTGTTGATAGGTGTCGCTGGTGCAGTGGACTGAGAGTGTTGGCCTGACGCTGGTGGGAAGAGACCAGTCCTCCATGCAGCTGCGGACCCCTACTGGCCAAATACTGAACTTCACCATCCTGCAGCTATTCCCATTCACCTATGAGAGCAAGAGGATGGGTATCATAGTGCGAGTGAGTGCCAAGATCATTTTCACAGTCAGTTTAATTGCAGGAGCTCCGGTAAATTTAACTTTCTCGTGCACTACAAAGAAATTTAGTTGGTTTTAGTTTGACCAACTGCTGAAATATGTATCTCTAATGTATTGTATCCTAATGTGGGAGAGTGCTTGTTGCTAGGAGGGTGATTCTGACTTGACGCAGGCTCTAACAAGGCAAACAAAAGAAAAACAGATTCCTATTAAACCACATTATCTGTGAAAAAGCTCACCTCATAACCTCTGACTAAGTCTGATGACTAACTTTATTTGTGTTGGCTGGGGTAGAAGTCAGGAAGCCTGGCTTTTTTAAACTTCCTCACGATAATATTTTCAAACACTTTTTGAAAACCCCTTGTGAATACCAAAATAAGTTTTGCATTTCTAGGCAACCGAAATCATAAAGTGATGCACGTGCACCGTGGCTCACGTGTGCATGGATCGACTGGAAGCAATGAAACCTACTGGGGTATTTAATGCACGATGCATCTGCTTTTTCTATCCTATTCATGTGTGAATAAACCGTTTTCTAGGATGAGTCTACCGGAGAGATCACGTTCTACATGAAGGGTGCTGATGCGGTGATGACAGGCATCGTCCAGTATAACGACTGGCTGGAAGAGGAGGTAAAGTTCCCCCCTTTTCACAAGACCAAGATGTAACAATAGTGATTGTATTCCCGTTATAAATAACTCGCAGTCCAACCTGCTAATTCCAGATGTTGCTGACTCTTGTTTTTCTAGTGTGGGAACATGGCGAGAGAAGGCCTGAGGGTCCTTGTGGTCTCAAAGAAGTCCCTGACCGAGGAGCAGTATCAAGATTTTGAGGTTATTTCATGAGATTAACACTCAACAATCTGACTCTTAGCTCTCGGATTCACCCTAAAACAAGACGACGATCTTACAGTTTTTCTGTCTCATGTTTAATAAAGCTGTTATCGCTGATTAACCGCAGAAATACAAACAATTTGTCAGACATCTCTTATGTTCACTCAAAAATACACACAAAAGCAGACTGATGTTTTATGCAGACATGTTCACTGTTTCTAAATGTCAACGTGTGTTGCTGAGTAATTAGAGTGACCTCTGACCCCCCCTGTCCCTGCAGTCCATGCACCCCACCCTCTCATGCACACACCCCACTCATTGTTTGAGCAGGGCAGGGCTGTCTCCCCTGCAGTCTCCAGCCCCAGGCCCGTTGCTGAAGTGTATAATTGTGTGAGCGAGGGCTGGTGGGCAGCAGTGAGTCACCAACTGAGTCACACACACACACATATGAGTCACTCACAGATTGTATTTGCTTTATCTCCCTCACTAATTATCCTGGAGTTGGAACGCTGGAGATGGGTGTTGACCGATTGATTATGTCTGCTCTGGATTTTCTCTCACACAGTTGCTTTTACGGGCTGCTTGCAGGCAAATACCTGAAAGTGTATATGTAATCTGAGACTTTGATGTCTGACGAGGATGTTTCTGTGCATGTTTGTCATGAACTCCACAGCTGGTGGCCATAAACTGATATGTTCTCCTTCTATCCCTGACTGTTTGGTCTTGCAGTGATTCTAATCTGAAATATCTCCATCCCTCTCCTGCTCCTCAGGCACGGTACGTCCAGGCCAAGCTCAGCGTCCATGACCGCTCGCTGAAGGTGGCCACAGTGATAGAGAGTCTGGAGATGGAGATGGAGCTGCTGTGTCTAACGGGGGTAGAGGACCAGCTCCAGGCTGATGTCAGGCCCACCCTGGAGATCCTCCGCAATGCAGGAATCAAGGTCTGAACTGAATTATGAGACAAGTACATGTGTTTTTCATATCTACAGTACTTAAACGATACACTTGGATGAGGCTTGTTCATGCAAGTATAAAAAACATGATTACAGGGAATTTGAGTGAATTATGAGGACGTTTTAAGCGGTTTTGGATGTCACCGTTCACCGTTACGTTACATTTTTATGGGGATGAGCGTTTGCTTTTGTGCAAGGAAACTAAAAAGTTGATCGCTCACTGAAGTAAAAGTTGGACTCTTCTTTCTTTAAAGGGTTGGGTCACCAGAAATATGTAAAACCAGATTTTCTCACTTGGCTCCAGTGGTATATAGCAGCACAGATCGTTTTAACTTCATTTGCTCATGTGCTGACTCCGAGATTTCTAAATATCTAAAAATACCAATGTCATCATCTTCCCAGAAAATGTGTTCCTGTAACTGGCAACCGTTCTCATAGGAACTAATTCTTCTGTAGAAAGTGGTTCTGTTGAAAACGTTTGACGTTGTGCAACAAGAGCATTGAGACATATTAATGTAGTTTGTATGCCTCCGTGCTGGTGACAGTTTTTGGGTCGTCCGTCTAGGTTTTATTTAAACATCCAAAACCAATAATAATCAACCCGAGATGCTAATCCTTACGATCACTGGTGTTTGTCTTGTGTTTGAAGCAATAGCAGTACAATAAAGAAAACCATGTGTGATAACAACACTAATTCTTAGTAAAAAATCTTAGTTCCCAGATGGAGCGGTTACAGGTTGCTTGAAGTGTTTGATCGCTGGAATTTAGCTTGTTAACAGATTTAACAGATCAATTATGGAAACATTTCGTTTTGTGCAGTTCCTTATTTGAGTGGAATTTCTCTTCAAACATCAGTGCATCTTCAGAAGTACACAAATCATGCTATGTGTTTGTCTGGTTTCTGTGTAGGTTTGGATGCTGACAGGAGACAAGCTGGAAACGGCCACGTGTACCGCCAAGAACGCCCATTTGATTACCCGCAGCCAGGACATCCATATCTTCAGGCCCGTAAGTGCAGGACGAGGACCTCTCTTCCTCCTCTATGGATATGAAGTGTGTAATAGTTGATTTTAGTACCGCAGGGTTCATCCCAGTTCAGTGCAGCACTGACGGTTTCCTGCCTGTCGACCCGCGGGCATCCATCCTCTGCGCGAACCCAGGCCCATTAGCCGGTGGTCGTACGACCCCACGCAACTACGCATGCAGCCCAAGTCAGCATCCACACGGCTGAATAAATCACCTCCCACCAGCGAGTGCATCCAAGCCGCTGTCAATGAGAACAAACAAGCCTTCGCTCAAACGGAGAGGAGAAACCAGCTGAACCACTCCCAGAGGGAACACGCGGAGGGCCGACTTCCTAATTTGTTTTGCAGGTTTTTTTCTGGGCTCTTTCGCCGCTTTGATAGTCCCCTTTCTGCCTTCCCCTCTGGATCGGTGCCAGAGCAGAAGGAGCGCCTGCCATATAGGAAGGTTACAACTTGCGTACAACTGCGGTTACTGGAAGGGAATAACAATGGCTGGCACGGCTTGAAAACCTCCGTCCCGGTGGACGTGGGAGTGCTGACTGGGCCTGCAACACATACATCTGGATTAGTTTCCTGGTGGCCGCCGATGGCCTGATCTGGATTGACGTATGAATAGTCAGCGGCCGAAGGATATTCATACCAGAGCATTACTCCCGTTGACAGATTAACACCATGCCCTGTCAGTGCTGCGTTTCTGGAGAACGTTTTAGTCTATATTTGAACCTGACACAATTTTTAAGAATCTATGTTGATTTTATAACACAGTATATTCTCCCTCATGTTTCCAAGTTAGATTTATCCGACTCTCTTAAGCATTTGACAGCCCAAAATAAACATTAACACGCTATAATCTACTGCACAGATCTGAAGTGTTTATTCATGTATTTCAACATTTATAACTTCCCCTTTGAAGACATATTTATGTTATTACTATATTATCAGTCATTCAGCCTCCACTTATAGGTGCCCACAGGAGACAAACATTCATATCTGCTTACAACTGCATTATATTGTGTTATAAACATTCCCCCTATTTGTATACAGCTGATAAATGCAACATTTAAGTGTCATTTTAATAGAATTACTTGATATAAATATTTTATAGTTTTACATGTGGGTGCAATGTTCAGTTAGTAAAGAGATAATTCAATTAAATTCAGTGATGTGAGACGTCTAAAAATGGACATCAATTAGATCATTTTATCTGTGTTTAGCCATATGTTGATGAAAAGGATTCACTGAGCCGACGTGTGAAGCAGATTAGATAACTGCCAGACGTTACAGATATTACATTAGAATCAGTTATAATGAATTCCATTTTCTGTTCTGCTTCGTTGAGCTTAACATTTAACTGAGGTTGATGCATTTATAACAACGCTAGAACAATATAATTGAAATATGGACACAGAACTGAGCATTTTGAAATAAGGTTCTGTGTTTAACACAAGCATAAGTGATTTTAATGTTATATTCTACATGAAATATGTGAATTTTGAAGGTTTTAGGTATCCTATTACCTTACATATTACTGATCCCAGGGAGAAGTGTAATACAGTTCAGAATAACTATTTGGAGAGAAACCGTCTGATTGGTACACCCCTAGTTTATGTGGTAAAAATGCTCATCCTCGTATCATCCAGCCTTATGAGCCGTCGGTTGGATGTTCGGCAGGTATTCGGTTGCTCTATCGTTTGGAAATGAGTGTCTGATAACAATCAGGATGCTGACAGATTGTCATCCTTGATAGTTTGTTTATTCAGTGTGTTCTACGCGTGCCTTTTTTATGAATGCGGTTGCCTTTGCCATAGGTGACAACGCGAGGGGAAGCCCACCTGGAGCTCAACGCTTTCAGGAGAAAACACGACTGTGCGCTGGTGATATCGGGGGACTCGCTTGAGGTAAGTGTGCATCTGCTCGTCTCTAACCCTCCTTATCTCGACGTGATGATATGGCTGCCGCGGCTGCATCTCTGAAAGTGGTCTCTGTGGTTAGAGTCTTTCTCTTAAAGGAGTTAAACTGTAAGTTAAGTTGAGGTGTTGCTAACCTGTCCCCTTCCTGTGGGTTTTCCTTCTTTGCCGTTGCAGGTTTGTCTCAAATACTACGAGTACGAGTTCATGGAGCTTGCATGTCAGTGTCCCGCTGTGGTTTGCTGCCGATGCACCCCCACTCAGAAGGCTCAGATAGTGCGACTGCTGCAAGAGCGTACAGGAAAACTCACCTGCGCTGTAGGTGAGTTGAAAAATAGAAACGGTCCCAACAGCTTTTTTCATCGGGGGGGTTCAGGCTGTACAGCTTTCAGTTGACAATTTCTTTTTTTTTATTGCAGGTTTTGTTTGTTTCTCTCTCACTTCTACTCATCTCACCAGCACTCCCAGTATGAGCATTGATTAAATGCCACAATGAACTAATCAATCAGACGGTTTAATGTGACGCCAGCTAACTGAATCGAACATCAAATCGTTTTACACGTGATTTTATTGTCATTGGAAGAACATTTTTATTAATATCGTCTTTTCTCAGCCGTATCACATGGCCCCTTTATCTCACCGTTATGGGGCAAATTCCAAACATTTAGTTTTCCTGTCTGTAGCTGTAGCTCTAACCTCTCAATCGGGCCAAATTCAAGGGCGTGTCCCGTGGAATCCACACACACGACACTGTCGCTAACAGTTTGTACGGGTGAGTCACTGATGTGAATCCTGACACCTCTATGGCTTTTGTTTTCTCTTAGGGGACGGAGGAAACGATGTCAGCATGATCCAGGAAGCCGACTGTGGCGTGGGAGTGGAGGGAAAAGTAAGACTCTCTCCATCTCATCGCCTCACGTTGATGTGCCGCTCTCACAGATTTTTTACTTTGCGTTTCCTGTCGAGATCCCTCTCACGTTCAGAGACATGCAGAGAGACATGCACACAGATGATTCCTCTTTATGAGGATCCATTGTCTGGGTAGAGGAAGCAAAACATGGCAGGATGCATTCGTGCATAAGTAAAAGCAGGAGTCTCTCATCGGCCTGTCTGCCGTGCTTCTTGTGGCTCTCTCTGTAAATTCCCCGCCAGGAGGGCTAGTTTGCTCAACTTTATACATGTTTCTTTCAAGAATGGTACTAGTTTTTAGACTTTTTGGAAAATTCACTCATGCTTTTTCTTGCTGAGTTAGTTGAGAAGTTGGACACAACTGTAATATCTGTTTGTTAAAGATAGCAGCCAGTTAGCTTAGCATAAAGCTTAGCATCACCCTTAAATCTCACTCATTTACAGGTAAAAAATTGTAATCCTTACAAAAACTACCAAACCTTTTTATTCTTTTCTTTCCTGGTTCTCAAATGTGGAAATTTCCTCTCTTTTTTTTTTTGTCTTTTGTGACAGTAAACTGAATTTGTTTGGGTTTTGGATTGTTGGTTGGACATCATTTCCCTATTTTCTCTATTATTTTCCTATTTTTGAGAAACAACTAAAAATAATAGAGAAGATAATCGGCATACTATTTTTTTTAAAACCTCCAAATTGATATGGTATATTCAAAGTTGTTGTATTTCTAAGAATGACATCCCTGGAGGAAGTATTTGTCCACCATCTGTCTGATTTTTGTCTTTCCATATAAACAAGCTATATATCTGTCACTGTACGATGCTCAGACCTGGTGCAGCTTGTCCTCACTGTCCTCTGTGTGTGCTTGGTGTTTGACAGGAAGGAAAGCAGGCCTCGCTGGCCGCCGACTTCTCTGTGACTCAGTTCAAACACTTGGGCCGTCTCCTCATGGTCCACGGGCGGAACAGCTACAAGAGGTCTGCAGCCCTCAGCCAGTTTGTCATCCACAGGAGCCTCTGCATCAGCACCATGCAGGTAGAGTACAACCCAAACACGGTGCCTTTTTAGGTCGCTCTCCATCAGTCATGTTGAAATTATACATTTGAATTATACAGTTATTATTATTGGAAATATCTGTCCACAAAATGCATTACATGTTCACGTTCTGTGCTTTAAGAAGCCACTGATAAAGTCTCACAGTGGTGATTGAGCTTCTGGCTGATGAAAGCCCTTTCCTTTGCAGTAATAAAAACAGTTTGAGGCGACGTCTCCAGGAATTTCCCCGACACTGTTTTGGATCTGTTATCAATCGTTTCTCGCCATAGGTGTCGCCAAAAAAACAAAACAGAACAAAGATCTCCAAGATTGTGTTTATCCACAACACCTAAAATCTCAATGTGAGGAGGAAACGGTCGGGGCGAGGCAGAGATAAGTTTAAGTGGTGGTCATGGAAGGGTGGGGTGCATGATGAGTCAGAGGAGTCACCCTGTGTTGCCCTTCTGAGCCCCCCCCGACACACACACACACACACCCCTGACACCGTCCCGTCTAATTCACGTGTCCCAGTCCAACCTCGGCCCCTGCCATGATGGGACAGCCCATGACTCACTGCATCATGGATTTTGGGGTTTCAGGGAGGCCGTCCTCCACATGTCTCACATTAACACCCACCACAGCTGAGACCTGGACGGCTGACTGACTGGTTGGCAGGCCAACATTGGTAACATACATGTACAATTAACCTCATGTGGGGGATTTAGCTCGTTGATGAGTTGATGTACGATTACCCTATGGTTTATGTTGCCAGACTCCTGCTGTATCTTCCATTTCCTCCTCGCTCTGATGTAAATTGACATGTAGAATTTGTAATGTGATGCCCCTGATTTTGTTTATTATCATGTGTTATGCCGTTTGAGTAAGGATTTTCTGTTTCCCTAGGCGGTCTTCTCCTCTGTTTTCTACTTCGCTTCAGTCCCGCTCTATCAAGGATTCCTGGTCATCGGGTGAGTTACAAACTCTGCGTGGCTATGACTTATCAAGGGAGCATTTGGCCGCCTTGTGTCCCTGGCATTTCCTCTGTGTTCAAGCACTGTTGAAACTCGAGAATGGGGGGGAAAAAATATGAAAGTCTTGACTGGCCTGATCCATTTCACTGCTGAATGTAACAATGAAATGTGTGAAACATCTTGTCCATGTGGCATTTTCTCTGGAGAGTATTCCTCACGCTGAGGTCACGTGGTGTTGTTTCAGCTACTCCACTGTCTACACCATGTTCCCCGTCTTCTCCCTGGTAGTGGACAAAGATGTCAAGTCAGAGGTTGCCATGTTATACCCCGAACTATACAAAGATCTCTTGAAGGTATTTTTATGAATGAAAACACAGTGCAGCCAAATATACACAGAAACACATGGAAACTTATAAATATGATGTTTTCTTCCCACAGGGCCGACCACTGTCTTTTAAGACATTTCTAATATGGGTCCTAATAAGTATCTATCAAGGTAAGGAAGAGGTTTTACCTTATGGTGTCCACTGCTCTGTGTGTTTAGCCTCTAGGGTTTTCAGCTAAGCTAGCTAGCCTCACAGTCCTCTCATCTGCTCTATTGGATGCTGGATGGGGAAAATGGAGATGGATAAATGAATGTGCACCAAGGCAAAATAGATGGATGAACTGATCCTGCAGCATAGTAGTTCAGTCACTCTTTGGCTCCCTCTTTTTCAGGCCAAACGCTGACTTTAACGCTTTAACTCCACAGGGAGCATCATCATGTACGGAGCGCTGCTGCTCTTCGATTCGGAGTTCGTCCACATCGTTGCCATTTCCTTCACCTCTCTGATCCTGACCGAGCTGCTGATGGTGGCCCTGACCATTCAGACGTGGCACTGGCTCATGATAGTGGGCGAGCTGCTGAGCTTGGCCTCCTACTTCGCTTCGCTCGTCTTCCTGCCCGAGTTCATAGGTGAGTGAGCACAAACACTGGTAGATGAACCCACACGTATCATAGTGAAGAAGAAGTGCAGTCTGCTTTCCATTCACTGCCGCCTGGTTGATGTTGTTGTGCTTTTGCCGACCTTGAAATGGCGCGTCAGCATTCAGGTGAACACGCTTTTTCACATTAGGCCTCCTGTGTGCGATTTAGCTGTGGTATGCTTGATACGAGGAAGGCTAGAGGTGAGTGCAGTGACGAAGTGGGGACGAAGCTCCGGCATACCGTAGTATCAGAGAGGAAATGCCATCGATCCTGTCTGCTTCCTGCGGTCAGCAAAGGTTCATGTGTTTCTCTCAGTAAAGGTGTGTATGGTAGGAAACACTGGCCACAAGAATAATACTCATAATACGAAATAAGTGTAATATAGAAACACATTCGTAGCCATTAGAAAGGGCTGAAATAATGACTTTCATAGCAGATTGTTGGTGTTAGTGTGTGTTACTCTATGGGACCATAGAGAAACATTTTTAGGTTTGCCATATTAAGACTCGTGACATAGTCGATACCCTAACCAAGAGCTTTCCAAGCCTTTATTTTCAGCTTTATTTGGGGCGTGGAGTTCCATTTTCATCCTACGATCTCGACCACTGAGCATCATGACATGGCATGTGGTCAAGTGTACCCTTTTGGGATACTTTTCCTCCCTCTTTGAACTCAGATGGGAATAGATTTTTAAAGGCTATTTTTCCGTTGTTTGTGCACTTTACTTGGACATTTAAAAAAAAAAAAAAAAAAAGTTAGAAACTGAAGGTCAGTTTTCCGTTCTCCTGTATCCGAGGATTGATATCGTTCCAACGAAAGATTTAGTCACAAACTCGATCAGATTGACATGGACGGCTGTACCGGAGGCTCTGAACATGTGAGGCGTGATGAGACCGAGGAGAGGAAAAGCCAGAGTGCAAACTGAAACAAACAGGTGTTCTAACAACAACAACAGGAAGTTAGTTATTGCAATTTCAACGCTCAACATCAGTGGCAGCGACACAGAGATCCTAGCACCAACTTTGTGTCAACATTCATACTTCTCCAAGTCATAACTCTGTCAAATCTGAACACATATATGTTTACACTCATACACGTTTAGATTCAGATTGTGTGACTTTGCTCTTTGAATTTAGCCTTCAGGTACTGCTAATAGCTAATTTGGCATACTTTTAATTGTGCATATTTTCCAAAATGTAAATGGGTTAAAAGAAAAATGCAAGTTGTAGCAAACGGCTCATTCATTGTATCCATGGCAACATTATACGTCCTGTATACAGCCCCCAAATTAAAGCTGCAAAACGTAAAGCATTTACATGACTTGATGATTTACCAAGCAATAAGTTAAGCTACACATATGACAAATTGCATGAGCAGTGTGTCGGATTTAGTGGCATCTAGCTGTGAGGTAGCCACCTGAAAACCCACTCGCTCACCCCTCCCTTTCCAAGCGTGTCAGGGAACTACGGCCACCTTCAGGTAACTTAAAAAGGGTGAAAGGCTCTAACAGGAGGCAGTGGTTTGTCCATTCTGGGCTACTGTAGACACATGGCAGGCTCCCTCTCTGGATCTGAATGACTCCACATTTCTGCCTATTGTTCCCCTAAAGACCTAATACCTTTAAGAGCCATAAGAAGCACATGGGTGTGCCTCTAGTTATCCAGAGGTCAGAACCGTTAGACGATGCTTATCAGCGATTGTGTATCCCACAACCTCATTGTGTTCTTTGTCCCCGCCAGACGTCTACTTCATCGCCACAGTGTCGTTCCTGTGGAAGGTGACCGTCATCACGCTGGTGAGCTGTCTGCCCCTTTACATCCTCAAGTACCTGCGCAGACGCTTCTCCCCGCCCAGCTACTCCAAGCTGACCTCTTAAAGACCTCCCTTACTGTGGGGGAACAAACAGAAGGGCGTCCCTGTCTTCATCCAAGCAGAGCCTGAGCTTAGACCAGAGAGTCAAACATGGATTCATCATTCTTTTTTATTTTTTTTTGTTCTGAAATTTTCCACGTGGAAATGCAACAGGATGGACAGTTCTGTCAGGGACTGGTTGTTTACTGCGAGTTATCGTTAAAAAGCAGTTTTATCTTGCTACATGTGTTTGATGCAAAGACTAATCGAGGATTTCTCCATGTAGAGAACACCCGCAGTGGATTAAAGGCTGACCTATTTATTCTCGGCTGAATTATGAACAGATTTGTAAATATGTAATTTAACAACAGGCAGCTATTTAGCCTGTATGTAATAAATGAAGGCACAGAATCCTTTCAGTAAATTATGCAGACCCAGTTTTGTTTTGTTTTAATGCCAAAAGTCACATGAAGGAAAGTAACTGGAATAGTTGGCTGTCTGTGGCCCGGCTCTGCACGTGTGTGTCGTTCGGGCTGGAAACTCATTTTCTCTCATTTCCACTTAGTCAAAGCACTCTTAGACACCGACGTTGACGTAGCATTCTCACTCAGGACTTGATTCACTCTCTCCTTAAACACTTTTCAGATTTCTAAATGGAGTTTGAAAATAATACGGTGAAGAGAGAAAAAAAACACACAAAAAAAAGGCCGACTGGCTAGACTTTGCATAAAACACACGTCTGTAAGTAAGCTTGTGTGTTTGTTTATCGGTCGCCGTGATGCTGCAGCCCCGACACGGCGGAGGTGGTGCGGTTTGTTTGTTTTAGCATGACCCGTGATGTCTGATGTTAAATCTGTCTTTGTCTCTTTGTGTGGACCCTGAGTTGTTAGTGTTTGTGGAGCGCGGTCAAAGCGGCCGCAAAAGGAGCGTTGGTTGGTTATTTGCGGCACCGAAACCTTTCGGCCCGGGGCTCCCGAGGCCGAGGCGGAGCGTGCAGCCTCTCATGTGGTCGGCTTCTGCATTGCATGATGACTCACTGTAACAGTGACCTAAAGCCATAACTGAAAATACCCCTCTAACGGCGTCCAGCTGCCCCTCTTTCTTCTCGTCCAATCCAGGGGTCCCCCTCACTTCCACTAACATCCGCTGTGAAACGGGGGAAAGGGATCAACTCTCCTCAGTGGAATATTGTGATTAAGTATTAATACACTGAGAAGAAAGAGTAAAGAAAAGTACCATTCCACCGGTGATGAGATGGTGGACACACTGTATATAATCAGCAACTAACAATAACATGACTACAATGTCACTTTTTTCCAATAACTTCAGAAAACAATTAGTTTTTTTCTCATGAGACGTGATGAGTCGTAACGTGTCAAAGGGAGCCATGAAGTTATCATGTGTTCAACTAAACCGGTAATCCCTACTGAAGTCCGTACACTGTTTGCACAGAATATCGTTTTGTACAAGCTATTATTCTATTTTTATGTCGTAATAGATTTTGCAAAACATGAATTATGCTAAACATTTTTGGGTTGCTTGTAAATAACCTTTTGTTTCTTTTTTTAATTTATTAACATGTTTTATTTAATGGTGTTGATTGCACACGAATGAGCAGAACAAAAAGGGAGGATTGTGTTGATGTCAAGTGACGTGATAATGATCAATAAATCTCATGGTTTCTTTTCTCCTGCTATTTTTTCTTCTTCTTCCATGTGGCTTCATGTCCAGACAGCTTAAAGGATGAGGATACGGTTATTTTGTTGCTTGTTGTCTCTCAGGAATTCTCTGAAAAATACTGTGTGTTATTCTCAATATTTCCACCCTTTTTCAGTCCCAACTCTATTCCTTAAAGAGTCATTTTTTTAATGTATTGGGGTTTTTTTAAGTCTGAAAAACTTCCTCAAACAGCTGGATATGATATTTTCTTTGCTAAAACAGGAGTAACTATGCGTTTGTTGTGTACTTTATTACGGGATTCATGTATGCACCATCTGATTGCTATCATGGGATTTAGATGACTTTGATGTCTTTTGGTAAAACACACAGCCGCAAAATGTAATAACTGCGCTTAATGTTGCTTAATGACCTTTGCATGACCTATAAAAGTGGAAGTAGTTGAGTTTAATATGACTTTGCGGCCTGAAACGATCTGAATGAAATGAAAAGCCGCGGCGGCCCTTAATGTGGCCGTGGACGCGCTGCTGCCATAAGAATAGGAAGTAAGTATTTTGTGAATGAAACACAAACTTGCATACTTTTCCCCGGTTTTTCCCAGGACGTTCCTCCATACATGGGAACTGGATTTGGACTGAAACTATCAATCACAGTTTCTTATGCGAAAACAATTATAGCTATTATGGTTGTGTTCCACTTCGGTCTTCCTGATGAGGTGGGAGTTACACAGAACACAGTGCAGGCAGACGGAGGAGTCTGGGTGTTTGGCACTCTCTGGCCAGAGGAGGGAGTCCCTGATGCCCCAGAGATGCTGTTGTGTTTTCACTCTTTCATTTTTTTTTTTTTTTTCCACTCGTAGTCACATCCTAAATGTTCACAATCTTCAACATATCTCAGAAAAGCAAACTAGGATGTGACTTCATCAGAAATGTATGAAAGTATTTTTTTTTATTAAATCACTAAAAGTAACGTTTCTTTATTTGTCTTTGAAGTCTTAGTTTGAGTTTAATTATCCACAAGCTCTAAAAGTGTGGAAGCTTCTTTCATCCCAGGGATGGTTTTAGTTGGACGTGATCCTCAGTCATAAAACCTTTTCCTTTTTTTAATAGGCAGCCGAGCACCTCGGTACTGCATGTTCAAATTAAAACTAGAGCACACGTCCAGCTTTTTCTTTTTTTTTTTTTTTTTTTCTTGTTCCACTGCCCAAACGCGTAAGTTAAACCATTAAAAGAAACCGTTTAACTTAATCAGTCCCATGAAAACTGAAATTCCACTCCAAACCCCAAAATCAACAGAGCTGCCTGCTAACCGTAACGTCCCTAAAGGCCAGCCATGCCCCCCCGCTGCTGGTCTGCTGCCAAATCCACAATCCAATCAGTGTCAGAAAGTTTTGACATTCACTTTGCATTTTTACAAGATTTGGATGAAAAAAAGAAGAAGAAGAAGTAGCTCACAGCTGTTGTGTAACGTATCTAGGCTCATTATCAAAATGGTAAGGTTTTATCTTTGGCTCTTCAAGACAGGAATTTGTTTCCAAGCTTGGAAACCGTCTTGCATGTTGCTGCCAGTGGAACAACGACAGAGAGAGAGGTGACCGTGAATGTGCTGCAGAGTTTACCACAAACTTGAATAGAAACGATGGCACGGAACCATGTGGGATCCACATCCGACCTTCAGGCCGAGGGCCACCACATCGACGAGGTCACGGGGGCCTCGGCTATTCCCTGGAGAGGAACGCTGAACTCGCTGCGCGGTTTGGGCCTGAGGTCAACTCGTGTCACCGTCCCGTGATCCGGGGAGTAAATACACTGAGCTGCTGCTTGGATGCCGTTTTAAAATGACGGGAATGATGGACGGATGGCACCGAATAACGAACAAGCCAGCGCAGATGAAGTGTTTACTACACCCTGGTTTGGCTCCGTGTAAACACTGGATTTTGGCAAATGACAGAAACATCCCCAAAGCACGAACACACACACACACACCCTCCTCTATTTATAGCTCCGTGGGCCTGGAATGCTTTGATTCGTCTTCGCACCCACGACTGTTGAAGAAGGGGCTGCAGATGTGTCCTCTAACAGCTGATGAGTGATTAATGGTGGTTGTTTGAGGGCTGAAACACACTCGCTTGTTGATGTAGCAACAAGGAAGGTTGAGTTTTTTCTTTTTCGGGGATGAAAAGTTTACTACTTTTTGTTTTGACGACCAAAATGTTGTGCATCCATACTGTGCTGATAATAGACACGTCGAGATGCTGAAGTTATGAAATACTGTAGGGATCGGAAACCTGGAAGACACACAGAAAACAGTGTGGACAAAGGAGGAGGCGGGGGGGGGGCTCAGAAGGGAAAATCCATGAGCTCGTCCGCCACTTTTCCACCGGGCTTAAGACGTGAATTCCTTCTACAAACATTCGAGTATTGATCAGAATCCCGTTACATAACGAGGCCAGCCTCGTCCAGCTCGGATGTATGCAGTTTCCATGTTGATGGAACATATTAGTTCACCCGCACACGTCGGAAAAAGGAGGAAAATGTTTTCCAGGGATCTCGAGTTGTGGCAGGAAGGAAACACGATTCCTTATTGCACAACGGCATGCCAGCCCCGAAGCCCTGTCACTTGTTGGTAATTATAAAAACACACATCTTCAGCATTAATAGTCCATCCAAACATATGTGAATCGAACGTGCCACACCTCCTTTAAATCAACGTTTAGTCTCCTTCCCCTCGGACATGTGTTTTGTTGTTACTCCACTTTTGACCTTCTGTGAACGAGCCTCCAGCCGTTAAGCTTGTAAAATAAAAGGAATTTCACATTCTGGATCTCTGGGAGAAGCTTTTTAACGAATCGTTAACTCATATTTTGACATTTTCAGGGAGATAAGCTCTTGAAGTCAGACATGAGAGAGTTTCCCATAATAGTGAACTGTTCCTTTAAGGTGCATTATTATTTTTTTGAATGCCTCGTTAAGTATGAAGACATATTTAACCACTTAAGCTAATAAGGGGTTTTGTTGTGCCAGACTGGCAAACTGTCCAGGATGTCCCCTGCTGCTCACCCAGTCCCCCCCCATCCCCCCTGAAACTGTGAATTAGATAACGATATAGAAAATGGGTGGAATCACTCCATATTATCACGACTTTAAAACTTTTAATCAGAGTTAACGCAAAGGAGCGGATCAGGAGACTCCAATCCCCCCAGCTTCACTTCGCCCCCCTGAATCTCCTTGGAAAGATTTCCATGAGACACGATACGATGTACCGTTTCCATATCAAAGTTCCACTGCTTGGATTTAAAAGCTTAATCACACACACACACACACACACACACACACACACACACACACACACACACACACACACACACACACACACACACACACACACACACGTTACACTTGGAAAACTGAAAGGGGGCAATGCTCTAACCCAGACAACTTTACCTCAATGAGCTGTTTTTACAGTGATGGAAAATAAATACTGCATGAACTTGGAAAAAGTTGGGCTCTCTCTCGAGAAAGAAGAAGAAGAAGAAGAAAACAACGGAAGTGCAAACTCGGCCGTCTGGACGCGGGCGGTTTTCCTATTCTTAAGCTTGGGCCGTATTAGTTTACGCATTCATAATTTGAGTTGCATAAGAGTGCCGTAACAGAGGAGGAATTTACATCTGGTAGACGAGGCTGCCGGACGGCTGCAGCGAAGGCTACGGCCGCTGTGGTTTACAGACTCATGGCAGACACCTTGTTCACCCGACAGGATCCCTGACTCAGACTCATCCAGGGCTCAGTCCAGAACAGATCCCCCCCACCACTTTCTCAAGGACACACATTTTCCTATGAGTCTGACATGACAGATGTGAAGGCTTCGTTTTACTATCGATATGTAGACAGGATAAATGATGCTCAGTGGATCGGTGTCGGACCCTGAATGGTGTCTACCAGAGCCGGGGGTCTCTTCAGTGACATCATAGGACATGGGATTTGGCCGTTGGATTGTGGATTCTGCTGAATGTGTAGCTCTTTGGTGAACAGTTTTGCGTTTAGATCTCATTTAGCTGCTCGTTAGCGACCGCCTTTTTCTAAGACACGAAAAAGGCTTGAACATTTGCGAGTGGGACATTCACTGATGCATTTTATGTCCTAGAACAAAGCGTACAACTTTCTGAAACTTTGTGTTGACCACAGACTTTATTTCAAGGCACCAAAACGAAAACACATTCAGGAAAATCCGACGACTTCAGTGCAAACATGAGAACTCATTTCTGCGTTTTGGGGCTCATTTTTGGGTCATTTTTAAAGTGAACAAACAACACTCCAACCTCCCGGAAGTCTGCATTTCAAGGATGGATGTAAACATCTGATAATAAACAAAGTAAAGCCTCTCTCACACCTTCATGCGAAAGTTAGAAATGGGGGGGAAATGTATTTGCTTTCTTTCCGAGAGTTAGATCTCGTCATCTGCAGCCAACAGCAGCTGCTGAGCGTAGCTTAGCATAAAGACAGGAAGCGGGGGGAAACAGCTAGCCTCTGAAGGTTTGAAAAATCTGCAAAAAGCAGCGCCTGTGGAGTTCGCTGGAAATGTGGGTTCAAAAGGGGGAAACGACTTTGCTGAATCCAGTCATACAGTTCTGTTTTTTTCTTTTTCTCAAAGCTACATATTTGGGATCTATACTATGAGAGGACTGAAAGCAGCAGTCATCAATCCACAGTAGTTGAACTTGGCTTATTGTACAGCTTCCTCTCCTGGGCAACATGGGAACTTGTTATGTGAAAAAAAGAAACTGCTTCTTGACTTAATGGATTCTGGATGGATTTTCTTTATTTTTTTTGCCTTTCTGTGTGTTCTAGACAAGCTGAAAAAAAACACCTCAATGTATGACTTGTGATTATAAAACAGTGGCAGTTTACCAAAAGCAATGATCTGCAGTATAAATGTTTGCTTTCCTGTCCAGATGAAGGACATGCGGATCAAACATCACTTATAGCGGCAGGTTTAGGTTACCGGCTGATTGAAGGCGTTGGAGTTTTAGACTCAATGTTTTCATTCATGTTTAGAAATGAAAAAGGGGAACCTCCACAGACCAGGCACTATTATTTTATCTTCTATTTTTATTATGTTTCCGTCTCTTCTTAGTTTTATGCATAATCAGCATTCAGTTGTGTTTTGTTGGTTAAACAGGTAACACATGTGACCACCTGTGGTTATATATGTATAGGCCCAGCATGCACCTGGGTGGGCCTATATGTCATGAGTCATGATTTTTTTTTATTATTATTCTTTCTTTGGCTTCATTGTTTTCTTGGAGAATTAAATAATGAATATACCACATTGATTTTTTCATATTTTTTTATTTATGCTGTTAAGTTTGTATTTCAGTGACGTGAAAACAACATAAAAAGCGTTTTAGAACAACCGTCAGCGTTGTGTTTAACATCAGAGCTGCCTTATGTAACTTCTACTGCTTCTAATGGAGAATCTGTCCTCGTTACTATGGGGTCAGTCTATGTCTTGTTCAGCTTCTTTTCTCTTTTTTTTTTTTTTCCAGTGGAGTATCAGAAGATCCTACAGTCAGATTTCCATTAGGGAATGGAAACACATGTAGCTTCTTTCCTCAATAGGAACAATGGAATTCTCTATATTCCACGTTCAAAAATGTCAACTTAAACTATGGACACTTCAATGCACTCTGAACACAGAAACATTTTAAAGTTTTTTGTTTTTTTTTACACAAATCTGAATAAAAAATGAACTGCTGGACAAAAAAAAGTGTGTTAAATAAATCCCATATCCTGTAATCAAACTACCTCTCTATGTCTCTCTCCCTCTCTCTCTCTCTCCCCTACAGTGTCCTACAGTAATTTCTTCATCCCCACAATGAAGTTCTTGTGTGCTACTGTCTGAGAGAAGCCGCAGAAATGCCCTGGCGCAGGAGCCGGAGACGTCATGGATTCCTGAGTGTGGGGCTTTGCAGGAAAGCCCTGAGTCTCCGACATGGACCGGCTCCAGGTTTCCATGGCAAAGGCGCACAAACAGGAGGAAACACTGAGGGAATCCCGTTATTTTACAGCATTGGAGCATTATAAACACCCAGAGCGGGGAAGGAAGCCGCTCTCGATACACAAGTAATCCTTATAGAGCTCTAGGAAGGGGGACTTCATACCAGAACCGTTCCTGGAGCTGCTGCGGCTGCATGCCTCTTCTTTTCTTTTTTTTGACAAGAAAGGGAGTTTGCGCGCTGCTGCTTTACGTTTCTTTGGACTTTGAGAGGTTTATTTTGTCTCTTTTCAACAGATTTTTTTTTTTTTTTTAACCGAAGAGCGCTTCTCCTGTTATGGTTATTAGCGGAAAGTAACTTTTTTTTGTTTTTTTGTTACTATTTGTTTTTCCGCGTTATTTCTCCAGATGTTTAGAGAGTCTTGGATGCTGGCACAGTACCACACCATGAGGTCGATGGATCAAGGTACTGCTGAAGTGTTGTGATTATCTGGTAATCAAACCATTTGACTTTTTAATTGATGGATCCGTGTAAACCCGGGGGTTGTTTGAGTCTGTGTCGTATAATGTCATGTGCCGGTCTGTCTGTCTAACTGTTCGCTGATCGGTTTGGGAATGTTGACGTTTGGGAAGAGACACGCTGCGCTCCTCGGCGTCAAACGCGGGGTGGGAGGGGGGGCAGCACAACTGTAGTGATGTATTATTTCATATAAATATGTTATCGGAGCGCTACTATGGATATTGCTTTAGTAAAAGACGTTGCTTTCAAACGTTAAAGGGACATTTCATGATTCAAGTTGTCACTTGAGTGCTCATACCCGGTCTGATGTGGATCGTTGTGGACCTCTGGTTCAGTTTGGTTGTCATGTCACGACCAAACAGATTTGGAAATGAGCGTTTCCTCTGGGTGGTGTGCGTGTGTTTGTCCTGCCTGCCTGAGAGCGCGCACAGCCTACTACAGCCGGAAGGAACGCCCTGGTATCAGCGGCGCGTCCTGCGTAAATCTGGGGATTCCCTCAGGAGCGCGCTTTTTTGGGGGGTGCGTAAAAGCGCGCATCGTCTACATGAACACACACACACACACACACACCTGGGACGATGACGTCACAACGTCGTTATAATGGATCAGGTCGCTGGACAGGTGACGAGCCCAGTCAGCACCCCCTGCTGTGTCACTGTCACGTGTCAGACACTCGGGGGCAGCACGAGGCTGCACAGTCTCTCCCAGGAGAGTCTCGCGCTCATCTGTTTGAATGGAGTCAGTTCATCACAAGCTGTACCTCTGCCCCCCCCCCCCCCCCCCCCCCTCCTCCTCCCTCCCTCCATCATCTTCCTCTCCTCTTCCTTGAACGCACCACCGAAGAGGAGAGGCGTGATCCGACAGCAGCGGATGAACTCCGGGGTTCAGTGTGACAAAAAAGACCCGCCTTCGCCTGAGAAGAACGCGCGCGCGCCGCGGACTGAAACAGGAAACTTTAGTGCGCTTCACCTCGCGGATGCATCGTCTGACACTCGAGCACGTTTCCCCGCAAATCCTCCACATCAGCGTGTGTCGCTTCGCCCGAAGAGTCGTTCGGCACCAAAGTCAGACAGATGACCTCTTTCTACGACGACAAGGACTTGGAGGAAGATCTCAGTCGAGTCGGCTGCCCCGATGAGGACTTGCAGTTCGAGTACTTGTTTGAGTATGAGCCACCTTGCAGCGACTTCGCTGCGGGAGATCAAGGTTTGTCCGGAGGCTTTTTTTTTTTTTTTTTTTTGGCAACCCGAGATGACTCCTCTCGGTTATTTATGGCTCAATAATAATAACACTGCGTGGCCTGTGAGCCTGAATCATGTGAATGGAGAAGGGAAAAGAGGAAGTGAGTTTGACAGGCTTCTTGACGAGGGTTCTAAATCTCAGTAGCCACGTGACGTCACGTCAACAAAAGAGGCTTCTTCTTTTTGTGTGTGTGTTTTCTATGTTTTTAAAATATCTTCAAGAGGTTCTCCGTGTGGTTTCTAGAGGTGCACGCGGTCTGTGATGAATTGAGATAAATAGTTATTCTTCTAATAATGGGAAATATCTCTGTTGTGATTATTTGTCGTCTTCCCTCCTCCCTACAGATGATCCCAACCTCGTACCTCACAAAGTCCTCAGCCCTGAGTCCGAGCAGGCTTTCCCTCTGCAGGAGGCCTCCCCCTACGGCATCAAGTCCTGCAGTCCCCCCTACGGGGACCACAACACTGAGGTTCTCTCGGGATATGAGAACCAGGAGGCCCGACACTACCTGGACAGTACCCGGCCCGCAGGCCTGGCCCTGAGCCCGCGGATCGAGATCACCCCCTCCCGTGAGCACTACAACCATGGTCGGGACTCCCTGCAGAACCACCACCTGAACATTAGCCCCAGACCCACCCTCACCGTGCCGGGCCATGACAACCTCGCCTACCGAGAGCCTCAGTGCCTGAGCCCCGCCAGCAGCAACTCCTCCACCAGCTGGCACTCGGAGAGCTACTCCCCCTGGGCGTCCCCCTGCGTGTCCCCCAGCAGCGGCCAGAACCCCGGAGACCTGTGCCCCCGGTTGCAGAACATCCACACTGGCTCCCCGCGCACCTCCCCGGGCACCTCACCTCGCACCAGCCTAGGCGAGGACGGCTGCCTGCGGGCCCGCTCGCCCTCCTCCAGACCGGGCTCCCGCTCCACCTCCCCGCAGGGCAAACGCACCTACGACATGTACAGGAATCCCGGCCTGGTCCCCGGGCACCGCTCCCGCAGCCCCTCCCCCAACAGCGGCCACGACAACCACAACATTGGCGTCCACTACACACACAGCAGCCTCGCCGATGCCATGAATGGCTTTGGCCCCGGGCAGCCGGGCCTGGTGCCCACCAAAATAGTCAAGACGTCCAACCAGGTTTACACTCTGTACCCAGAGAACCACGCTGAAGGGAACTACATGGTGTCCTGCGACCAGGACATAAAGACCAAACCTGTCGCAGAGCCCTTCTTTGTCATCCCCCCGATCTGGCCCAAGCCGCTGGTTTCCAGCATCTGCAGGTAAATAAGCCCCTCCACCCCCTCATAAAAAACACATTTCCATCTTCCTAACAGCATGCATTTCATGAGATCCTTCTGTGTCCCGCAGCATCCCCGTGGCGTCTCTCCCCCCGCTGGAATGGCCCATCCCCAAACGCACCGACCAGTATGAACTCCACATCGACGTGCAGCCCAAGCCTCACCACCGAGCTCACTACGAGACGGAGGGGAGCCGGGGGGCGGTCAAAGCCCCCACGGGAGGACATCCTGTTGTGCAGGTACGGACCCCCCCCCAAAAAAAAACAGGGATTCAATGAACAAAGCACTTCATGTTCAGTTAAACTTATACCAAATTAGTCATTTCAACACGGCAATTCAGAGTGTCTGAGCGTCCACGCCAAGCTGTCAGGTTCATCCATTAAACTACAGTAGCCTTCCAGTTCTGGAGCCCGCGGCGGCCCTGATGGGAGGGCTAGCGTGTAATGGTATTTCCTACTCATTATGCACTCGGCGGTGGTGTTGCTGCCTCGGGGGCCAGCTGTATGAAAAAAATGACTCTATGCGACTAACTCTGGCTACTCTCATAACACCGTTCCCATTCCTCACTTTCTGAAATCATAAAGCACGCCTCGACCCCAGACAAATGACACACTGTAACCACGGCGTAGCCCCGCGAAAACCCCGGGTCAGTGAGCAACGCGCCGACTTCCAGCTTAAAATAGTTTGCCGTTGTGCGCCCTCGCCCCCGATGATTTTAACCACACAAACGGGCCTGTGTTCACATCGTCGCCGACTTCCTCTTACACGCTGGTGTGTTGACTGCGTGGGTTATTTTCATGCGTTAGGAAGCCGACTTAAAAGTGTCGAAACATGCGTTAAAGTACATGAATGGTGCCTTTTTTTTTACTGTAAGATACTTCTGTCACAGTCACAACATGGAACTGAAAAGGTGGCGTGTTGAAATCAGCCGTGACACAGAGGTGGCTCACTGCACGGTCCAAGAATAGGCTCGACTTCCCCTTTCTCTGTGTTGCCGTGGCAACATGTCAAAGCTGTTTTTGTTGGTCGATAGTGGGGGGGGGGGGGGAGCTGTTGGAAATACAGCTTCTCTCGCTTCTTTTCCATATTCTGTCCGTCCCCCCCCCCCAGAAGGCCTCACCCTGAGGTCAGCTCTGCCTCGGCCAATCAGATGGTCAGGCCTCGCCAGCCTCGGCTGCACTCCTTCACCTCGTCTTCTCTGCCTCTCCCTCCGTTTTCCCTCCTTACCCGCTCTCTCTCTCTCTCCCCGAGCCTCGTACCCTCCACTTTACTTTTCCTACACTGCTTTCTGTCATGACTCACTGCTCCTGCCACTGCCATGACAACCTGCCGACACGCCGCTCACACGGCCCGTTGAGTGTTTGCAGTCCGCTTCCTCTGTTTCACTCCGTGTGTGTGTCGGCCGGCGTGCTCGGTTTTTCGTGTTTTTCGTGCCGTCTCGCGTTCAGCAGCTGTTACAAGCCGGCAGGTAATACCGGTCAGGTCACCGCTTCTGAAATACCATTGATGTGCATACAGTATGTAAAGCAGCACATCTGATTGTAAATAAACTGGTTTATTTTTCCAGGAAATAAGACGTAATTAGAATGGAAAGTCTGTCTCTAAAAAAAAAAAAAAGTTACCTGCAGTGTTTGCACCATAGCTCTGCAACCAGCTCACGGCTGTGCACTACAATGTTTGCACCAAAGCAGCATTTAGATGCAAATGGATGCCTTGTGGTTTTTGCAGGTTTCCTCAGGAGGCATTCTCGGGTCTCTCTCCCCCTCTCTCTCTCCCCCTCTCTCTCTCCCCCTCTCTCTCTCACAGCTTCACCCAAATGGTTTTATACCAAATGTGTCCTTCAGGCTGACATTTGTGACATTTGACCCCCTGATAAAATCTGTAGGATGTTCTCTGTGTGGTTTCTGTTCTGAAGGAAGACTTTTACACTGATTAGCCGCCTCTTGGGGGGGAAACGACATCTGGAAAGGCAGAGTTAGAATCTGTATCTCTGTTTGATCGCCTGATAGCAGGAGTTTTTATCATTCTTCTTCTTTTGTTTGAATGTCCACAGTTACATGGCTACAGAGGCAAGGAGCCGCTCGGCCTGCAGATCTTCATCGGTACAGCAGACGAGCGCATCCTCAAGCCCCACGCCTTCTACCAGGTCCACCGCATCACCGGCAAGACGGTCACGACCACCAGCTACGAGAAGGTCGTCCACGGCACCAAAGTCCTGGAGATCCCCCTGGAGCCGAAGAACAACATGAGAGCAATGTGAGGATAGAATCATTCTTTTTTCTTCTTCCAATAGACATTTTGCATCGTCACTTTTGCTGACGCGCTCATTCCTCCTCGCAGAATCGACTGTGCCGGGATCCTGAAGCTGAGGAACGCCGACATCGAGCTGAGGAAGGGCGAGACGGACGTGGGCCGGAAGAACACCCGCGTGCGGCTGGTGTTCCGCGTTCACATACCTCAGCCCGGAGGCCAGCACGTCTCGCTGCAAGCGGCCTCGCATCCCATCGAGTGCTGTAAGCAAACACACTTCTATATGCTTATTCTAATGTTGTTGGTTGTTTTTTTTACCTCATCTTCAAATTGGTTTGATCCAGTTTAATAACATTAACATAAAAAATAAAAAAGCGAACCCACATTCAAATGAGTTCGGAGCAGAGGCCTCCACACAAAGACGCCTTTATGCGAGCGGGGCTTCAATCCAGTCGGCAGGGCGCCGTGTGTGTGTGTGTGTGTGTGTGTGTGTGTGTGTGTGTGTGTGTGTGTGTGTGTGTGTGTGTGTGTGTGTGTGTGTGTGTGTGTGTGTGTGTGTGTGTGTGTGTGTGTGTGTGTGTGTGTGTGTGTGTGTGTGTGTGTGTGTGTGTACAGTGTTATTAAAACACCTGGTGTAATCAAAACTCAAACAAGAAGGCCCTTTATCTCTCTTCGACTAACACCCGTAGCATTCATCGTATCAGTGTGGTTCGGGCTGCGTGGCAATATTGTCCTGTCATTGTAAAAAAAAAAAAAAAAATCATGATGCAGGATATGAATAATAATTTCACAGAAAGGCAGAGCGATATTTATTACCCGTCTGTCGGGAGAGCCACTTCTGCACAATTGCCGTCGGTGAAAAAAATCAATCAAGTGTGAAGTCGCATCTGTCGCGGCCCCTGATGATAAGCCCAGTGTGTTTGAGAAGGCGGGGCCCAGATTGCCAGGGTGTCATCCGCGATGGTTTAACCCGGTGCAGCGGGGCGAGCCGACCTGTCCAAAGGTCACGGGGTTGTTTGTTCGACACCTCGGCTTGCCTCGGCGAGTGTGGAGGCTGAACTAATGAGAATCAGGAATCACATGAGGAGGGAACGGTGACTTTAACTCTGGAAGGGAAACAAAACTATCTACCATCAGACATATGTGGCATCTCTGGACACGTTGGGATTGTTAGGTTGTACAATATTTGAGTCGTATTTATTGCAGGGCGAGCGCTCCTAAAATGGGATTTGACAGATTTACATCGCTGCTTATTAAAACTGAAAGCGAGGGCCGTGATGTTGCATGACTCAGCATCACCTCTTTATGATAAATCACACTCCCTTCTTGGCAACACATTGCTTTTAAAACCAACAGGAAGCATTCAAATGAGGTATTATTATTTTCATTAGAGATTAATCTGCAGGTGACGTCTTCAAATGTCCCGTCCTGTCTGATCATATTCACTTTATAATGATATGAAATAGAGAAAAGCTGGAGAAATTGAACAGAGGATGTTTGAAGAATGACTGATTTTGAAAATAAATGGCAGTTATTAAACGTAACGCGGCGCCCCTCTGTGTGTCCCGGCAGCCCAGCGTTCAGCACACGAGCTTCCCATGGTGGAGAAGCAGGACACCGACAGCTGCTCGGTTCTGGGAGGCCAGCAGATGATCCTGACCGGGCAGAACTTCAGCTCCGATTCCAAGGTCATATTTCTGGAGAAAAACCAAGGTGAGTGCCGTCGAAATCTCATCGCCCCACACAACCACTTTCTATTTTCAAGCTCTTTGTAGATTTAAAAAAAAGTGTTTATAGACATTCATTGCTCGGAAAAAACGATGACTGGATGTGTGCAAGCCTTCACGGTGCCGGTGCATCTGTTAGTTCTGCTATTACACAACACATCTCGCAGTAACACCACAACACCAGCGATAACAATGACTCATCCGTGTCTGCGTTCACCTTTCACCACCGTCGCATGTATAGATGGAGCCACGCGAGCTATTTGCATGATCCAAACGATAAGCTTCACTTCCCGTTGGCCTTTTCGTCCTCCCTGACTTCCATGATGTCTTATCGCCACTCAGATGGGCCTTTTTGTCGTGAGATTAATCGTGACACGTGACGCGGCAGCCGAAACCTCCGGTTGACACTTGAGTGCACGTGGATGGAAGGAAAGCATTTATTTTTATGTCCGTTTCTTTTTCTTATTATGTAATGTTAGATTCTGGCGGCGGACGGTTATGTTAAAACACTTGTCTGATGTTGTGACTCACTGACTCCACTGCTGTCTGAGAGCTTGGCGTTTTAAATGCTGGCTACCTCAACTTAAAAAATTGGACCCGCATGTCCCCGACTCCTTCCTTTTTCTTTTTTTTTCCCCTCTTCTCCGGGGTTCCCTGCCGCTGTGTTACGACACAGTAACGGATAGTAAGCCAGAGATGGAAAAAATCAAACATACGCAGAGGGGGATTGGCATTGTTTGGGAGGGTTTGTGTATGACACAAGGTTCTGGACCAGTGCAGCTGTGAAATCCCTCTGAATGCGAGACAGCTGTCTCCTCTGGCTCCCGTCCTCGGACAGCTCCCCCCCCCCCTCTCCAGCTCTTGTCGCTCCTCCCTTCCACCCCCACACGCCATTATCTCCAGAGTGGGAACGAGAGTCGGGGGTATCCCTGAGAGTAGCGCTGCAACAAAACGCAAACAAACACAAACGCCAAGAAAGCGGGAGTCATCACGTTTTGTAAGACGTGGAGAGAGTGGATCATAAAAACAAAAAATGGAGTTTGGAAGTTGGCGAGGTGTTTGGAATCCCCCTCTCCTCCTGCTGACTCATTTAAGCCATGTGTTTCTCATTTAACAGAAGGGTTTCCCACCTACAGTAAACACACGGCTCCCAGCAGCACATGTTGTATGGTCGGGCCGGATGGAGTTTAAATGTAATCCCATGCAGGGTGATGTAACATTACATAAGACGCGTGTTCTCATCGCATCCCTGCTAATGTGGCGTGTTGGAGGTGAACCTGCGGACCGTCTCTGAGACCTTTCCGGCCGTGCTTGGTGGTGTGAGAGGAAGTGGTTGAAAGGTGATGTTATCTACGTGCACAAAGAGGCCTTTTCTGCCCACGTGCATTTAAAAAAAAAAATCAAAGACAGACGTTACGAAATACACAAAAAAAAGTGTTGTGAAAATACAATTTTTCCATTGCAGAGACTTCTTTAAACCGCGAGTACAGAGATCTTCAACAGGGGGTCCGGGACCCTTAGAGTTACTGCAGGGATCCCAAACTAAAATGTTAATCCACTTTAACATGAATACAGCCTATAATAAGCAAAACTAAGAATCTGTCAACAATTATTATTGTAATGGCTTATAATGGAACTACAGGGTGCACTATAGTATCGGCCTGGTTTAATAAGGAACACAGTTGTATACGCTATTTAATAGGGGGGCTCTCCACCAGGTCACTATCAGCCTTGAGGGTCCAAGACCTCTGGTCTAGTAGATCTTGAAACAACCGTCCTTCTATTACTGTAGAAATCTGTTTTCACTTTTCCTCCTCTTCCTCTTTCTAGATGGCCAACAAATCTGGGAAATGGAAGCAACAGTGGACAAAGACAAGTGCCAGCCTGTACGTATTACCGACCTGGGTAACACACAGCAGATGTACCGCTGTTCCTCGTTCAGATCCGCTTTAACGGAGCGTTTGTGTTCTGCAGAGCCTGTTGTTCGTGGAGGTGCCGTCCTACCGAGACACGTCCCTCTGCCATTCTGTCAAAGTCAACTTCTACGTCATCAACGGCAAGAGGAAGCGCAGCCAGCCTCAGCATTTCTCCTACACACCGCTGGCATGTAAGAATGCTGCCCGCCCCCTTTGTGGTATGCTTTATATTACAGTGTGGCGGATTTGATTATTATTGTTATGAGTACATGGAAAATCTTTTTCTTTTTTTAAAGCGCACACCACTTCCCCTCGGAATGTTTACAGCCGTCTCTTTGGTTTTTCAGCTCCATCCATCAAAACGGAGCCCATAGACGAATACGAAGCAGACCACATGGGTTTCACCGTGCCTCAGATCTTGGGTTTGTCCCCTCATTCCTACTACCATAACCCACGCGGCGGCGTCCTGCATCCGGACAACGGCCTGGTCTCCGGCTTGGCCTCCTGCCAGCGCCTCAGCTCCAGCCTGCCAAGCCAGGACGCCCGCTTCCAGCAGCAGAGCCCGGCCATCGTCTACTCCCGCGGGGGCAAGAGTCTGAGCGGCAGCCCCGCCATTTACCAGCAGACCGGAGGGATGATGCCGGACCCCCACCGGTCGGTCCTGGTCCACACGGGCTCCTCGGCCCAGGCCGTGGGCCCCGTCGGTGTCGGCCAGCACCCTTCCATCATCCAGTTCTCCCCCACCAACCATCACCTGCTCCGGGGAGGAGACCCCCAACCTCTTGCCGCGCCGCAGCCCGACAGCCAGCAGATCATCTACTGCGACGGCTACTCCCCGCAGGCGGCCGCCACCCACTCGCCCACATCCCCCGAGGCTCAGGTAGCTGCAACCCACTACCCCACCGTCATCCAGCAGCAGCAGCAGCAGCAGCAGCAGCCCTACGCCCAGAAGGGGCCGCAGAAAGGCCGGGCGCCGCCTGGCCAGATGGAGGCGGCGGGAGACGGGCAGAGGAGAGTGACCGTCAAGGAGGAGAACCTGGACCAGGCCTACCTAGATGATGGTGAGTGTAAGTTAATGCTTTTATACTCTGAGTGAGTGTGGCTCTTCATCATCCCAGTGTAACGGGGGTGAAAACACAAGCAGGCAGACGAGTGATGAATATGTGCAATTCCCCCCTTTTTTTTTTTTTTTGTTGAAAGAGATGGATGATAAGAGGGTTCCGAAGAACAATTCAAGGATATTTACAATATGATCTACGCGCTATAGTATTCCTCCGAACAAAGCCGGCTCACACTGTTAAAACAATCCTCGCCAGGCGGTGTAGTTCTGTTCCACTCAAGGTGGAAATAACAGGGATTATGAGTCATATGTTTATACTCGCTCTTGTCAGCCCCATTACCCTCCGACAGAATTAATGTCAGGCCACATCCAGCCGAAGGCAGGAGGTTGGACCGCCTTCCTCACTTTGGAGTTCTCCATCTGTGTGATGTTTTTTGTTTTTTAGTCAGACGGGTGACGTTTAAAGGGTCGAGGTCGGCGTGATGTTGCGGCTCCGTTGCGTAAAGTTAATTCTGCAGGTCGCGGGGGTTTGTCTGGCAACGCCACACGTCAGGAAATGAGCTTTTTCTCTCTCTCTCTGTCTCTCTCACATTAAAGCTGGAGAGGGGAGGGAGAAAAAAGTGTCACTCTCTTGGCCGCCTGGACATGTTGACACTGTTATGAAGTGAAAAACAACCTCCATGGCAACCATTGTCAAACAGTGGAACGGGCAGCCTGGGAGAGCTGGGGAAAGCCTCTTTGTTTGTTATAGTTGGCCGGGGCTTCTCCTTGGCCTTACGCCCCTCGATTCTGTGGGGGAACCCACCAGAGGATTCGTTTTTTTTTTTCTTTTTTCCGACCACGGGATTCTGCCAATCTGGCAAAAGAAATTCCTATTTGCAGCTGCTCTCCTCCAGAAATCCAGCCTGATCCCTGTAAGATAGCGGGGAGGGTGGAGGGAAAGGGAAGGGGCTCTGTGTGTGTGTGTGTGTGTGTGTGTGTGTGTCTGTGTCTGTGTGTGTGTGTCAATGGAAAAACTGAAACGAAGAAATAGGGGCCAGCGATGGAATTTGTGTTTTTTGGACGGAGCTTGCCGGGTTTCCCTCCACGGTAAACAGCAACGGGGCTGTGAGCTGCTGAATGAACACGGAGCAGTAGAGCTGTTTGATCCTCCTCATCGGCAAAAAGGTGATGAAGGCCAGTCGGCTTCCTCAGGTGCCTCTGCATATTTTTTTTTTACCTTAAATAGTACGCTTCTATCTCGGAATCTTGTTTTTTTCAGTTTTTTAATTTTCAGATTTAGCTGTTTCTTCATTTTCGGGAACCACGGGTGATTTTTCTGATTTTAAAACTACATCATAATCAATTAAAAACTACACATCCCTGAATGTTACAATGCTTTAACAGTTAGACAGTCTGCCCCCTGCTTCCCCTCGTACAGTTCATCATCCACCCACCTGCATCATTGTAGCATCTACTTATCAACACTTTAATGAGGAAAATAAACGGGGGACTTCCCACTATTCAAAACATTTTTTTAGACCATAAGTGAGAAGGTAAAAAAAAAATCCCCCGGTGTTCAACTGCAAAGGCGTCAAGGTTCGATCCCGACCGCAAAACAATCTTAAATGATTGTTTTGTGACCATCAAACACATTTTCACCAAAGTGAGATTGTCAACATTACTCATCGAGGCGTTCGTTTCACTCCATAGTCACTTTTTGAAAAAAAAGGGTGATGCCACATCCTGGTATCGTCAGTGTTGTGGTCGACAACTTTCGCATGTGAACATGCCTGAACTGTGTCAACTTTAGCGAAGAGTGTTAACTGAAAGTCGGGCGTTTCATTTTTGGGCCAGAAACTTACATAGTCGCCCACGCGGAGGGCTTCTATCGTCAGCCTCGCAGAGTTCCCGTCGGTGCTCCCACGAGACCAAGTCTGTTAATGATGAATAAATAAATACAAATAAAAACATCTAAAAGAAAAAGAAAGGCTGAGAGTGTCAGATTTAGTGGAATAAAGCCCGGAGGCAGTGGAGCAGGTGAAATTGTTCCAGCAGGTAGAGAGATAAAGCACACAGCAACAGCCTGCTGGACGCCCATTAGTCTCAGCTCACTTCCCTCCCATCGGAAGGCTTCATCAAACACTGTGTGTGTGTGTGTGTGTGTGTGTGTGTGTGTGTGTGTGTGTGTGTGTGTGTGTGTGTGTGTGTGTGTGTGTGTGTGTGTGTGTGTGTGTGTGTGTGTGTGTGTGTGTGTGTGTGTGTGTGTGTGTGTGTGTGTGTGTGTCGTACCGAGTGCAGGATCCATCAGTTGCTGTAATCGTTTTGTACTCTCCGTGCTGTGAAGAGACACGGAGGTCAAAGGTCAAAGTACTCTACTCTCTGTACTCTTCGCTCTGACAGAGTCTGCAGCCGCACTAGCTCATGCTAACATGCTGATGATGCTCACTTAAGCTAATAAGCACCAAACGGCCACAGCTGAGGCTGACGGGAGCGGCGTTCGCTTTTAACCAATAGTATTGAACGAATGGTGGTTTTTGTCACGCCGCAGTGTCACCAACTATTAAAGTTAGTGTGTGTGTGTGTGTGTGTGTGTGTGTGTGTGTGTGTGTGTGTGACACACAGAATGTGAGCACTGACACACACCGGATCTGTGGTTAGATCGGTGGTTAGCTGTCAGTCCACTCATTCTACTTTCTCTTCTCTCTCTCTCTCCGGCTTCACGCTCTCATTACAATCCCTCACCAGCCATGAATGCACTGTACACCCGTGTGTGTGTGTGTGTGTGTGTGTGTGTGTGTGTGTGTGTGTGTGTGTGTGTGTGTGTGTGTGTGTGTGTGTGTGTGTGTGTGTGTGTGTGTGTGTGTGTGTGTGTGTGTGTGTGTGTGTGTGTTACACTGTAGTAACGTGCAAATACTTGCAGAGACACAAACGCACACATTCCAGCTTGCAGCAGTGTGCAGGGTCTCTCTCTCTCTCTCTCCCTCCCTCTCTCTCTCTGTTGGTAAACAGTGCAGCTCATTGGTGCAGAGCTCAGCAGCCAGACTCTCACCTACTGAACAGACTGGGCCGGTGTTCCCCGTCCAGCCTCAGACAGCCGCTCCCTGCCAACCCTTCATTAGAGTCAGTAAAGCCCCGCTGTGAGTCGCCCCGCTGTGGGTCGCCCCGCTGTGAGTCGCCCCGCTGCTCCTCTGAGCTCGTTTTATGCTCAGGAGAAGAAGAAAAAAGTCCTGTGGCAGCGTTCGGGGGGGAGATGAAGGTTTCTTTAAGGCCTAAGGTGTCAGAGGGAATTCCACAACAGACTAAAACAAACAGGGACGCTGACGTGGTGACGACAGCGGAGCGCCCGGTTTGGCCGCGGCCCTCGGGTGCTGCTCGGACTATAAAACGTGCTCAGTGTTGAGCCAACGGGCTGTTTTCTCTCTCACATCTGCAAACGATCAGAACGGAAAAGATCGGTTTGTTGGATAGAGGAGGATATCTGTCTCATCGCTTCATTAGATTTATTCACACTTCCCTCTAGTTGTGGCTGCTTCAATCAGCAATTTAATTATAAAACTTTCCAAGTCAAAGTCGATTCGTGTGCTTTTATTTACACCCTCTAATGTTGATCTGAAATGAGAATATCTTGAAAGTTAGTTTTTTTTAAAGCTAGTATTGTGGCCAGCTGTTTTGCCTTTCATAATATAATTTTGTATTCATGATTAAGGCTTTAGATTGAGGGTGACAATAGATAGAATAGACAAGAATATCCATACTACTCATATTTGTCTATACTACTACTAGCAGACGTTAGCTTAGCTTAATTTAGCACAAGGACTGGAAACAAAATCAGCTATCAGAACTTCAAAAATGTTTTTTTTCTTTTGGCCAGGCTAGCTTTCCCCCCTGTTTTCAGTCTTGATGCTAAGCTAAGCTAATTGGCTGGTTTTTTTAATTTACTTATATTTAACTGCTAAATCAAGCTTCTCCAACCTTTTTTTTTTCATCTGAAAGTTAATTTTACTAAATGAAAATGACCAAGAGCTACTCATAGCAGGAGTATTATTTTTATGGTCCTTTTTAAAAACATTCTATCCACCGCAGTCGTCGCCTCTTTCACAATCCAGTCATATGAGAACGGCTTTTTTCTTTTTTTTTACACATTCATCTTTTAACTTTAGTTTGAATAATCCTCAAATGTGTGGCATGTTACCATGGTTACAAAATCACAGACACGATATGCTCCATAATGGCTGGGTTAGTGGCAAAAAGCTTTTTTGGCCCACACTGAAATACTTCTATATTACTCATCGCCCCTAATGAGGCACCGGTGGAAGCGGTGGCACCAGCCTGTACCGGGTCCGGGTCCAGTGTACACAGACCCGCTGCACACTGGATCCCACACAAACACAGCGCCACACAAACGGAGGGCATATCTGCAGTCGGCCCTTCCTGCCCAATGCAGAACTACCTGTTGTTGTTGTTTTTACAGCTGAGTTGTCATAGTTCCACTTGAGGAACGTGAGCAACGGAGCTCTTGAATGTTGGCGAGCTATAACGAATCTCACTTATTCTATATTTAAGCTAATTTTTAAGTGCATCATGACTCCACTTTTAGAACCACGACAGCGAAAGTTTCCATTTCAACCTCCCTCTTCTGTTGATGTGGCGACGCCCACTTTTAATTAGCCGAAACAACAGGGAGTCGTCGCTTCGAGGCTCTTACATAGCACCTCTAGTGGTTGCCCAACGTTAACGCAACCAACAATACCTACAACTCTTTGGAGTGTTGCTTTAAAATCACTGACACCCATCCTGTCTGTCTTTTCTTCACAGTGAATGAGATCATAAGAAAGGACCTGACAGGCGTTCAGGCCAGAGGGCAGACATAGAGGACGGACGCAAGCAGGAAATAACCCCCCGCCCCCCCTCAACACACCAGCACCCTCGGACACGCGTGTGACCTTCGACCTTGCAGTGAGGTGACGCTCATCCACCACCAATCAGACCTTCTCTTCCTTATTTTCCTTCAACCAAAGAGAGAATTATCAGCTCCTCCCGGCTGCCGTGTTTTCCTGCAATAAACAGTTTTATTTGGAAAAAGGGAAGATTTTTATTTGACCCGTGACGTCCGCCGCCAACACCCCGCGGGTTTCTAACAAACTGATGAGAAACAACAGGTGAACGTGCCTTGTTTCCTTTATCTTATGTCCTGTTTGAAGTGTTTTTAAAAGAGGAGTATAGAGATGAACACACGGATTGACAGCTAATGTAGCATGGAGCCGTTTAAAAATTGTGGATTTTTCTAATTGAAGTATTGGTTGGTCAGCAGCTGGATTTCATACCAAACATTAAGCCCAAATCCGACGTACCAAATATGTTTTTTTTAGATCTTCTTACACAAAGTGTGTATTTTGTCTGTGTTGCTTCATGTTTTAATGGAAACATTGTCCTCAGCTAACATGCCGATCATCTCATTGATGTGCCGAAGCGCACACAGCCTTATCCATATACACAAGAACTAGCGACACCTCCTCATATGCACTGTTGTCAATAACAGGGGGTCAAACTTATTACCTTTTTTTTTATATATGATATTGGAGTCATGTGAATAATGTGTCATTTTATATTCGTAAAATATATTATTGCATTATATTCAGGTTATAATGCCAAAGTGGCTTCATAAGGGCCTGCCATGCTACAGTGGTAGTATCGGTCTACATGTTTTTATAACGTTTCAATGCTCGCGTTGATTATTATTATTGTTTTTTTAAATGTATCTTAAGTCTGGCTCATGCAAGCGAAAGATATTTTGTACATTCACATTTAAAGGTGGTCTTCTTTCTTTCTTTCTTTCTTTCTTTCTTTCTTTCTTTCTTTCTTTCTTTCTTTCTTTCTTTCTTTCTTTCTTTCTTTCTTTCTTTCTTTCTTTCTTAATTCTTTTTTAATCAAATTATTGTATTTCTATCAAAGTTAATTGTAATAACATCTGTGGCTGCTTCCACAGTTTAAAACCAAATATTCCAAAGATTATACTGTGTTGTTTTGCGTAATTGAAGTTTGTTGGTGGTTATATTGAAAGCTACATGCTTTCCTATGCAGAAGCTTGATGCTTGCTGATGTAAAGAGCATACGTTTATACACACACACACACACACACAGTGTGTATGACTCATGTGCTAATACAGCTTTGCCTTGATGGGAAAAAAACGTTGTATTTTAAAACAATATTTTTGTAATATTTCACTGAGTGAATTGGAGTTCATTTAAAGTGCCAAGTGCCGTTTGTATGATTGTAAAAGAAAAGTGAAGTAAAGTGGTAAAAACACGTGATAGTCTGAATCTTTTCTTTATATATTTGAAATGGACCTATTTGATATAAAATAAGATTTTATTTTGTAATGTTAGTCAAGCTAATATTGATGTATGAATGCTATTTCTCATTGAGCCAGTGCATTTGACATTTCTTGAATGTAATCTATATTAAATCATTTTTTCCCCTTTTTCTGTAAATATTAGATACAAGGTTTTCTGTGCGATAAAGTCCGAGTCTGTCACGTATCTTTGTGCTTATAATAGACACAATGTTAAAGTTATAATCTGTTATCTGTTTAACTTTTTTTCCCTGAAACATTACCTAAAAGTCTCCCCTTCATAGGTTATATTTTTGTTATCTTTATTTTACAATCTTTAAAGAATCCATTGGTCATGAAAATGTTATTAATATTGTCGTATTTTATTTTCTGTGTTGATAGATGTCATGTGTTTGTTTCATTTTGACTACTTTGTGCCTTCTTAGAAAGTCCGTTTCATGCTATTTTTGTATCCTTAAAAGTAGCAATAAACAATAACCATATGCATCCCGGCTCACAAGTGTCTCTTCACTCTCTGTGCTCCCGTTTTTGAGAAGGAAAAATTGAAAGTGAGTAGCTCCACAGTAGACGGTGACTCAGCAAGAGCTCCCCTCACGTCCTGAGCAGACGGACTCACCGGAGACTCATGTTTGTTTAGAATTCACAACACTTTTTTTTTTACATAAAAGTAGTCCGAACCTTTACATGTGGCCCAGTAAAATAGACAAACATGTCCTAAACCCCCCCACTCCTTCCTTTAAATAACAAGAAAGGGGGGGGCTCACATGCTGCGGAGGCTGCGGTTGCCATGGAGACGGCTCTGTTTGGTGCTCGGGGAGGAGGGCTCTGTGAATGAAGCTTGTGTTCAGGAAGTCTCTGGTGATGACATCACCGGGGGTGAAAAAGCAGCACGTGGGCTGTTTTTCTCTGCGTGAGGCGTCTCCTCCGGCCCACTCGCTCCGATACGCCGGCCCATGACTCACGCTCGCCCTTTAGCACTGGATGGCCTCATGAGTTTGGACCCCGTACACAATAACTGTGTGACATCGGACAAGAATGAAAGACGTGATGAGCTTGGCATTCCATTCAGTCGGCTTTTTGTGTTATCAAAAGAGAAAAAAAAGAAAGACTGAGCTCATCGTGACACAAAGGGCATCGAGCTTAGCTGGTTGCAACATCACATTTTGTGTAATCGTGTCCGTTACTGGGGTTGATATGGTTACGCTAAGAGGAACAAGTCATATGGGCCTTCAGAGCGAGGTCAGCTTCACAGCGACCGTATAAAGGCCTGTTTGTAGGGAAGAAAGATGACATTGTACATTTTCAGACACTTCTGAAAACCTCCACATCATTTTCTCAGAGACGTGAGTCAGTTTCCTGCAGCTTCAGGTGTGTGAAGTCCCTTCCGTCTTGTTGGATTATAAAGTGGAGTACAGATGCGTGAAAATATAATCCACATAAAGGCAGCGACTACATATAATAATAATAATAATAAACTTTATTCCTATAGCACTTTTCAAAAACACATTTACAAGATTGAATTAAACTGAAGAAATCTAAATATTTCAATACAGAGATGAATGGTGTTATTGTTGATCTGCTAGACATATGCAACATGTTTGTTTTTTTTATCATTTAGTGGTAAAGTTTTAAACGTAATCTCACTTCAACTCGTGAAAAACACAGTTTGGGACCTAAAGGAGTGAATGCAGGAAGGCCTGCCTGTATGTGTGTTCATTCCCTGTGTTACAGTGACAGCTAGTGTAGCGGAGAGGACACGGAAAGCTTTGCTGACGCCCTGCAGGGGGAGACAGGGAGGTGTGGATGGGATCCTCGAGCTCCACTGGAATCAAGAGAAGTACGCTGTAGAACAGATGTGCTTCCTCTGAGTATTTCTGGAAAATCAGTCACTTCACGGATGCAAATTGAATGCGATGAAGCGCATCGCTGCAACTTACAAAAGCTTCTTTGACCAAACAGCTGCTTTATTTAACTTATCTCAAGACATTTTAACATCCGACTCATAATGAAATTCTAAAATAGACATTTCTGAACACATAATGACTCTTTTAAAGGCATTTTTTGATTAAAGCCTGGTTTCTTTTGGGTCAGGAGGAAGCATGGGAATGAAATAAAGGAGCACACAGAGGCACAAAAACAGATTTGACAAAGAGATTTGTGTGTTTTGTAGGCAAAATAAGCATTTGTGGGGACCAGACTGAGGAAAGAGTAAGCTAATCTACATAAAACTGCATTTTATTATTATTATTATCATGACTTTCACTGTGGATGGGGGTGTTAATGGGAGGTTGTGCTGATTGTAAAGCCCTTTGAGGCAAATCTGTGATTGTGGGCGACAGAGTTTAGGGGGGAGTTAGTCGGTGCAAAGGGTTTTATTGACCAACATTTCAATGTCATTGAGAGACAAATCACTTTATCTTAACATATAAACACATTTTACAGTCAGTGAAACAAAGTAATGCAGCTGTCTTTGGCCTCCTTATGAAGTGACGTCCCATATTAACATGAACTTTCATCATTTTAATCCTCAGCATCACTTTTTCTCTGTATCATCTCAAAACAAAATTCATACTGAGTCAAGTTTGGAGCTTCCCCTATGGATCCTGATGAACATGTTCTGACCAGGCAGCAGCCACGGGTCGGAAAAAGGCAATCCAATGCTTTAATCTTGCATTCATGATCATGACCAGCAGGGGGCGACTCCTCTGAATGACCCTAATTCTCACTTTAGAGGTTTATTTCCTCTGTAAACATATGAGTTTATGATCTTAATCGCGGTTTCAAGTCATCTTCAATCCAGCATGATGTCCATTTAGTAAATGACGGGCCGATTCCGAGTCAAACAGACGATAAAGCAGGGAATGCGACCTCGTGATTGACAGGTCGTTGCCACGGCGTTGTCTGGTGGTCTGTCTTTGTCTTAGAACTGTAACCGAATGTCACATTAAAAAATGTCACACTGACAAACAAAGCAAACTAAAGCAGAGCGCTGGCCAAGAAATGTTTTTTATTATTATTATAACCAGCTGGTGAGACCACACTTCTTATGCTGAGGCGAACTGTCACTGGAATATGTGAAGCTGCTGCATCGGCAGGTTTGTGTGATGCTTTATTGGAGTAATAACTCGCTCAGATTCAACCTGTCAGATGTCACAAATCTCCCTTCTATATGAGTCATGTCGTTTCCTCTTTTGTTGCACAGAATTCCCCTAAAGCGACTTCACTTTGTAGCGTCATTTCCTGCATTTCCCAGAATGACTTTCAGCAGCTTCTGCTTGCAGATGTGAGATTGTTGGGTAGTGAACATTGTACCATGTAATATATTTTTAATTTGAGGGACACCCAAGGTCATCTTACAATGCCTCAAATTACTCAAAAGGTAAAAATAGCACAAAAAAACACCAATAATGGAACCTACAGAATGTCTCCAGGAAGTAATCCCCTGACTTTTCAGTTTAAAACTTGAACTTGTGAAATATCTCAACATCTACTGAATGGAATGACACATAATGACGTATCAGCATGACTTTGATCATCTCCTGGTGTTTTATGTCACATTTCCTCTGGACCTGTCATTCTCCATCAGGCCACCAGATGCCCTCAGAGTTCTCCAGCCGTCCCGGTCACATGACTCTCTCCTCCAGCTGCTCACCTGCTTTCACTTTCTCATCAGCCCTGTCTGCACATACATGACTTCCACATGACCAGAGTGTGTTCAGCTCTCCAGCATCACGTGCTTCCTGCCTGACCTTCAGCCCGTTTTGGATAAGTGCTTAACTTTTTGACGTTTGCCTAAATGTCAACTTTTACCTACTTTATCTGCTGAGTCGTGTGCATGGGTTCAAACTTGTTTCTCCACTGAGCCATTAATGCTGGAAATATGGTGCTAAAATAGTCTAAATGTATTGTCATGTTTCTTATTCTGCTGCAGAATTTTCATTCCAGATATAAAAAAAAATGAAATTGCGGATATCTCAAATTGTGCATTCAATACACAGAGGTTACAACATTTTGACTGTGAAAAAATGTATTTGTGGATATCTGAACTGTTTGTTTTTTTAACAAGAAAGAAGCTACTTTTTTGTTGTTGTTTTTTGTTATAAATATATCTTTACTGGTACAATCAAAGTTGTATATTGAAATATAATTTCCAGTCTAGTTGTGACGAGGGAGAATAAGAATGTGAAAGGCAGAAATGCAGTTATGCTTTTTAAAATGAGTGTGGTCTGATTTAAATGCCGTCCATTCTCTCTCTTTCAAATCTTTCCAGGTTGGACACCATGTTGGTCTCCAGGAAGCTTCCATCACTACTAATGGTCTATCATCAGCTTCAGGTATTTTATTCTGTTGTATAAATTAAAAAAAACACCAAATGATCTGGTTGAATGGTTGATTAGTGAAGTTTCAATATTTCCATTTCCTTTTAGATAACAGAAGAATCCATTAATACCAGGCATGGATCGACATTCACTCTGGTGAGTCGCTGCATTATTCGTGGTTTGTTTCCAGGCAGTAAAACTTTGCCATGATGTCATATTGATGGGGCGTTTTGTTAAAAATGGGTTTTATCTCATGACAGCGTAATGGCTGTGATGATAGAGGGAGTGTTTTTATTGGTCCGGCATGAAACGTCGTCATCATCTCGGATTTCACAAGCACTCAGCTGCAGCGACGTGTCACAGGAGAATAGAGTGGTATCTGTGGTTTCATCCCAGGAATCAAGCCATTTACCATCTACTCTCTTCTTATCCACACACACACACACACACACACACACACACATACACACACACACACACACACACACACACACACACACACACACACACACACACACACACACACACACACACACATACACACACACACACACACACACACACACACACACACACACACACACACACACGAATTCATGACATCATTCCTAATTAGTTTAATTGCCTCATTCTCTCGGCTGCTTAATTTCCACCTCTGGATCTCATCGAGTGATTATTTAGCATAAGATCCACTCTATATGTTAATATACAGTATATTCTGTATCTGCTTGTTGCAGTGCTGACAACCGAGAAGCTCCGATTTGACGCTTTGTACTTTGTTACGTTTCGTTGGTTTTCATGCAGTTCCAACGTCCGTATAGTCACTAGATATGAAATAACCAAACAAACAAAATGTGCCTGAGCTCTGAACTGTTGTCGCTATAACAAACAGTTTGTGACATTTGTACAGTAAAGTCCTGAAACAAACTTTAAATGTAGATATGCAAATATTTGGCCTTTCTCAACTGCTTTTTTCCCCCCTAAAAGTTCATATTGTCTTTGAGCAAAGAGCCAGAAAGAGGAGGGTTGGCTCCATCTGCCGAGTTGAGAACAGACAGCAGAGGCCTCCTGTTCCTTCACTTATACATCGAGTCCGAGAGCTCATTTACATCCAGCTGAGTCTGATGAATCCGAGTCCGCGTGGCGAAGAACGAGGAAGAGCACACATGTTAACGACCACGTGGCGTGAGAGGTCTGGGTCGGTAAAAGCACCGGAGCATAACTGCTGCACATTAATGAATAATTGAAAAGCTAAATAATGGTCCCTGTTGAATTGAGCCCTCACCTCCTCGTGGTTTTCTAAAAGCACGGTATTATTTAGAGAGCTAATAATGAGCTCAACAGTTGCAGTAGTCGTTTCAGTTTATTTATTTTGAACCCCTTGGCAAGTTATCATATAAACAATGATATAAAAAATCTAATAAAAGTACACAGACTTCAAACGAGTACTTTGAGTCTGAAAAAGGAGTAGGATGAAGTTGTGATAATAAATGGATATATGACCAGGTTCTAGTTCCCGTATGTCCGCATTGAAAGATTTTTGTTTGTAAGAATACTAATGGAGGTACGTTTAAAGGAATAAGTCGATGGGTGTAATTTCCAACCAGCCAACCAGAGGAAAGAACATTGTTATGGCGGTAATAATCGCTGCTGATAACTATGATCACAGAAACGCATCAAAGAAACAAAGGAAGCCCGTTAAACGGCACACAGCGGAGCAGGGCCGGCACAGCTTTCCGACAGGGGAGCTGTTATTCTGCACAGCTATAATCAAAGCCACAGCCATCAACAGACCTGCTGAGCTCTAAACTGACATCCCCTTCACTCTGACGGCAGACGTCGACTCCTCACACTACAAGTAGTCTTTACAGGGAGGCGGGACGGAGGGGAGGAAAGCACAAGAGTGCCAAAAAATTACTATTTTGACATGTTTATGTCCGCATTCTTAAGGAAAGAAGAACTCTAAATAATGCTGAGAAACAAGAGGAAAGCAGAATCAATGCATCCTGATAAATTGGGGATTCAGTTCATCCAAGTGTGATATAATATTTCCATATTAAGTGTTGTTAGTCTTCACCACCTCCAGTATAATTAGCAACCAGATATGAGGTGAATATTTTCAGAAAGATTTGCATTTAGTCCAACATTTACTTTGACTTAATAATCACACATTATTATCCCTTATTATTGTCACAGATGGGGAAAAGCAATATTTAATTTCCCTCCAACTCTTAAATACATATAAACCTGCGTCACATACCTTTACATGGCACATACAGTACAATCACCGACCCGTCTTTCAACTCTGTCACATAGCAACAAAGTGGTATCCATAGAAACAGAATTGATCTTAAAACAAAGGATATTTTTATCTTCGACGCTCTTTAAATAGAAACGGGTAATTCTGCGAAGCCTCGTGTTTTCCTTCGCTTCGTTTTTTAATTCCACGACCGTCGGATTCCCAACCGAGGTACTCGTGTGGTTCTGTGATGCTGAACTTTGACCTCCCAGCATCCTCCCCTCCATACGACCTTTGTGGGGCACGTAACACCGCCACGTATCTGGGAATATAATGAACTCCTTTAACATCACTTTTAAAAGTGTAATTATAGGAGACTAGGCTGGCCTTCTTTGGGAATTGAAATTCACAATAATGAAGTAAACCGACAGAAGCTGCACATTATTCTCAAGACTGAATAAATGAAATCTCTTTAACCCCGCGGTCCTCAGCGAGTGGATCCTGCATGGAGCTGGGTTTTTTTTTCATCCTACTCCATAATTACATCCGGATGAAGGTCAGCGGGGCTCTCCAACACAGTTTCAGAGTGAGATGGCCCCTCTGTGGATCATGCAAATGAACAGTAATATTTGCATAATTACATCAAAGCAAAGCCTCATAATTCAATCCATTTCACTCTGAAAATGCCTTCATTCACATGCAGAGAACGTCACGGCGGGATCCTCAAAACTTCTCAGTTTACGCCGATGCTCTCTTTCTGCCATTAGACAGCCGTTTGACCTCTCCTCGGTCGTTTTCCACAGGATGTGCGGTACGCGTTACTCATTTTCACAACTCCCCGAGTGATGGGAGTATGACGCGTTTCCACGGGGATGAGTCCCGCTGCTCGCTGCCGAGCCAAAGGTCATCAGCTGCTCACCGTCGGCAGGATGAGAGCCTTAAAAGCCGGCCGCGCAGTTGGGATCCTCATCTTCAGTCAGTGATCCAGTACTTCCCCTCCACAGCACCACTCATGTCTTTTTCTATTATTTAACTATTAAACAAAAGGAATACTCCTAAATGCAATGAATAGAAGCACATGTCAAAGTTTGATTGTGAAGTTGAGCTGAGACCATATCGGCGTCTTATCCGCTGAAACATGGAGCTCACTCTGTCAAAGCAGAAAAGCTGTAATTACACGTTTATAAGGTTAATAATCCCGTTCGTTGGCGTTATTCCTTCCATCTGGGCTTCTCTCCGGCTGCGTCGCTCTGCTCGAGTTCCCGAGTTAATTTAAAATCCAAAGCACCTTCTCGTTACACAGCGTGAAACTGATTTAGCCAATCAAACGTTACGCTTGAATCATTTCCAACGCATTCAATTTTAGATGATTAATTTTGACTAATTCAAGTGAAGTGACAATTTAGTGACTTTTTTTTTACATGTCAAAGCAAGAAAAGCACAGTTGTAATTAATATCATTACTGCGGTGAGCCCTTGAGGGAGTCTTAGTGGAACAGAGCCATCGTTGATGTAGTTCCACCTGCTTTTGCTGCTATAAGATCTTTTACAATTAAAGCGACCTGTGCTCAGGTTTTTAATTTTGTACAAAGAAGGATCACACTAACAGTTTCAGCTGTAATTCCAAACATTTCCTTCTGATGGACCAAAATGTGAATTGTTGAGGAACAAAACAGCAGATCTCCGTCTGCGTGTCGGCCTGCTGATGCTTCTGTGTGTTTTAACGTCAACCTTCCCGCTGAGGTCAGCCTGCGAAGGGAATTAAGTGTGAAGTCATGCAGGTCAGCCTGGATATACGCTCTCTGGAGGAGGAGGCGGGGAGGAAGAGACTTTTTGTCCACAGCACACTGAAAAACACAGAAATCATTATTCTAGCGCAGCATCATCGTCGTGACAGAACCGTGTGCGAGGCTAAGACCTTGTGCTATTTTTGGTATCCATGTCAACTCCTGACATGAACATGTGATCCTCGAGCGCAGATATGTGGATATGATATCACCATGCCAACTGTGATACACCTTCTGTCACCAACAGCTGTAGCATTTCTACAAACGCTCACGTCGTCGTGTCAGCCGAGGGGCGTTTACGAGAACGCTGGACAATATATTTAAATTGTGTATTGTTCTTATGAGGAAAGTAGGATAATTACCGTCTCGGTTCATTAAACTCCAAAGCACTAATTATTTCCTAATGCTGCTTTTGTTATAATCTTGCTGAATGATAGTTTCTGCAGAGGAAATCTGGATTCTGCTGAAACATGAATAAGCTCACCTGCTGGTGCTGGAGACACTTTTTAAGAACGTTTCAAAAGAAAAAAGCTCATATTGAGGTTCATATTTGATATTGTATTTTGGGTTTCTGTTAGAACATGTGCTGTAATGTCATGCGTTTCCTTTTGAATCACATGTTTTCTGCCCACAAACACCTGACCCTGGGTTATTTCACAGTTTGTGGGTTGGTGTCCAGAGAACACAGAAAACGTGATATATCATGATATGTACCCTTGAATATTAATGTGAAAAACCTTATCCCACACCCTGACTTTACTTCTAAATTACCACAGCAATCAAATATTTTCAATCACGGGAGGTCAGAAAAGTTCATCTCTAATATTTTTTCACTTTTGTCAACAAGCTTCAGAGTCAATTTCTCCATTTTGAGACTGGATTCAAGGTGAATGTGTTGACTGAATTAACACACAAAAAACAAATCCTCCAAAATATGTAATTGCCTTCCACAACGACTCCTGATCTAACCCTGAAAATAAAAACTAGATATTAAAGATGGGTGGAGAGGGAAATGCAGGGAGTTGGACTGAGGATGTGAGCCTCACTGGGAATGAAGCGCTCTAACAGGAGCATCACATGACAACTCGCTGCACAAACACCCTCTCTTGTTCCAAACCTGTGATTTCATCACCTCACAGTGAGACTCGGGTTAGAATAATCCTTCATGTAAGGTCCTGTATACACAGAATGAGTCGGAACAGAATAAAAGCTGCAGCGTGAGCAGGTCTGGACTCCTGCTTCAGGAAAACACCCACAAAAAAAACGGGGACGCTGGACGCTGTGGTATTCAAAATGCATAGACACTTCACTGGTTGTACACCCTCTGCTTATTGTGATTGTGCTGCTTGTGCTCTAAAGCTTACTTCCTTTGTGTAGCTTGAATTCTGACTGGAGATGTCCCGGCCCCTTCATTGATTCTCTCTTTGAAGACTAAATCAAAGAGTCTTAGATGGAGAGGACACTGGTAAACTTCCTCTTTCACCTCCTGGAGGTCTGTTGGCTGAGCGGAGGAGAGCATGTGCTGAGTCACACTGTGGAAGTCTAAGGCGAGGGCACTGCTTCGAACTGTGGGAGGTTTCTTTCCAATGTTCTTCTTAAATAAATCTACAGATATCCTCATTACGGCCTCTTTTATGGGCCAGTGGCTCAGCATGTTATTGTATGTTGGACTAATAATAATAATAATAATAATAATAATAATATAGTCCTCTCTAATGCAATATTTGGTGTTGGCAGGAAAAAAAAAAACTTTCTCTTAAGATACAATTTGAACTAAATGTGAAATATCGGTGTGTGTCCAATAAAAATGTAAAATTTTCCTATTTGATAACTGTTTTTTTACCAGAGGTGTTTTTTAAAAACCCATTTAAATAACTAGTTGTGGTCTCACAGTGTGTATTAGAGAGGTGGGAAGCGGAGCCACGTTTTGTGAACTGTGTTTCCTCTAACACACAGTTTCACTACTGATCTCAACCCAATTCAAACCGCTGCACTTGAATCACAAGAATGTGAAGAATTTTCTCCCGTTGACCTTTTCACCCGGCTGCTTTTAAGCCTTTTGAGCCCACCATGCGCTCACTGAAGTCCTTACAATGCCTCTTAATAAGACCTTACATCAAGAGGAACGTGTTCAAAATGGGCAAAGTATGCAAACTGGTTCACCCAACAAAATTCATCTGGCAGAAATGTGTTTGAAATAGATCCCTAGGCAACTTCTGGGAGATGGAATTATTATTTAGAGCATCAAAGTGGACGGAGTAATTGTCGTTTTTTCCTGAATATTATATAGCAGGTTGAATTAATTTGTACCTCGAACTGTTCATTTAATCTTGCATTTTTGTTTAGTTCAGAAACCGATTGCACAGGAACACATGAGCATCCAGCCGTTGGTAGCTGATGCATTCAGCATGATTAGCATGAAGAGTGTGTTGTTTGATCCGACGCTGCGGCCTGACGGCTGTCAGGAACAGGCCGAGGTCACAAACACCTCCCACACGTTTCCACGCGGTCATACGTTGTGTTCCGACTCTCCCGATCGCGGGCCTCGCTATACCGTCTACTCGTGCTTGATTCCAGCACATGCCGACGTTCTCTTTATCTTCCCGCTCGCGCTCAAAGAATCACAATATTGAGGCTTGCGGTGCCAGATGGACTCGGCGTTGTGTTTGCACGGTAAAGTCCAGATTATGACTGATCTCCATCAAACAGACGCAGCTGGGACTCTTTGGCATCTGAAACCGATTTTTACAAACATGCAAATGATGTTTTTTTTTTTGTATTCCAATGAACCTTCAAGTGATCAAATCTTTTCTGATGTAATCTACATTATATTTCACAGTTTGTGGGTTGGTCGCCCCCCCCAGATACCCGATCGTGTGTCCACCAGCACTGATGAGGGGGAGTCCTGCTTTGGAAACCACCCGCCATCAGCCAAGCGAAGCCGCCGGTGCTTCTGCTCCTGTGATCATTGCAGGAGGCTGCTGTTGTACCGACCTCTGTGCCCCCCCCGGTAGAGTATAACAACCCTCTCCTGCCACAGCACATCAGCTCACGATGGAGTTAGATGGGCGATCTCATTGTCCACTCACGAGCTGTTAATTCATCAGAACTGGGATGTCAAGCAGCTGTTTCTATAATATGTTTCCATTTTGTCAAAACAAGTAGAAACAAGGGTATAATGAGTGATTCCCATTAACTTTTCTTTTTTTTTATGACTGCCGTACGACCAGCATCATGTAAGTCATGCTAGAAGCATACTTTCATGTCAATGGAACAAAAGCTTTTCAACCCATGCAATTATGTGAGTGACTTAGTTGCCATGGAAATAAAGAACTTGTCCTTTCTGTTCAAAGAAAGCCTCCCACAAAGACGAGCTTGGATGGCGCGATGGCTCCGATGTCAGAACTCCATCGTTGAAATGTTGGCGGTTTAACGTTTGGACGCGTTGTCATGCAGACTCCAGTTTGATTCCCGTTTATCAGATAGAGGAGCACGAAGAGTCATATCTTCATCCGTGACCTTGAGTAAAATAGCTTCAACGCCGGCAGGAAGACACCTGGATGACTTTTCTCTCTCAGCTCTGAAGTTTTGCAGATAAACAGCCTTTTTTTTTTTGTAGAAATGGTATTTGATTTCTAAGAACATTTGACCTCTTTAAACGGTAGGAAGCAGAAGGAAAGAGTCACCGCTGAGCAAACTGTGAAAAACGATACAGAAAGTAAGAAGCGCCTCAGGAAGAAAAAAAAGAAGTGTTAAAATTGTATCAGCAGCCTAATTAGCAATCAAGAAGCAGCAGGCGAACGTCTGTAAGTGCAATCATCGCTGGTGCTGACGTCGTGAAACACCCAGTTCGTGTTTCTTCAGATTCCATTTTTGGATGACTTTCCTGCTCCTACTTCTACCTGATTTGTACAAAACGCAGCCTTTTACTGAATCCTCTGCCAGTAACGGTAACGAATTGCAAAGAAATTGTTGCTGCTGTGATTTCTGAGTATTTCAACCCCTTGTTTGTGCCACACAGTCTGACTTAAGCTCCATTAAACACTCATAAACCAGCCCACTCGAGCCACAATTAGAACATATTAAGACTTAGTCATGAACAACAACAAGTCATCTTTGATCTAACATTAGAAATGCACCAAAAGCTGTAACATGAGAGTGAGTGTGTAGTTTTTAAAAAACCCTTCCATAGCAGAACCATTCCAAGCCCTTCTTATTATATCTCATACAGTACTCTGCTCTGAATGGAACGGGGCCTGGCTATGTTCTGCGTAAGCTCAGTCAAAACAATATCGACGTGCAGCCTTGTAGATGCAACAGTGCATGCAGATGATAACCGCGTAACTCGGTTTGTTTTGACATGGACGTCGTCTCTCATATCGCTATGAAATCAGCGCTTTACAATTCTAACTTCCGTGCAGCAGGGTCGACAATTTTGCATGCGGAGGTTGTTGTATTTCTACTCTTGATGTGTATTTTCAGTCGTCGTTGGTCACCCAGCTAGAACTCCGGCTCTGGAGACATAATAGACATAATAGCTCACATGAATGACATGCTTACTTTCTTTTACAATATATATCTCTCTATGTAAACACACTCGGAGCTCGGTCCACAGTCGTAAAATAATCCATTTTTTACACACACTGGGCAAGAAAATTGGACCTGCACCTAAACTGTGATACATTTAGTTTTTCTCACTTCCTCCATTACGGGTCATAACATTAGTCCAGTGGAAATAATACCCTGAGTGTGTGTGTTTACCTCTGCAGTTTCCATTTAGTTTGACACAGGTAGATCGATACAAGTATAATGGGCCCAACACACTGCTTTGAGGTCATGTTCAGTGGACAGAATGCAGCCGTGCCACGCATACTGAAACTCCCATGTTTTTGTTAATGCGCACGCATCAAATTGACTTTATATTGTTTTGTCTTTTGAATTCTGACCGTCTCCTTCTGTGAAACGGTCTAAAGGAAAGACGGCTCTGCTGGTACCTCCTCTGTATGAGCCATCCTCTCCTCCTCACCGTTGTACCTCCACGATCGCATTTTCCCACCACTTGTCTAAAATTGGACACCCTGGTGAGTCTGAGCCAGCCTACAGCGGCCCTGCCCCCTCTCTCCTCCCTCCATCCCGCCCTCCCTCTCAGTCGGGCAACCCACCGGACAAATATAAACCTTTTGTGAGAATGTATTATTAATGATTATTTTCATTAAAAGGTGGAGGGGAAGCCCGGCTCTCTAGACCATGGTTGCCATGGATTTCTCTCGAAAGCGTTCGCTATAGAAGGCACACCCACTTCTGATGTCAGCGCTGGAGAAAAGGAGGTGAGAGGGAGAGACGAGGGCAAAGGGAAGGGAAGGAGGGAATAAGGAAATGAGGGAGGGGAGGGCAGCCTGTTGCTCATGAGCATCTAACAGCCTCCTCGTACTCCACAGAGCCGCCTGTGCAGAGATGGAGCAGAGTTAAACGAGGCGGCGGCGGCGGGAGCAGAAGCTGAAAACACATTTCATTTCCCTTCATGTGCATTCTTCTCCTTGCCTTCAGCAAACTAACAGCTGCTGAGGAACTGATCCTGGAGCGCAGTGAGTATTTTTTTTATTTTATTTATTTGCGTTTCACAAATATTCCGGCGTTCAAAGTCGGCGTCCGTTCCACATTAGGAGACGTCCTCGTAGTTGTGAGTCCCACTTTGAGAGTTTGTCACATGCAGGTGTTTGTTTTCACAGAGGGAAGTTGGCTGATATATGTTTGCTGCTGATTAGGATCATGCATACTGTAAACCTAGTGAGGGTTATTGGAGATCTCAGCCTATGGATCTGTTCACACTTCACACAAAAAAACAGTTTTAATGTTTAATTCTGTAATATAATAATATAAGTGGCCATTTAAAGCAGCATTTTTTAATATCTTTTTTTTTTATTATGCTGGATCTTTTGACCCATCTACGATATGTCTTAAACAGGTGATATGCATACTGGATCCCCTGCATTACGCCATGGTAACAAGGCTGCAGCTACATCACAGCATGTTATTATCAGTCAACATTTACTGATATCTCAGAAGAGGCAAGGGTTCACTCTTGCAGGGAGACAGTTTTTCCTGCTATGCTTCATATATGTTTACAGAGGCATTCGAAATTGCAACGACGTAATAATAATAAAAAAAAAAGAAATTCATGAAAATTGATGCGACAAACTTTTGAATCTGAGAGCCACTTCAAGTCCTCCAAACAGTGAATCACAGCTGATGTTGTTTTTAATGAGAGATCCCCTTCAACGCAGCACATGGTCTCGTTTTGAGGCTCGGCCCCGTAATGTGATTGAGTCCACGATGCAAATACCTCTCTGAGACTTTCATCAGGGATTTAAGATACGTGATAGATCAGCGTCTCTCCCTCCTCCAGGTAATTGTGGCTATAATGAGATGAGCTAATTACTTTTTTCCTGCTCTAACAGCGTATAGACTCACTCTCCCACCCTCAAAAAAAAAAAAAAAGGGGGCCGCAAACTAATTATAATCTGCATTTCCCGGGTGTCTTTATGTGTAAAGTATCTGTGATCCACATCCTGAAGTTTCATTAGAGTGGATCGGAGAGTCACGGTCCATCACTGGACACAAATCGAGGGATGGATTTGCTTTGAAAGTGTGATTTTGTCTCTGCTTTTTTGCCAAGACATCTCTGTTTTTACTAATCCACACCAATTATCATCCCATTTTGTTATTTTGTCAAATTCCAGTTGTGACTTTCACCTTTTCCTCCACATGACATTGCTGTGACACAAACAGTCATTTTCTGCACTCGGCACCGGAACATTTGAAGCGTCTTATCTCTCGGTGTGCAGGCTCACTTGGCATCCATCGACCCGGCCACGAGGCCGAGCTGCTGTGTGGTTGTTCGTCTGCTCCATTTAATCCATCTCATCAACTAAAGTCCTTTTTCCACTGACAGTGTAATAGTGTTAAGAGTTTTCCATCACCTATCCGGGGCTTGCACCTCCTGTCACCTCCTCCCCTGTGGGGACCTGCACTTGGGTTCCGGTGCAGAGATCCCGTGAAACACCTCTCCACGGTGACAGAAAGTCAGGTCTTCACCGATATGAGGTCATGCCTGCCTGCACATGTTCCTCAGGCGCCACGTTTACCAGCTGCCTGTGAAAAAGAAATAGTTTATTCCCTTTTACAGGAAAAAGTGAAAAAAAGAGTGTATAATCATCCACTCCAAAGAAAAACAAACCCTACAGCGAATGTGAAGTTGAGGTGATGGTGAGATGTTTTGCAGGCTGATTATTAAATATCGTATGTCACCGTTTTTTGGAGGAGGAGGAGGAGGAGGAGTGCTGGAGCATAATGTGGAGCAGTGATGCAGAAATGTGGGGATTTGGTGGTGGTGGTGGTGGGGGTGGGGGGGGGGGTAGAGGACAGACAGTCAGGGAACAGACTGGGAGATAAACTGCAGACAGAAAATGACAGAGGTGTTTCAGAGGCTCCTCATGTGCTCTTTGTTACGGAGACATTTTGGAGATGGGGGGGGGGGGGGGGGGATACTGGGATGACATTTCCAAAGGTTACTGTCTTTTTAGCATTTGAAATATGATTATAAAGATTTAAAAAAAAAAAAAGAATGATAGGTGCATCAGTTCTGCTGCACTTTCCGTGTGTGGGTTGCGGTTAAAGCGTCGACGCTAACCGAGCTCATTATTGAAGTGTGTTACATCCACACGTCTCAGGAAGGGAGAGCAACACACATTGTGGTGGACCGCATCGGGAGGCAGGGAGACGCATATCGCCCCGGAGCTGCAGCCTTTTTTCCAGGCTTCTCAGTGTGCATTAATGCCGCCCACTTACAACACAAAGGAGACATTTATCTTTACAACTACTCCTGCTGGACTTACTGTAAGGAGAAAGGGCTCCTGTGGTAGAAATGCTCCTGGCATGTCTGACTGTTTCGGCGTTTTACAGATTCCAGAGGGAGAGAGACACACAGAGGGAGGGAGAAGTTTTGGGGTCTGGGTGGTTTCATTCAAGTCCATTTCTGGAAAAACCACCCTCTTATCGTCCATTAGACGAGAGTGAGTTGTTAAGGGGATAAGGGAGAAAACAAAAAGAGAGTACAGGATGACGTCTATCATCCTGAAACAGCTTGATAAACAGCGATGGTTGTACAGTGGCGTACGAGAAAACAGCTGTTCGCCTTCAGGTGACAGCTGTTAAATACGCTTTAATTGTAAGTCTGGGAGCATCGGGCTCGTCATCAGAAATACTAATCACCCATTTAATTACCATGTGTTTTGCATTTCACAGCCTTGAGTCGAGTTGAATTGCAAATCCCTCGATTTCGGAGACGGATTTGTGAAAAAAAAATCAGTTAAATTGTGACTCTTTCCACCGATATGCAGATCTGCAGCCGTAAATAGTGATCGTTCATGAATGAGCTATTCACGTCTCTGTGTGGGAAACGCAGAATGTCACACATTTCTCAGCAGACTGAACTTCTAGAAGGCCTCCGAATGATTGGACCATGGCGGTGATCATTTATCGTCATGCTCGTCGAAAACCATCTCAATGAATATCGATTCTTCAGCTGGGCACTGTGGGTAACGCATGCTCAACGCAGTCAGGAGACGGAGGACTCACAACCCAGTGACTCACCAGGCAATCTGGAGAACATGCCCTGTGGCTTCGCTGTGATAACGCTGGCACAGAGAGAGGCCAGACCTCAGCCGATCTGGTGGGGGAGAAACAGCCTTCTTCGCTGTCTGTGCAGCGTTTCATCTCTTCTTCCCAGATAGACTTTGTCCCCCCCAGAGGGGACTTCTGAGGCAAAACACAGCAGAGAACAAGAATAATAATAAAAGAAAAAAGATGCTTCTGGGACTGTGGAAGAGGCAAAAGCACAGTTGGTTTCAAGGCAAAGGGAGAAATCAAACGGCCCCGAGGGGGTTAAGTGTGAGTTAATCTGGTGGGAGAGTGGCGGAGGGCTGTGTGCGTCCACACCAGGGGATGCACTGTAGGCGTATCGATAACCTTCGCCGCATGGAGGGGGAGAATGTGAGAATTTACGGATTCGTAGCAGCAAAAAAAAGTAAAAAAAAGGAGGGATTTAACACCGTTGTGATAAATTTTCATTCTTTGGTTTTGTTAAGTGGAATCAGCTTTGCACACAAAATATGGGAAATGATATAAGGCTCCATTAGAGGCATATGTCTGCTGTCCACGTGAGTTTTTCTCAATGTGTTGACCTTTTTCAAATAAAGCCCAAATTCAAACGCCATCAAGAAGCAATGCATTTTTGATACAACCGGGCAGAGTGCTGGAGAAGTCGCTCCAATTTCATGGGTGGCGACTGTAATCAGCGGCTCACGGAGGCTGACAGTGCAGGTGCCTAATAACCACCCAGTGACACAATCACATCCCCCGGTTTTAGAAACCCCGGTCCTCCTTCCTGACCCTAGAAATGACGGTGAGGCGAATCCAGGGACTGACATTTTAATTCCTGCCTCCCCCTTAAATGACTGTAATTGATTAAATTAGTTTGGACAGAGGCCACCAGCTCCTTGCTGCACCGGTGACATATCGTAAACATCTTCTCTCCCCACTATTTTTAGACATATTGTTCCGTCTACGATCATCCATCTCGTTTAGCTGGGAAACAACAGACTGTGGAAATATCGGCGTATGTATTCAGTAGCTGTACAAAGCAGTTACATCAGTGAATTATCTAACAACCGCCAGCGTAACATCAGGCCATTATGTATAATTCCCAGGCTGCCGTGGGTAACAGATGTTCATGCACACAGTCGGGAGTGGAGTTATTATCCCTCGATGCCTGATGTATCTAGATCGCTGATCACGGTAAATGATACATAACTGACATAATCGCACTCACGTGTTGTGGAAGCTTCATTTTCGGTTGGTTTTTCTCAGGGGAGCGATGTGTTAACGACGCATTATAGTGATCTGTCAACCAGGGGAAACGTGTTTTCTATTGCTGCCTAACTCTGACGTCTATCTATCTATCAGCCCGACCGATAAAGGATTTTGAAGGCCGATATCGATACAAATGTTTGTTGATTTAAAAATTCGATATTCCAATATATCGGCCGATATTTTTTTTTTTTTAATTTCAGAAACACGTAACAAAACATTAACAGATTTCCCTAACATTAGTTATTTGTAGTTATTTATGAGTCTTCACTAAAATAATATGATAATGCAGTTTAAAATAAACTGTTTTATTGTCACAACAGAACGAAGGAACATCAAAATATATTAAAGTTCTGATAAATAAAATGTAGAAAAATACAAACTTAAGATATAAAACTTAAAGTCCTTTGAACAAAAACACAATAACAACAACAACCAAACACAAAGTTACCAGCATTAAAAGACTTGGTAAGCTTCATAAATATAACTTCTTATAGACAAATTCTGTTAAGTTCTATAAGGGTGTTTCATCCACTTTTTATTTTATTTTTAAAATATTCATTTATCGGCCATTATAAATGCTGATAGTTTGGAAAATGCCTAATATCGGCCGATAATATCGGCCTGCCAATATATTGGTCGGGCTCTACTATCTATCCATCCATCCATCCATCCATCCATCCATCCAGAAAGAAAGAAAGAAAGAAAGAAAGAAAGAAAGAAAGAAAGAAAGAAAGAAAGAAAGAAAGAAAGTTTAAACAGGGCTATGCCGGGCTGTTAGTATATAATAGTCTAAGTGCTTCCTGCTGCAATAATGCTACTTTGTGGTTTCACTAATCCTTGGATATAAGTGATGTCAGTGTTTTTAGTGGTAAAGCACGATATCAGGATTGGAATTTACTCTAACTCACATGGTCCCTATGAGTTTAAGTAGCCTTAATGGAAGCTCTTCAATGAATCAAACATCCTTTTGAATCAATTTGTAGCGCGGCTCATCTTTTTATTCTCCGTCTCCCTTCCTGAGGTGACGGCGTGATGATGGCAGATTGAGTGGATGAGGATGCGAGCGGACGAGTAAAGATGACCCTGTTGGCGGGCGATGGCTCCGACTACGACTACAGTGCCCTGAGCTGTGCCTCCGACTCCTCCTTCAACCCGCCCCCCCTCCAAGAAGAGGAGGCTCGGAAGGGGGCCTTCTACAAGAGGGCGCAGCGTGCCCCTGAGCTCGGCTCCGTCCAGGGCGACGCCCCGCTCTCCAGCGCCCGCAAACTCCACGCCATCATCAATGTGGGCGGCATGCGCTACCAGCTGCCCTGGACCACCTTGGAGGACTTCCCCCTGTCCCGCCTGGGCCAGCTGCACCTCTGCAGCAGCTTCGACGAGATCATGGGCGTCTGCGACGACTACGACGTGACCCACAACGAGTTCTTCTTCGACCGCAGCCCCTGCGCCTTCCGCACCATCCTGACCTTCCTGCGGGCGGGCAAGCTGAGGTCCCTCAGGGAGATGTGCGCCCTCTCCTTCCGGGAGGAGCTGGTCTACTGGGGGGTCCCCGAGGAGAGCCTGGAGTGGTGCTGCCGCCGGCGTCTGCTGCAGCGCGTGGAGGAGTTCGAGGCGATGGAGAGGGCGGAGGAGGAGGAGGAGGAGGAACTCCTGGAGGACCTGTTGGACTCGGACAGCGGACACAGGGAACACCCCAAGGAGTCCAAGGTCAACCGGTGCATGGGCAAGCTGAGGGACATGGTGGAGAGGCCTCACTCGGGCCTGCCGGGGAAGATCTTCGCCTGCTTGTCGGTGATGTTTGTGACCATCACCGCTGTCAACCTGTCCATCAGCACCATGCCTGCCATGAGGGAGGAGGAGGAGGCGGTGAGTGGGCTCAAGACAGCACATCACCCCCTAAAAAGTTGCTTCATGACACAACAAAACTTTTTCCCACACAGACATATTTTCAGTGAACATTTGAACCCCACACTTTGGTGAGATTGGCTTCGTCTGAGCTGTATGAGTTAAAGTGAGGTGTTATTTTGAAAAGCAGCCATTTTTTTAATGAAAGGCATGTCTCTTCATGTCATTTAAAAGCTCACAGCTAAGGGTGGCTTTGTGAGAGAGCAGGTTTTTTTTGCCAGATTAGAAAAAACTTCAATCATAGCCATAATAAAAACACTCTCTTTGGTCAAAAGGAAAATGGAATATGCAAGGTTTAAAATGAATTCATTAACTCCTCTTTTATACAAATAATTTTGGATGAAAGTGAAGAGCAACTTCCGCCACATTACTTTCCATTTGAATTCTTTCTCGAACGTTCTACACTCAGGGAATCATGATAGATCCTGTATGTGTGGTGCTGTCCGTGGGCGGAGTGCAGAAACCCAGAATCTCAACGGCTTTTTATTTGAGAGTATAACTGCGAACCGCGTTTCATCCCGCTGACTCAACTTTCACACCCAGCGGGCCTACTTTTAAAAATCTTGAACTGTGGATCTATATGTTTCATTTAGTCACGTGGGCTCCCGGGAGCTCCGGTGCATTAGAGCGTGAGTTAAACATCCTCTCTCGCTAAAGTCAATCATCGCTCACACCTGCGTTCTGGGGAAACTAGGGTGTTGGAAACACACAGACTGCACTCATTTTAGTTACGGCATTCTCTTGGACCTGACCTTCCTTTGTGCTCTCACTTCAGTGTCCTCGGTATGTTTCAATTGAGCTGTTTATCAAAAGTGCCATAATGGTGTTCTCTGGGTGAGAACAGCTTTACTGGAGTTTTTCAGGTGCTTTCATGGGTCTACTCAAACCATCTGCTCCTTTTGTGGGAGTGTGTTTCATAATGATGCGTCGCCCTGGTATGGACTGCTTTCAAAGGCTTGTGAAACCTTCTCAGCCACGCGTTGAATCATTACGGCGATGCACGAAATAAAGGGCTTTCCAAAAAGCCTTAAAATACACTGTCGCCCATAAAGTTGGAATATTTTGTTTCCAGACACGATGCTCTGTTAAATCCTATTTAAATGCATCAGTAATCACTTTTCACCAGGTGCAATGATTACGTTATGTGTCACAATTACAAGACATTTGCAATTTATTCCAACTTTATGGGCGACCCATATATGTGCCATAAAAAATTACTTTTTTTCTCTGTAATACTGGATGTGTTGTTTAATACATACATTAAATCAAAATTGGTATTCCTAAAATGTGTATCCAAATGATTGAAGAATGCATATTTGATGTGTGAGCTTATGAGAGAGCATCTTATGTTTGCACACATGCTCCTGGATTTCACATAGAAGTGGTTCCCTCTAGTGACTACAGCTACCACTCACACATGCTGTGCTCACCGCGCTCACCCATGTGTCTTTCTCTACCAGGGCAAATGTTCCCAGATGTGCTACAACATCTTCATAGTGGAGACGGTGTGTGTGGCCTGGTTCTCCCTGGAGTTCACGCTGCGCTTCATCCAGGACCGCAGCAAGCTGGCCTTCCTCAGGCAGCCCCTGAACCTGATCGACGTGGTGGCCATCCTGCCGTACTACATCACCCTGGTGGTGGACAGCACCTCCACCGGGGAGAAGCGGCCGGGCTCCGGCAGCAGCTACTTGGACAAAGTGGGCCTGGTGCTGCGCGTCCTGAGGGCCCTGCGCATCCTCTACGTGATGCGGCTGGCTCGCCACTCGCTGGGCCTGCAGACTCTGGGCCTGACGGCGCGCCGCTGCACCCGGGAGTTCGGGCTGCTCCTCCTCTTCCTCTGCGTGGCCATAGCACTGTATTCCCCCCTACTCTATTTGATTGAGAACGAAATGTCCACCGCGCAGGAGTTCACCAGCATCCCCGCCACCTACTGGTGGGCTGTCATCACCATGACGACGGTGGGATACGGGGACATGGTGCCGAGGAGCATCCCGGGCCAGGTGGTGGCCCTGAGCAGCATCCTGAGCGGGATCCTCCTCATGGCCTTCCCGGTCACCTCCATCTTCCACACCTTCTCGCGCTCCTACGTGGAGCTGAAGCAGGAGCAGCAGCGGCTGCTGCAGAGGAGGACGCACTTCCTGCTGCGGAGCCGCATGGCCGGCCTCGGCAGCAGCCTCCTCTCCAGCTCCGGGGAGAGCGACATGCTCTTCCCTATAGAGTCGCCTGACAGCCGGGACGGCTGAGAGTGTCAGGCAGGGAAAGGGATTAAAAACTGGCAGCAGAGAAGAGAGATTGAAGAGGGACTTCAAGGTGTGAAGAGGAGGGGGAGAGAGAGGAGGTGAGGAAGAAGAAACACAGAGGAGAAAAGAGATTTTAGTTTTTTCTTCCCAGAAATGCAGCCGTGCTCTGTAGCAGTGGATAAACATGAAGAACACACAAGGAGAAGAGGATGAGAGGATTTTGTTTCCATCCAAAATATTCATTATCTCTGGATTAAATGCATTACGCAGCAGAACATCAAATAGAACTCCAATTTACAGAAAAAACAACAACCCATAAAGCATTGGAGCATAATGATGATCTATAGTATCACAACGGTTGTATTTTGAAAATGTGAGATGTGTATTTGACTAAATAAATAACTGAAGAGCACGTCCTTCTGATCCTGCAACATCGTGATGTTTTAAATGAAATCAGACGTTTTAATGGATTTGTTGATGTCGTGTGCTCCTCAGATGCTCGCTGCTTTCGTTAAGTCCCAAAGGTTAAAGTCTAAAGTGATTATTTTCTGTGCAAACTCTGAACGATGTTGGGCCCCTTCATATTTCCCCCCCTCTCTCTCTCTGGCACTGCCTGTATCCACATATTAATTATGATGTATTAATTGTCCTTCTTCTGCTCCTTGAAGTTCCATATGCAATTTCTTTGAACACTTTTGGACATATAGCATTATTGTGCTGTGTAATTGCTGCAGTTGTTGTCCATAAAATTATTATGTCTCTCCTTAAAGTGGATTTAAACTGAAATCTGTCTTTTTCATTCTCTTTTTAACATTTATTGTTGGGTTATTGTTTTACTGGGTAGAGATAGAAACATCTGGATTCTTTAACTGAAATTCCTAAAAATCAGATTGATTGAAATTCATCCTCTGCAAAAGAGGGTTTCAAAGACAGATGTGAAGCTCTCTTTAATTCCATAGTTAGTTAGTATTATTAATAATAGTAGTTATTTATTATTAGCAATCAAAAGAAGACCACATAAAATAGCCTACATGTGTGATTTAGTTAAAGACGTAGCTCAAATATTTAGAGGGAATTTTACAGTTTTTCCACATTCCCAGAGTCAGAAATACTTTACCTTTTTGTGTTTTTTTGTGTAATGTGAAGTCACGTCAACCAGCTATTTTGGTTAATCTACCAACTAGTAAGATACCAGTTCTTACATTTAAATAATCAAAACAATGAGTACTTTTACTACTTGACTTGTGTTCCTAATACTTCTGTACTTTGACTTGGGTATATTTTGAATGCAGGTAAAATATCTGACAGTAGTTGTGCTTATACAGGTACAAGATAAAAGAAAAGGATGTTTGCAAAGTGTAAAAGTGTCTTTAATTAATCAGGACTCGTGCTTGTACTACCTAATTTGAACAGCAGGAGGCAGCATTATGCCACCGAAACACAAGGCAGATGTGATTTTACCACAAAAAGAAAACATGTATGATTTGTAGCCACTCTGTCGCGCTCGTGTTAATTTATTTTAATCTAAATCCTACTACATTTTAGCACTTTTGACAGCAGAATTAAAGGTTTTAAATTCAAACTGAAATGTTAGGCACGAACAAAAAATCCCAACCTATATAAATATTGAGCAACAGGGGGGGTGTTGAACCTGCAGGTGAGGAGGGACTTCCGTGAAACGCCATTCACCTAAAACCAGGGCTCCAGTACGTGAAACCGTCCCGACCAATGAGAACTCGGCAATTCGCTGGAGTCTCCTCCCCCCCTCTCCGCCCCCCCCCTGTAATAACCCCTCCACCCCCCGAGTGTTTTGGTCGTGATTCGGTGTTCCTGCACGGGAGCGCGAGCGCCGGGATAAGCGACTTTTTTTTTTTTTACGCACGCTGTGATTCTGTCGTTTGTTCTGGAGGTTTCCTCGGAGACTCGTCATGACCTCACCGCCGCGCCGCCCCTCCACTTGAATGGGATTCCTCAGCGCCTCTCCGTCGCTCGGGTGTGTGTGTTTTTTGTTAAGTGTCTCCGCCGCTCCGAGCATCCGATTCTCAGGATCCGCCGCGAGCTTCTGGTGTCTCTGATCAGTCCATTGATGGTTTGACCTGATATCCGTCACACGACAGCGACGACGTCACATCGGTAGCCTGCGCGTCAGGGTGAGTAGCCCGAAACTTGGGTTGACTTCAGTAATGGCAAGGCAGGGCAGACAGCGCCTAATTAAAAATTAATGACGTGTTTGATCTCAACAGTGCTGCGGATGACTGTGTTTTTTAAACCTGACATCACCCCCCTGTTTGGAATCACCTCCATGACCCAAATGTCTTGCTCTGTTTGCAATATTTATATGATGGGGATCATTTTCTCACATTGTTTTACCATCAACTCAACCAGAGAGTTACAGTGACTCATCAAAGCTCCTTTTTTTGGCTGCAGCCTGTGATTTTTTAGGCCACATACTGTACACAGTCCCTGTTCTGCAGCACTTTTGGGAGCATGCTCTGTGCTGTGCTTATTAAGAGAAACGGCTCCCCGGGTGGAAAGCCTTCACAGGACAACGTGAACCCTGGCAGCTGTAATCGCTCTGCAGTGAGAGTTTTTATGGGCTACCTGCTGTACTTGTGCTGTTCTTTAAGATCAGAGCGGGCCAATGAAGTCCTGTGTCGAACAGGACGTTGCTTTTTAAATAATCTTGCTTCTGCGTGTTTATCGAGATGCCACAGATTTTTTTTTCCTTCCCACTCACTAGAAGACTTGGCTGTCATATGCTCAGGATTAGTCTCTCCCACTCAACATGACTCAAAGGCCCAAATATTGACTCTAATGTGGTGGCAACTAATAATAGAAAGAGACTGGGTCATTACAAAGTCAGTATTCGATGTCCTTGTGAGTGGATGTATGGCCTGTATATACTGTACACACATCGGTCCTGATCCAGGATCACCACAGGTCTGCTAGTCTGTCGTATGTAGAAAATCTGAACCCGGTTTTGCATCTAGACCAGATTTACAGTCACATATTTTGTGGGAGACGTCACTATATGACACATTAGCTGTCAGGACAGCTGATATATGACACTTTATACAGCTCACACACACACACACACACACACACACACACACACACACACACACACACACACACTGGAGAGAGCTGGTGTGTTGTCTTTTTGATCTGACTAAAACCTAAATATTGTGTATAAACCTGCTCTGTAATCCTTCTCAGAAACATCAGAGGCATCAATATTTTCCTTTTTAAATGAAAATAAAATTGATTATCTGTTGTGCATTAGACTAATCCTCAGCAGATTTCGCTTGTTTGTGTATATATATATTTTTTTTTTTTCCTGAAGGAATTAGGATGTTTGGCAGCAGGCAGGCAAAACACATATTATCCCATCATGGGTTCAATATCCTTCAAAGAGGAAGAGGCCAATGACGTGCAAACCGATGCAGACCGGGAGGAACAAACACCCCTGTTTGTGTTTTATCACACATTCTGCTAAATTCACACATCCAAGTCACAAAGGGATGCAGGGTTCATGGCGGGTACTTCCGCCTCCCGCGAAGCAAAGATAAAAGAAGTTTCTCCAGCTATTAACCTGCAGCCAACCAGCGTGTGAGGAGCGTTTCCTGTAAATGCAACGGAACGGCCCATTGTAGTCGTCCTAACGGCCAGGTTTCAGGCTCCACGGAGGGGACCTAATGCTCCTTGGAATCCCATGAATGCGCCCCCAGTGAAAGCCGTGCATGTGTGTACGTACGCTGCGGTGCGATTGGTTGAAAAAGTGGCTCTCCGGGGCCCGAAATTCCTGCTAATTGGCAACGTGGCTGTGGCCTGGCCCCCTTTGTTCCCCCCCCTCATACTGGAGCGGTCTTTTCTGTCAGGGTGACACACTGGGAGCCTGGCATCAATGAGCCGCTTGTTTTCCAGCCTCCCTGGAGGATCGGCGGCTTCGAGACGAGTCGCTTCCACTTTCAAAATTGCCTTTTGTGCACCTATTCAGGGGGAAGATGGAAGGGAACCGTTTAAAGGGGCTCGGTCTGTGGAGAGAGAGCGTTTTTTCCCAAGCGTCCCAGCCAAGCGTTTTTGATAGTGACGTGTGTGTGAAGTGAACGGAGCGTTTAAACAGACTCTCCGTTTGCTGAGCGCATCATTTGATCTAGTGAGTGGCCCACTTTCCTTTAGGTCAGATGAGGATTAATTGGCATTGAGCGCCCAGGACATATTGTAATTGTTGTGTGATGCTATGAAGAGGAACTAGCTTATTGGGTAATATAATAATAATACAAATAAAAAAGAAAGGAGGGCTCTTAAACTGCAGGACAGAGGACGACTGTAAAGCATCCTCTAATAGCAGCAGAGTGCCTCTTCTGTGTTGAAACAACACATTATTCCCCTTTGGTTTCGGAGTACTTAACAAACAAAACACTTTGTCTAATGCCAGCATCAATCCCTCTCCAGCCTGCCAATGAGATGTGCGACAAACTCCGAAGGGAGAGAATAGAGAGATACATGAAAAAAGGGGGGGAGCATGAGATTTGTGATGGCGTCCTGCTGACAAAAAAAAAAAAAAAAGACTTTTGAATTTTTCATGTGGCAGAGAGGAAAACTTCTGTCGCTCTGGCCCAGATTTGGTGCTAATTAGTGTCCGGCCCGCTTTCAAGGGCACACGGTGGAGCGCGGGAATGCCAGTGCCACCTGTTCTCTGCCTGTCTCACATCCACCCTGTTTGGCTTTATCTGTCTGTCTCTCCGTCTAAGCTTTATGTGTCGGTGCCCTACTTTTCCGTCGGCCACTGTCGGCCGTTAACCTACAGGTTTCACATCCCAGCGCTGCGTCGCGTAGAAAAAAACGCCAGAGAGAAGTGGATGTAAAGTCGCTTCATTGCATCCAGTTAAAGGCGGTTGAATGATAATGCAGAACTCCCTCCGAGGGGAGGGAGGGGGGGCTTTCATTTGAATGAAGTATCTGATAGTAGTTTGATACAAACAGAGGAGGGTTTGTGTCCTCCTCCGTCCCTTCTGACACTTCCTGTCCCTCCGCTCTGGGAACGGGCCAGGGTGACACAGGCCACGCATCGCCGCTCAATCCAGCCACTGTTTGCCTCGCTGGAGAAGAAGCCATCACTCTCACACCCTCGTTCCCAGCGCTCCCTGCACGTTTTTCTCCCGCGGCAGGAAAAAAAAGCGTCTTTGGCATTTAGAAAGCTGCCTCTGTGAGCGGCTTTGTGGCGGCTGCAGCTGTGTGAGCCCGGGTCAGGATGATGAGATGCCACCCCCTTCACCCTTAAAGGCTCTCCATCCTCTGAGAATCACTCAGTATATGTCGACATGAGATGATGGACCACGTCACACCCAACTCCCCCGCCCGGGTCTTATGATCTCACCCCAAACCTGAAAACGGGAACATAATTCTGTGTAATTTCCTTTTCAAAAGAACAATAAGGGAAGTGGATACACAATATGATATCACATCCCGTCTCTATGACTCATTGGAAAGCTAATTTAGTGTTAACTGAACTAACCATGCTTGTGTCACAACTCAAAAACATTATTTAATCTACTTTTTATTTCATGTTAAAAAAGCCAAGCATAGTTACAGCTTCTCGATTGCAAGTGTGACCTTTTTTATTTTCTGTTTTATAGAACAAAAAAGAAAATAATACTAATAATCTCTTCATATCTGGTGTATGTCAGAGATTCCTAGTCATGCATTCAATATTAAACACGTAGAGTAAGTCATGTCTCCGGTTCCTCGCAGGTCTCTTCATGTCAGCACTGCTGCCGTTGTTCGCACTGTTGCCGCCCTAAACATCGTTAGCCGCTAGCCACCGGCTCAGCTGTCGCCACGTTGAGAGCCGTTGACGGACAACAGGTGTGCTCGGAATTTAGCATTTTTAGCCGTTAATCGACGGACTACGATAAGTTGCGTTCTCGACACGTAAAATCCAAACGAGACACCTCCTGACGTGACAACGAGGCCCTCTTCCTTTAATGATTGACCCCGCCCGTCTGCTTCGTGTAGGAAGCTCCAACCACAACACCGCCTCTTGATTGCCTCACAGTCGGCGTCTCGTTCACCGCTTCGCCGCCCCACTGACGAAGATTTAAATATTGAAATCATCCGAACAAAGGGGTGGTTTAACAGAGATGGAGGAAATCACTCCTGTGTTGGGGGGGGGGGGGGACTCGCCCTCCAATCTGTGAGGGAAATGTCATGACTGGGAGCAGTTATGTTTTCATGATGAAGCGTGACAGGGGCTGATTTTTTAAAATGCCAAACCCTGGTGGGTGTATCAGATCACTTCTTCTATCTCCAAGGAAGCAGCGCTGCGATTGTTTTCAGTTGAATTCAGCCAAAGCACGAAATGTTGATACAGCATGCTTTTATTTAAGATTCTGCTCCAATGCTCCTAAAATATTCTTTTTTTTCCCTCCCATGCTTGAATATTCCGTTTGGTGTCATTGCGTAAGAATATATATGCTTTTTTTAACAATAACCCGAGATGCTCATAGATCTGCTGATATGACAAACACAGCATGTGTGTTGACAAGAAGCACGATGTGGTCCGGAGCCGTTCCTCTTCTTCCAGCTGGATGCTGCTCTCCCTGACAGACGTTAAGGGGAATGTGCAGGGGTGATCTCCACGGTGTCTCTACCTGCATCCCTGTGCATTCCTGCTGTGGGCCGTGCAAGCCAGAGAGGAGTTGCAACTCGCCTTTTTTCCCCCCGACACTCCGCATTCCTCAACCATGACTGGGCTCGGTCGCATTGCTGCAACGAAACCCGGGAATGTCACAACGCACACACATGCCTTCTTATATCTGAACATGTTGACGCCCCCCCCCCCCCCCCCCCCCGGGTTACTGGAGCACGAGCAGATCAAATACCGCCTCTTTGAAATCTGATGAGCGTGGGGTCGATTTAAGGCTTCACTATAGGCGATATATAGCTGCGCTGAAGCATTAAAACATCTTAAGTGTATTCTGATGCTGCGTCTCCAGTATATTTGCCTTGTGGCGGTACCGGCTAAAGACTGGTTCCTGTGTGTTTACCCACTTCTTACTGCCAGTTCGCTGATATTTGGGAAGCAAGAAAAAAAGGTATTTTTCCTCCTCATGTGACAAATGCCTGACACAGCAGAGAAATGGAAATCCCTTCTTCCTACCTTTTTTTGGGAAATCTCATGAAAGGATGGGAGAAATTATAGGGAAGGGGGTGGTGATGGGGAAGCCAAAGCCTCTTGAGGATTATCTTTTTCTTCTCCCCTCTCCTCTCTCTCTCTCCATCTCTTCCCTGCTTGTACTAACACATGACCACAGCTCATCAGTCTCACTTCACTTCATGACATTTATATGATATTTATATGAGAGAAAAAGGATTTACGTCCGGGTGAAGCAACTCCAACCTGGATGTTTATCAGCAGACTCCGTCTTGGTATTCAACGTGCCACCGAGGAACAATGAGCTTCTCACTCGCGTATCCACACAATACAGTGAAACACCCACGGGTCCCTGCACGGCAGTCACGGTACTGTACATACCACAGATGCCTCAGATCTCGTAGTTATCCAGGGGGAGCGATGGCTGCTGTTGGATCTGCATTCGTCACAAGCGATGAGGGAACAGCTGAGAGACCTTGGGCCTCAAATGTGTTTCAACACGCGATCGGTTAATTGTTGCGTTTGACATTCTGCTTTCCCCCCCCTTTTTCCTTGTCGACGTGAAACCGTAAAATGTTGAATTGCTCCCGTGGTAACTATCGGTTAATGTGCTGGAATATGTTTTGCAACGTGATGAGCTAAGCGGAGGAAATTACAGTAATGTCCTCCGTCTGTCTCATCTAAGCCGGGCCTGTCACACCCAGTCTGGGACGGGCTGAATTCAATCAGGGGGACTACTTTTTGTGCAAGGAGGCATCTAAGATCTATCTAACAGTTAAAGGTAACGGTGACGAGGGTTTCAAGAAGTCACCCGTGAGGGTTTGAAAGCAGGAAACGATCGTGGCGTGAGGACACGACAACCGCAGGGTGTGCAGAGTCATTCACGCCCTGGTGCGCTCTCTGCTGTACGACTCCCAGACAGGTGTCATGTGACTGGACGGGCGGGGGCGAATGTTGTATGACATGTCTCGATGTGTCCCGCAGTGACGTAGCATCACCCTTTCCGTATTTATTGGCAACGCTCCGTCGCGCTGGCCTCCCAGTGTTGTGCCGCGTGGGATTTGACATGTAACGCTTTGGGATGGAGTGGGCGGAGCTTGTTCCAGTTGAGCTGAAGGAGTAGACGGAAGATGGAAAGAAGAAGGAGGAGTTGTCTTGTCGAATTTACAAGAAATAGTCCAGCGTTACCCTCCCCGTAAAAACCTCAAATTGTCCTTTTTTACACTGAAAAAACAACGTTTTAGAGGTGCTGGAAGACGACGCGTCTCCCGGTTCCAGTATTTATGGTAAAATAACCTCAACTTTTGCATGTAAGCGTACCTATTCCTTTAACGAGCCCTTTCAGTAGGTCTCTGCCTCCATTGCAGAAGCCAAGACATCACCTCATTTATAATGGCCCAGATATTTCTCTCACTGAGCCTCAATCCCTGAAATAATTTGGTGTATGTCATACGCAGATTAGGAACAAGGGATAACAGGAAATCCATGAACCTACAGTCGGTGCCAGCAGTGTTTGTTGTTTGGAAGTGGACAAAAAAAAACATTCCTCTGTAAGCACGGGGGTTTAAGAGAGAGTGGCCAGCTGCTCGGCTCTACCGACCAAAGAGATGTCATGGGATTTTTTTTACGAAAGGTCAGGTTAGCCACGTGTGGCGTTTGGCAAACAAAAGGTGATCTGAGCAAACTGCAGGTCGCTTTTTTAGCATGAATACCAGTGGTGTGAACACACACACACACACACACACACACACACACACACACACACACACACACACACACACACACACACACACACACACACACACACACACAGTGAAAGGGATAAGGCCTCACAGCCTCTGATCCTATTATAGAAGCCAAAGCAGTGCAGCCTCCTGAGAAGCTGGGGGAAATGGGTAAACATGGAGGTTTCTGATGGGAATCTTCCTGTGATACACGCAGGAATATCCCAGTGGGAAGAGGATCTTCAGGCCTTTTTCTCTGTTCTCCGTGTCACTCTCTCTCTCTCCTTCCCCTCCTCTGTCTCTCTCTCTCTCTCTCTCTCTAATGCTTTCAGGGAGTGTCAACCCACATAATTCAGCAAGCTAATCTCGCCTTTTACTTCATCAATAGGCATGCAGTGTTCTGGCCCAGAAAGTCTGTGTGCAACCGTTCTACATCTGTGCAGTTTTGTCCGTTTGTGGAATGCTTGGAATCGCCTCCATGGCAACGAGCTGTGTGTGTGTACGTGTGTGTGTGTGTGTGTGTAGCAGTAAATATTGACTTCACCACCTCCCCATCCCTGTGTCTGTCCGTGACAGGAGCATGGGGGAGGGAGGGGAGGGGGGCTACACACACACACACACACACTCGATACACACTTTATCCAGAACTCAGCAAAGTCCTGCCATCGGGGGCGTGTGTTTACCTCCAGACCTCCAAACACGGAGGAGCTTTTTCTGGCTCCGACCGGTTCAGTTTTTTTTTTTTTTTTTACGACTGCACTCTCTGCTTGCTGTGTCAATTCATCGTCCGATGTCTTAGTAATGATCGACCGTAATGGGGAAGTGACTGGGAAGTGTGGATGGCAGTCGAAACCTGCGCCGGTGTGCAAACACATCCAAAAGCGGCCATTTCCTCTATTGGTGTTTGCTAGAAGAGAAGAGAGAAACGAGATGACGTTCAGAAGCAGGAACCGGCCCACCTGTTGGGTTGGTTTATCAAACTGTCTGACTTTTTTTAAGGTGTTTTCCCACCGCGGGTGAATTTGTTGAGACAGGATAAGAGAAGTGCTCGCAGGCAGCAGCAGCAGCGGTAGCGGTCTGACCGGTCTATCCGGTCCTGTCTTTGCAAGCGGCCCTGTTGTCTGCAGGGCCGCAGATGGAATGTCATCGCAGCGCTCGGCCAATACGATTAGGGAATAGATGTTAATAATCTGGACAAGAACAAGCAGCGCTGGATTATGCTACGATTGGTGGCTGGTGACGCAGGAGCCAAAGCCCCCCCCCCCCCCCCCTTGTATAATTACATAGAGAGCATTGAGATGAAGGAATACATCCGCCAGGCATCAGACATCACCCACACAGGCTGTATACGTTTCCTGTAGATATGCACCCTGTATCCTGAAATACATCAGTTCCCTCTTAACTCCCTCCTGATTTTAAACATTAAATGTCTCCTTATGCAAATGCAATAAAAACAGGCAGAAAGCAGCACTGAACATGTAAAGCAGCTAGAAACCTTTTTTCCATTTACCTATTTATTAATTTTACTCCTACTCAGATTTGTGCGTGTTAATAGATCATTGAACCTTACAGAGACTCGGCCATAGAATCCAGTTCTTCTTTTTTGTTCTTCTTCTTTTTATTTTTTTATGGCCATTGGATCATAAAGGTAAAAATAGACCCACACATCATGTTGATGTCATGAGAATAACCATAATTCTAAGCACATGATTTATTGAACAAGACGAGGCTGAATGTTTTCCGTCCGTTTAGAAACTGCACGTTCCCCCTGTATGCGTTTCCGTCTCTCCCTCGGCTGGCGTCGGGGGGGAAAAATGCAGAAGGCTTTAGACTAATCCGGCGTTGCCTGGCCTCGGTGATCCGTCATCAGACCTGAACGGGGACGAAATGAAAAGAACTCTCATTACGCGGCGACGCTTGTTACAAATGTGACGAACAGTCATTGTTGTAATTATAGGGTTGGAGCTACAGCATCATTGTGACCTTTAACCTGCAAGCCCCGGAGGCATTCAAAGCCCGATCCATGTGTTGGCGAGCAGTAGAAGTGAGGGTCTACTGTAGCTGTCATCGTAAACACACAAGCCCCGACACGCCACCTCACATAGCAGAGCCTCACCGTCTCCCTCGGTGTTCCTTTTGCTTCCTCTTTGTAGCGAGGAGGCTCTCATTAAGCCTGCATGCAGAACATCTGAAGCAGGATTGTTCAGTTTTGATGTCCGTGACTATTTGATCCTTCCCGAATGATGAAAAGATTTTTTTTTATTATCCAGAACACAGAAGACTTCATTACAAAGTCTGTGTTCTCGTGGGAAACGGACCCGTGTCATGATCTTACCCCGACAAAGACTCCGCCAGTGAAGCCGGTTAAAAGGTGAATGACACCACCTCCTTTCTACGATCTCTGTGACGGAAGCGTAATTGTTTTCTTTTCATATCAAAATGAAAAAGCATGCAGAAACGGGGGGGGATAAGCAACATTGTGTATGGGTGGAAACAAGCCCCGCAGCAATATTAACAGACTATTCCCTTTTTTACCGAAAGCCCAGGAGGCTTGAAGGATTTGGAATTTATTTTCAGATCTTATGCATAATTAAGCAAACCCCCTCCCCCCGCCCTTCCAGACAGATTTTCATGCAGCCCCCCCTCCCTCCCAGACAGTGGATGCTTGCTACAGTACCTCAGCCCTACAAGGCCACAATCAGGCTCTCGTTACCATTAGCTACTGATGACACACACACACAGACGTGATTCCTGCAAAACATGACATTTTTGGCGTCATGACTTCCATATTTCCCGCCGGCTGTTTGAGCCGAAAACACTGGCAGCCCGCGAGCTACAGGCCACTTCTGTGTCTTGTTTATGCCGCCTGCTGGGAGCCGACAAAAGATGGCTTTGTTGCAAAGCGAGTGTGAAGAAAGGCCCGAGAACTGTTGACACGGTTCGGTCTCCTCCGTCTTCCAGGGAGTTTTCAGTGTATTAGTCTGGGGTTCAGGGTTTTTGGGGGGATTACTTCTATTCAACCTTGACATTTGTGACTCACTAAAATGTTGTTTTCCATCCGTCCATCCCACCAGATACACACTCTGCTGTCCTGCTAGCATAAGTCACCGTTATTTAGCATATCCGTCCACATAAAGCGTTATTCAAGCACCGCCTGAGTTATTTCTCATTAAGGCGACGTCCCTCCAGGCTGCGTTCAGCCTCCGACGGCTTATTAGCTATGCAGCCAGTCTGCAGATCACACAAAGAGCAGCTCCCCGAGCCACCAGTCATCTTTGTGTCTGCTCTCTTGTGTCTGTCAACCTGAACGCCATGTTACACATGCTGGGGATGCCCACCCCCCTTCTATGCAGACATGCCCCCGGGGGTGCGAGGGGAGAGAGAGGGAGATATCGACCGTCCGGCTCCATTGACCCCCCCCTCGATCTCGCCCGTTCATGATGCCAACCTCAATTGAACCCCTGTGTTGTGTCCCCCCCCTCCTCTCTCGCCTGCTGCTGCTTTCTGCCTGTTTTAATATGTATTTATTTCCTCTGGATGAACTCAGATGTTCACTCCTCAACTGCTTCCCCTCTCCCAGCAGATTACTGAAATTGGGGGTGCAAAATGACCAGTGACGGCTTCGCTAGTATCCCTTTGCGTGGTTAGATAACTCTGCTCACACATTTTCCACCATATGTCTGTGTATCGTAGGTTGCCTCTTGTTGAGGATTAGACTGTGAAGGAGAGTGGCCTCATGCATTCGCTGACTCCACTGTCAGATCCAACAGATGCACGGCCCTCCTAAATAGCAACAGTCAGGCAAGGGGGGGGGATGTCAGCAGAAAGGCTGAGCAGCTTGACACTCCCCCGTTTGCACTCCGACCCTCCTCGGCTTATCAGAGCTGACTCCCGAGCCGCGCCACCTTAGTAGTTTCTGTAAATTAGCATTTCCTAGTGGCCCCCCGTGGGTTTATCTATCCATGATAGCAGCGCAGTAGAGTCTCTAAATCACACTTGGCTTAGTGTAATGATTTCCTGGCACTAAGCTGTTATTAGAGCCACTTCATCAAGTGGAGGAGGTGGGGAAGCTTCAGTGATGAAGAGACACGGAGTCCAAATCCAATCCAAATCTGCCCTCTTGACCTTTGGTCTGTTCTCATCAGGTTTCTGTAGAACATCTCCAATTTTTGTTTTCATTGCTAAAAACTCGTTTGACACATCTGCTGACTCACTAATGCTCACACTGATTAAATCTGTCCGACGGTTTAACAGGACAAATATAAAAAAAGTCAAGTATTATGATCCACGTAGATCTCATAAACGGAGGATTCTTTACCGTTACAGCTGCACTCATCAATTATTTTACATTAACAATGGAGCAAATGAGCTATAATGTGAGCCGGGTCACCGACCACACTTATCACCGCACAGTTACGGGGCGTTTTAGTATCTTTCTGGCAATGGTTTTGTTTTTTTTACGGCCTGTAACTTTACTGTTTTGGTTCACTTTCAAGTCTCCCATTAGCTAACGAGCTGTGATGGACCCAGTGCTCCTCCCAGCACCAAACGCCACGACGACGGAGTGTGAACATAGTGAAGCATTTAGCAGCTGGAGAGCAAAACGGAGGAAAGGAACAAGAGCATGGATATTGGACTTTGTTCCAGAGACATGTCTCCAAATGAATGATGTCTGTTGTATGTGTAAAAAGACATGTTTGCTGTTTTAAGTACGTTTTTTGCTTTTATGTGGCTATAATAATAATACATAAAGCACTTTCCATCAAAGTGCTGTACAACAAGAAGAAAATAAGTCCGGAAAAAACCTTCACATTAAAATTACAATAAAAAAAACCCAATAAAACACAGCAACATAACTCCGTTCCCTTTTCATTACTGAAGGTTGGTACGTGTGAATAGAGATGTCCAGCTACTCATTTTTACAGTCTGAATAAAGCTATGGACTACTGCGACGCCACAAACATGCTGACGTCTGACGCTTATGCATCTGTGTGCGACACACGTGCACGCCGGCATGCGCGACCTGCCTCCCGTGCGTGTGTGCTCAGCTGGTGGCGGCGGGGGGGGGGGGAGAAGTGGATCTCGTGTCCGTGTTTTGAAACCGAGGAGCGGCAGCTGCTCCGGCCGTCCGTTGGGAAGTCGCGGGTTCCTGCGGTCTACGTGACACTCTGTCTCAGTGGGTTTAGAGCCGCCGTCTCCGTTGCGGCTCCGGTTTCTGCATCTGGCCTTGTGGCAGTCGGAGGAATTCTTTCCAAAGAATGCACTCAGTCGTGACATAAGAAAGCACGTTTATCTGATGCAACACTATTAATGTGTAATTTATCTTTTGCAGAGCCTTGAAATGCATTTACATCTCTTGTCCTTGAATGCACCACAGGTCTGGGCCATGGGGGGATCCAAGAGTAAGCCCAAGGATGTTGGCCAGCGCACCCGCAGCCTCGACGGCAACCTCAGCGCCGGAGGAGGCGCCGGCGGCCACCACCTGAGCTCCAATCCACAGTCCCTCACACCAAATCGTAGCCCTGCTTTGGACGGAGGCCTGGGCGGCAACCCGTCCCTGTCCAATACGGCGGAGCTGGCCTTGTTTGGAGGGGTGGATAACAACACTGTCACCTCTCCCAACAGAATCACACTAGCAGGTGAGAATCTCAGCTTTTAGGTGGAGTGGTGTTTGAATTGGAGTCCCTCGCATGTGCGATGTTTGGTAATAACCCGTCTCTCCTAACAGGAGGTGTGACGACCTTCGTGGCGTTGTATGACTACGAGTCCAGAACGGCCTCTGACCTCTCTTTCAGGAAGGGCGAACGCCTCCAGATAGTCAACAACACGTAAGGAAAATAACAGAATACTGACATACAAATAGTCCCAACAGCATTGTTTCCCTACACCGTGTGAATAACTGGTCCACACGTCGTCTGTCTGAGTTTACCGCTCAGCTGTCTGACTGGCTGCACCCTGAACTGCATGTCGCCTGTCGTCTCTGTGAAACCCACTGTAACCATAGGAACGGGCTTCCCTCAGCAGAACTTGCTTTTTTTTTTGTGTGTCAACTGACACGTTTCTGCACCATATCTTTTCTTTCTTTATTTTTGCTTCGTCCACAAAAGACCGAATGCGTCTCACTTGTTCTGCCCACCTCGGTAAAGACTCGGCTGTTTTTTTTTTTCTTTCTTCTTCTTCCCGAGACGCAGTCGGAGACCCAGTTACCAAACCCAACCTGTTTACGGCGAGTCATACAGGAATCAATAGACGTGCAGTGAACCGTATACTGTGGCGCTGCACCCCCAGTGCTGCTTGCCCACTAACAAACTGCTGACCTAGAAGGCAGGAGCTGAGGACAATAGTGGATTATCGCTGCATCTGGCCCCTTAAGCCAAAGACCTGGACCATTATTGGGTCAAGTACACCCAGAATCCATTAACAATCTCTAAGATTAGCTAACGGGGTTATCACAGATAAATGAATAAATTGGGCAGGCTCGTCTTAGCTTTTGGAATATAGCCATGCACAGTGACCTGGCTTTTATTATGATCATTTGCACCCCCTTTGCATGTTTTTTACCCTTTTTGCCTCATCGTCGGGCTTCCCTCGCCTGCAAGTTATGTAACGATTTAAATATTTTAGCTTTATGCCCTATATGGGTCATGTTATGAGTCTGTTCTGTGCTTTTCTTCCACTGCTAATAACGTCTTCTCTGTCAATATTTTTAACCCCTTTCTTTCCCACCATCTCCCTTTCATCTCTCTTTTTTCCATTTCATCTTGAACCATCACAATTCTCTTTTTTACAGGAGGAAGGTGAACTGCAGGTTTGTGAACTTCTCTGGAATTGAATGTGCCCTGTCTGTCTGCCTGTGTTTGCCTCACCCCGAAGCATATGTACTCTTGCACCGTAAAAAGAAAAACTCTTCACTAGAACGGCAAAAAACCACGTAACTCTGCCCACGCAGACCCCGTGAACCCTCAGCACGGTAGTCAGAGTTGGCGCGGAGCTCTGCAGCACTGTCATTCAGGTCAACTGGAGGCAATTAACATAATCAAACTGTAATTGAACTTTGGAAATGAATCTGGTGCTGCAAAGCTCCGCACTCCCCGATGAAGTGTTGCATTCAGGCCCCATCCCTCCCTGTCGTCACACCCACATATGCATGTTATAATGACATAACCCCAGATAGTAGAGATACCTGGGCTTACATTTATCAAGCTTCTCCAGGAACAACAGCTCAATCTGGCTACAGAAAAAGCAAAAAATGATCAATTTGTTTATATTCTGAGACACTTGATAAACACCAGCCCTTAAACTCACTTTCATTTTTTCTCCACATTTCACGGTTTCCTTGGTGTTTTGGGTCGTGCGACGAGCCTCAGTGCAACCGTGTGTTGTCTTTTCATCTGTGCAGAGAAGGCGACTGGTGGCTGGCGCGCTCCCTGACCACCGGAGAGAGCGGTTACATCCCCAGCAATTATGTGGCTCCATCCGACTCCATCCAGGCAGAAGAGTAAACCTTCTTGTTTTCTTGCTCCGTCTCTCGTGTCTGTCTTCGGTGAAGCACACAGAAGCTACAACGCTCATGTTTGAGAGGAATAGTGCGATGCTTATTTGGTTCTTGTTATCGATATAAATCTCACGTCTGTCGGCTAAATTAAGGTGGCTGGTTAGCTTAGCTTAGCATAGAGACTGGCTACCCTGGCCTCTGTCCAAAGGTAATAAAATCCACCTAATTGTAAAGCTAACTGATTAACGTGCTGTTTTTGTGTGTGTATAATCTGTAAAAGGTAAAAAAATGTGTGTTTAACCCTTCATAATCAGCTGGTAGGTGGATTTTTTGGGGCGGAGCCATGCTAGCTGTTTCCAGGCTAGCTGGAAAGCTAAGCTAAATGAACTAACTTTTGACTGTAGCGTCATATTTATCGTACAAAAGCCTCTGCAAGAAAGCAAATTGTCGTATTTAAAAAGATGGGTAGTGTTCCTTTACGTCGCTGTGGTGTGTTGACTGTTTTCTACCCCTGGGGGACACTGACTACTTACCTTTACATGCTAACCTGCTTGCTTTTACAACCAAAGCCACGCAAACTTCTTTTATACCTTTTTATAACAACTCAATTTCTCACTTTTCCTCCTCCGCCTGCAGTCATCTCAGACTGACTCTAGAGTCCAGGTAAGCAGCTGCTCCACCAGACGCTTTAGTATGCATTGCATCTGGAATGCAAAGAAAGACGTTTCACTGCAATTTCTGAGACCACGACTAGCAACTCACCCTCGCTTCATCGTTCTTTCTCTTCCACATACATCCTCCCCTTCCACCTGCTCCCCGTGTCCCATGTTTTTTTTTTATTTTTATTTTTTTTTATCTCAACCTCGCCAGGTGGTACTTTGGCAAAATCACTCGTCGTGACTCTGAGAGGCTGCTGCTGAGTTTAGAGAACAGGAGAGGGACTTTCCTGGTGCGAGAGAGTGAAACCACCAAAGGTAAGAAGCATCATCATTCATTCTGTCTTTCTAGACTGTCGGGCTGGATGTCGAACCTCAACACGCCTTGATTATTGACCAAAATGTGTCCTCGAGTATCAAAAACTACCGAAAGTTTACTCCAAAATGTGAAATAAATCGTTAATATTCCCTCAATGAAGACAGATTTCCTATACTTTAAGATGGGCAATACGTAATTCTGATATTCTTAGTTTCAAAATGATTTATTTGGTATTCCAATGAAATTCACTGCCCTTATAAACGGTAGAATGATCCCAAAGGGGCTCCAAGGAGGGTTATGACTTGCATCCTCTCACAACAAGCCCTGAGGTTTAACCGAGTTTGAGAAAGTAAGTTGGTAACGGTGAGAACTCTCCGGACCTGTGGAAGTAGACCCAATAAATCAAGTCTATTGTATGCGATCCTACCAAGAGAACATTTTGTCCTGGAGGTTTGTGGAAAAACCTGCTTGCTGAAACTTATACCGATGATTTAACCTTTTTTTTTAAATGCAGCAGGCTTATTACTAGTGTTATCTCCTATCAAACCCTATTCACAACACTTTATTCCTTAAAGGGATAGTTGAAGTGGGAAGCGGCAACATATTTTATCCACCTAAAAGGTTCAGATCTCAACACGAAGCTCGTGACGTTTCTTGCCGAAATGCATGAGAAGAAGGTCAATTCTGTCAAGCATTAAGAGACGACACTGCTGTCAGCCGTGCGGCGTTGTGGGTAGAGGAGAGAGAGAGGCAGATGGGAGAGGGTTTGGGTGTGACGCCTGTGGGACTCGGTCTGGAGATAGTTGTGATAGGCAGCTGCTCAGCTGCTGCTGTGACTGCTGCAGCAACACAGTCCCCACGGGTCCCACTCGCTCTCTCTCTGTGTGTGTGTGTGTGTGTGTGTGTGTGTGTGTGTGTGTGTGTGTGTGTGTGTGTGTGTGTGTGTGTGTGTGTGTGTGTGTGTGTGTGTGTGTGTGTGTGTGTGTGTGTGTGTGTGTGTGTGTGTGTGTGTGTGTGTGTGTGTGTGTGTACGTTACAGGATTCCCGTCGTTCCCTATTATTGGATATGTATGTAAGCTCTGCGTGGAATGAGGAGTGGGACAAGGTGGGGAGGGATGGGGGGGAGTGCACGTAGATGGGTGAGAGAGGGGAGGTACTGGGTGGGTGAGACGGACAGAATTAGGTCAGCGTGGAGCGGAGGCTGAGCAGTGTACAACCACAGGCCATATCACCCAGTTCAAACATTCAAAGAGCTCTGTGATTCGCCGCTCCTTTCACCCTGCATCTGATGCTGCCCTCTGGTGGCGTAATAGGCACATTGTCACTGACGTTTTCCAGCCTCATTTCTCCTTTTTATATGAGAGAAAACCATTTTGTCTGCCAATTTTCCTCATAAATTATCTTTATATATATATATTATTACATTATATTATATCACATGTGCTTCTCTTCTTTCCAGGTGCCTACTGTCTGTCTGTATTGGACTACGACAACACCAAAGGGCTCAACGTGAAGCACTACAAGATCAGGAAGCTGGACAGCGGCGGCTTCTACATCACCTCACGCACACAGTTCAGCAACCTGCAGCAGCTCGTCAACCACTATCGCAGTGGGTTCCTGTTTGTTTTATTAAGTCAGGCCCCGTCTCTGGTTCTTGTAAACGGGAGGTTACCTGTCTTCTCTTGTGTCCCCCAGAGCATTCTGACGGTCTGTGTCACAGCCTGACAGACATTTGTCCTGTGCTGAAGCCTCAGACTCAGGGCTTATCCAAGGACGCCTGGGAGATCCCGAGAGAGTCCCTCCGCCTCGACCTCAAGCTCGGACAGGGCTGCTTTGGAGAGGTCTGGATGGGTAAGCTTGGCTTTCATCGATTTCTTAAGAAACCCAGTAATTCTGCTGGTTCTCTGTCTTTCTGTGAAGACTTTCACTCTTACTGCTCGCTGAAATGAAGTTTCCAGACACTCGGTAACATAAAAAACATGCAATCAGATCTCCTCCTTCTCCCGTTCATGCTTTTGTTGTTGCCGTGGCTCATAGCTGACGGTCCATTTAGCTAACTGTTACAACTTCTCTGGTAGTTTTCACATACTCTTATTTGCAACACAAGGTGTTCACGTGTTATAGCTGCTGACAATCTTTCGTCGTAACCCCCGGCAACTGCAGATGCACCTCATTTTTCTGTCCTGAGGAGTGTTGTTAAATTTGCTTTTCCCGTGACTCGAAGCATCAAATTGATTGCCTCATTACAATCAATACTAACTTGACTCTCCTCCTTTTCCCCAGGAACGTGGAATGGTACAACGCGGGTGGCTATCAAGACTCTGAAGACTGGCACGATGTCCCCCGAGGCCTTCCTCCAGGAAGCTCAGGTCATGAAGAAACTGAGGCATGAAAAGCTGGTCCAGCTCTACGCCGTGGTGTCCGAGGAACCCATCTACATCGTCACGGAGTACATGGGACAAGGTCAGCGTGGCCTCATCGCACTTTCACATGCAGACGTGTTCACAGTAGAACTCAGATAGAAAACGATGCTCTTCAGTATGTTTTTGTTTCAGGAAATTGTTGCATAGTGTGTCTTCTTTTTTTAAGTATTTGAGTGAGAAAACAAAGTTTTCTCAAAATTAAACTTAAAGTGTAAGTTTGGCGGAAATTGAAAATAAAGCTATTTTCTGAATGAAAATACATCAACTAAGCCGTGGAGGAAGTAATTTTCGCTCATCACGCAGTTCAGAGCTAGCACGGGCGGGAGCTAGAGTCCAACATCGCAAACAGTGGGTTAGCATGGGGCCTACAGCCACACGCTTTCAAAATCGCATTTTTAAACCACTAACATTGCTCAAAACAGCGCCAAACCTCGTCAGCAGCTTGCTCTGGGTGTCTACACATAAAACGAAGCACCAACAACTCAGTTCATGAACCCGAAGTTTATAACAGAAGACAGTTAAGAACACTCACCAATTCTACCCCTGCCAGCTCCTCGCGAAGGATAGTCCGTAAGTGTTGATTACCGAACGCAGCTCTCGTGTTCCCGTGTGAGATCTCGCGTGACATGTATGTGCTTCAGATAAGGCTGCTGTCTTGAACTGATTGGAAGTGTATACAAACTATCCCGACGTTTTTACCCACCGTTATTAACTTATATTTGGCCAAACTGCCACTAATTTAAAAGTATACTCGTTTTATTCTGGGCGAAATCTTCAGTTTCACTTTCACTTTTGCATTGCGTTCGGTAATCGACACTTACGGACTATCCTTCGCGAGGAGCTGGCAGGGGTAGAATTGGTGAGTGTTCTTAACTGTCTTCTGTTATAAACTTCGGGTTCATGAACTGAGTTGTTGGTGCTTCGTTTTATGTGTAGACACCCAGAGCAAGCTGCTGACGAGGTTTGGCGCTGTTTTGAGCAATGTTAGTGGTTTAAAAATGCGATTTTGAAAGCGTGTGGCTGTTGGCCCCATGCTAACCCACTGTTTGCGATTTTGGACTCTAGCTCCCGCCCGTGCTAGCTCTGAACTGCGTGATGAGCGAAAATTACTTCCTCCACGGCTTAGTTGATATATTTTCATTCAGAAAATAGCTTTATTTTCAATTTCCGCCAAACTTACACTTTAAAGGGACAGATCATGCCAAAATCCAAAATGCATATTTTTCCTCTCACCTTACCTTACATGTTTTTTATTTAATTTGGGGTGAAATGCCCCTTTAATTTCATTCTATGCACTTTGTATGTAAAAAGATTAAAGGATGAATGCGTAACTTATCAGGTAATTGACGCTGAATAAAACTTTCTCCTATAGTATTATACTAACCTGCACGTGTCCCTGCCAACAGGTAGCCTACTGGATTTCCTGAAAGGTGACATGGGTAAGATGCTCCGCCTCCCCCAGCTGGTGGACATGGCTTCACAGGTCAGCACAAATCATTTGCTGCCACATCGCTCAAGTTTGAAACGGGTGTTTTTTTTCCATCAGAAAAGACGATCACAAGGTTTTTTTTTTCTCAGATTGCTTCGGGGATGGCTTACGTGGAGAGGATGAACTATGTGCACAGAGACCTGAGAGCCGCTAACATCCTCGTCGGAGATAACCTGGTTTGCAAAGTGGCTGATTTTGGCCTCGCTCGCCTCATTGAGGATAATGAATATACCGCCCGGCAAGGTAAGACCACAAGAGGGCGTCGTTTTTTACGGTTTACCTCACTGGTTTAGCATGTGAGCAAAATTAAGTGGCCCAACATCACAGCTTATATGCAGCTATGAGCAGCTAAATTAAAGAGTGATTTTTTTCCCTCTAATTGAAGATGATTTTTATAGATTTGGAGAAATTAAAGTATGTTAAAAACTATAATTTGAATAAGAAAAAAAGGTTTGTATTGTTTTCTTTCTCATCACTTTAATCCCCTCATGTTGGGATTAACTGATGTCCCGTTATGTTTTTGGGTTGTCCATTCTCATGACCCCCGATAACTATATTTGCAACAAACGTCCACAGATGAAATGATTAGATATTGATGGTCAAAAGTCACTCTGTCCTCATAAAACAGTTGCTGTGCTTTTGCTTTAACTGCAAGGCGGTTCTTTGACTTTCAGACTATGCTATGATCTCATTTTAACTCACTGATAAACCTATCCTCTCTTGCAGGCGCCAAGTTCCCCATCAAGTGGACGGCTCCCGAGGCTGCCCTGTACGGCCGCTTCACTATTAAATCTGACGTCTGGTCATTCGGGGTCCTGCTGACTGAACTGGCCACCAAAGGCCGGGTGCCCTATCCAGGCAAGGATCATTACCTTTAGGCCGTCTCTCAGTCTGAGAGATGAAACTGTCTACGTTAGATTGAGTGTCTCGTGCGTTTATCACCTAGACTCATTTCATGGCACGCTCCACCAGTCCAACAGCATAAAGATTTATTGATTCATGGCTTTTATGAGTCCAATCCTGATCACGCCTTTCGCTCTCGTAGGTATGGTGAACCGCGAGGTGCTGGACCAGGTGGAGCGCGGCTACAGGATGCCGTGCCCAGCCGAGTGCCCCGAATCCCTGCATGAGCTGATGCTGACCTGCTGGAGGAAGGAGGCCGAGGAGAGGCCCACCTTCGAGTACCTGCAGGGCTTCCTGGAGGACTACTTCACCTCCACGGAGCCCCAGTACCAGCCGGGGGAGAACCTGTAACTGGGCCCGGAAAACGTGGAAGTGTGCATGCGTCATGCATGTGCAAAACTGAGCATGTGCATCTACTCCAGAGTGCATGGAAAACGTATGTGTGAGGGTGTGTATGTAGAGTGTGACGGGGCAGAACAAGCCAACTGCATTCTGGGTACTGACAGTTCCTCAGTGGAGTATCAGTGGGACATCGAACCAATCAGCAACTCTCAGTTCCTTCAACTTTCCAAAGTCCTTGTTATACTCGCTGACATGTCCGCTCCGAGGGACGGGTTTTTCAAAATAAATGTCTAAACTGTGGTATTATTTGAGTTTATCATACAAGTACTGTTATTCTGTTTGTCAGTCAAATCAACATCCAGGCAGGTTTTTCTAGCTTCCTTGTGTCTGTAGGGCTCCATAATGACATACATTCCCCCTTGCACTCTCCCCGTGTTCCCCAGAATGAATGTCAGATACCAGTGTTGCTCTGCTGAAAGCATCACTTCGGGATTTCTATTTTTTTTTTACATTTTGTTGATCAGAGCCTGCCGTTTTGCCACTCGACACGCAAGTATTTGGGACATACAATAATTTGCCAGGATGCTGTGGGTTTTATTTTATTATTAGACCTGGATCAACTGGAATATATATATATTGGGTGAATGATTTTTATTTTACAATCATGCTTCCGCCGTGCAACATTTCGGCTAGTTTCCCTGTGAGATCCAGACAAACACCCTTGATTCTCCCAAGAGTGCTCGCCCAATCGGACGAATGAATCGCTGTGACCAACATACAGCTCAACTCAAAGAAGAGAAGAGTCCGTCTATCTATTTTCTAATTCTGACTTTTCTTACAAACAAACGGCTACTGATCACTAACGGTCGTCTCAGGATGGAGAAGACTAGAATTCTGCTGCCAGGATTTTTGTGCCATTGGGGAAAAAAAAAAATCTCTTTTGTACTCTCTTCTACTGTGTAAAAGTGTATTTTACTACTCTAATTTTCGTACATATGAAGTTTGAGTTGTGTACGCAGTCGTTCTTCTGAAAGGATAATCCACCCGTCTTCTTTTTCAAGCATTCAAATTAAAATCAGGTGAATGTTCTTGACTCCTTTTTAGTTCCGACCTTCGTCGACATGAAGATTTCTATCTCTTTCCTAATCGGTGCGACTTTATGCACGATCATACACTGGAGATATTATGTTTCTGTGCTCGGTACGGTCATACCACCTTCCAGCCTTTAGAGGGCAGACCAGAAAGCCTTCCCATATATAAACAGCATGTATAGAAATAAATTGGCATCTTGAAACTTAATTGTAAATATCCTTAATGCTAATATTTTTTTTTTTTTGTATATATCATCTTTATAATTTATTCCTTTTTTTCAAATAACCCAATTGTTTTATTTGGCTTGTGATGTCATCATTCAAACTATGTTTATGGTACTTTTATGGGTTAAATAACATCTGATAGTAACTATATATAAATATATATTAAAGAAACACTTTTACATTTTATTTGTGCACGTAATTTCTGTGAAGCGTATCTTGGGTGTACATTTTGAGGAGAACTTGCCCTCTGACTCGTCTACCAGCGTTGCTCCCTCCCGTCAATCAAAACCACAAATGTTTACATCTTGATAATCTTCCAATCATGTTGCTGCTTCGGGGGGGCGCGTAAATGAGCCGTTGATCCAATGTCTTGTTCAACATTTTGGGTTTTTCTGGGTACACCCGACCACGATGGCTTGATCGATGTCTCCTTGTTGTTCCTAAAGCGCTTCTCATGATGATTCAATAACTCCACGGTGATTTCTGACTGCCACGAATGAACAGCATCTGTGTAGTGTACTGTGTCCTGTGGACATGAGCCACAATGAATGCATTGACCCGCATGGCTGTCGTCAGGTTGTCAGGCCTGACCGGCCTCACTCGATGCTTATGAGCAAAAGTGCATGAAAAGATGATATTGTTTGTAAGCTGACAAGCCAAGGGCATTTCCTGTTGGGTTTCTGTGGGTCTTCTTTCTGGCTATGCAGATATTTTTTAGAAATCTCTGATATTCCTATAAATACTCTTTTCTACTGTATCCAATGGAAAAAAATTCAGATAAATAGCTCTTTGTTAAACCCTACTGAATATTGTTCAAATTTGACAGTACATTTGAATAAAATTTGTATATTGCATCTTGTTGATCAACCGAATGAATCCAGTCCTTATAATCAGGAAGAACTCGTGAGTTTGTGTCTGAAGGGAGTCAATAAGTCTGGGATTTAAAGGTCGTTACCATAAAATGACCTGCCCTTTACTTTCATTTCTGGCCTCGGTGTATATTCAGCAGATGATTCCCACGTACGGTCACATGAATATGAATGAATATTGTGAACTAAGTCATAAGTCAAACTTATGATCATTTGTGGAAGGTGAACGACATTTTTTAAAGATTAGCAAGTAGGAATATGATTAGGTTGTTTATAAACAAATATAATTTTATATTATTTTATTATTATTTATAATAATAAAATATTTATTATTATTTTAAATATATATTATTTTATAACAAATAATTTTTAATCACAGACATTGTATTATAATGAACTCCTTTTTGCAAGTCATGAGGGAGTGTAAGCTGCCGTAATGGTGCAATAATTATTACAACATTTTACTTAAGCAAAAGTAGCAAGACCAGAAAATATCAAAAGTACTCATATATTGTTTTTGGTTTTCATATATTATGTTTCTTATATTTTTGTATTGGTCATATATTTTTTCACTAAAGAGATAATTTATTTTTTTTACACGTACAACTGTGTATGAACCCCAAAACAAAGAGGAAGTAAAGCCAATTTCAACAAAACACAAGGGTGTTGTCAGATATTACTCACTCACTAACTGTAAAAGTACTAAAATTACTCTGGGGTAAAAATACATTTTAATTATTGATGATAATCGATTTGAAGAAGATGTTTTATTCAAGGTGTGTGTCACTGATTAAAAACATGATGCCCTCAGGACAGCCGCATCACCTGTTAAAACACCTAACCACGTCACGTGGCGCAGGGGGCTCGCGCTGCTACCAGAAATACCCGGAAGAGAGGCTCCACTTCGACGCGGTGCGTGGGCGCGAGGCGCAGGTGAGAGACGGCAGCGCGCGCTCTGTAAACAAAGAAGAAGAAGACGAAGAAAAACAAACATGACAATGGCAGCGGGGATACAGTTCCACGGTGACCGGGTTCCAGCACGACTTCACAGCCGGTAATGTAACTTCGGGACCGGTTTTACGAGTCGACGCGGACTCACGTTTTGTTATGTGTTCTCGCTTTAGTTTTAAAAGTGAGCTTGGTGGTGTTTTGTGGCTTAATTCTGGTGCTTTCTCTGTGTGTTTGTTGGTGAAATACACGAATGAATGTGTTCTTAAATATGTCCATGTGTGTCAGCTCCCTTTTTTAAATCTGTTTGTGACCTGCTCCCATTCAGCGCCACACCTTCCCGTTCATTTATTCAGCTTCCTATCATTGTGAGGCATTTTATAGGGTCACGTCGTGCTACAGTCTGTCTGTGGGAGCCACATTAACCCAGGTAGTCTAAAATATGGTGAATGTATCTCTCTTGTTTACCCCCCCTCCTCTCTGAAACCTCCCAGCCTGGAGGTCATGTTTTGAGCATCCTGATGCACACACACACACACACACACACACACACACTGAGCAGAGCTTACGCATGTAATTAGGTGGGTCAATCCAATCCAAATCCATTGGCACCCAGGAAAAGCAGGTCAAATCACCTTTTTAAATCCTGCTCGCTTCTGCCTCATCTTGTCTCCAGCATTCCTGCTAAAACTTGCCTCTTCCCTAGAATTTAGACTTGCCTAACACAAGTCAGATGATGATGACTGTGTGTGTGTGTGTGTCTACGTTTCTCCCCTTTGTCCCAGATTACACTTCGTTCGGCCTGACCGTCCTTAAACTATATTTAACAGCATCAAACGCGGGGAGCCAGTTTGTGCTTTCATATGCACTATATTTATCCTGTTTTTTAACTGGCTTGAAACGTGTGCCGTGGCATCACAGTAGAAAACACAGCTGCCTCCCTGAGAATCGGATGAAAAGACGATCTGCAGGGTTATTTTTAGTTTTGATGGGTCTAACTGTCTTCGCAGGCGTTTCATTCTTGCTGATTGTTTTTTTTTTTTGGCTCCGTTTGCAGCCTCGCTCAGAGACTTTAACCTCCATGCAATCTTGATGAATCATTTCAGATAAAAAGGTAACTCTACACACGTACATGCAAGGCAGCTTATTTACTCGCTTTTGTAGTTTCCACACTAATGGATAGGAAAACGGAAGATGGGACATTGAATGATGTACAGCATTATTATTAAATACATATTGAATGTTTTAATGCTTCTGTATGCTCATCTTGAGAAATGCTGGGTGCGTCAATGCTGGATTATATTGAGTTACGCTTTCATGTGGAAGCCGCTCTATTAAGTCAGTATCCTTCGGGTCTTCATGGAGGCTCCAGCGTTGTTTGTATTTATTGCAGGCAGTAACTTGAGTAATTGGAACCATGTGCACATAATGAGCCGTACTGAAGAAACAGGAAGACGGAGAAGACTTTTAGCTTCTTGTCATCTCGTTAATTTTCAGGGAATATCTAAAGACAATCAGCAGGAGAAAAAAAACATGCAGGTGATGCACAAACGCAACGCTGCACACACATTTTGCAGCAGTCTGTGACTGTAATTATAGTGTTTCAGGTTTCAGGGACTCACTGTAGATTTAGCAACCGAGGGGAGTTGCTGTGAGATTATCATCAGGAAGTAATGCATAAGCGTTTCTTACAGGAAATGTCAGTCATAACAAGTGTATTTCACATTTACTGCACTGTGTTTGTGTTTCTGCGTTACATTGTGGTTCGACGTGTAGAAACGGAGGCCTGTGGTGCCAGTAGATGCTGAAAATAACCCACCTTAAGTAAATGTTGACAAATAGATTGTGAGCTCATATTGTATACTACGACTATGTCTAACGTAATGAAACATGTCGCTAACTGTGGAGCCAGTGTTCTCACATAGTGTGGTCGCTTTCTAGACTCTAGGAAATAAGTATTTTTTGCTGATTAGTGGCAAATTGTAATTAAAATGCAAATGTGTTGATTCCCTATGTTCCTTCCTTGTCTTGCGTAGAAATTAATTGAATATCTTTGCAATCTAGGTCTTACAAAGCAAGACATTTGAAGACCTGCGGGTGTAAAGAGTTGTTTTACAGACCGTACCATTAATTAATTAGGTGAGTCAGTAGATTCATTTAATGAAAATAATCTGGTAATCATGTTGTTTAACGACATATGCTTGCAATTGCGTGATATTTCTAACCAATGCAAGACATTCTTATTAATATCGGATGTTCATTTCAATCATATTGCATGTAGTTTTCATAGCAATAAACATCACTTTTTCCAGCCCAGACATATGGAAAAAGTGACACACTCACTGTGTGTTTTAGGCATGTGTTTCCATTAAACTCTGCACTCTTGTGTACTGAAACTACCGACATGCCTCACACACCTCCTGAGGCTGTGTGTGTGTGTGTGTGTGTGTGTGTGTGTGTGTGTGTGTGTGTGTGTGTGTGTGTGTGTGTGTGTGTGTGTGTGTGTGTGTGTGTGTGTGTGTGTGTGTGTGTGTGTGTGTGTGTGTGTGTGTGTGTGTGTGTGTGTGTGTGTGTGTGTGTGTGTGTGTGTGTGTGTGTGTGTGTGTGTGTGTGTGTGTGTGTGTGTGTGTGTGTGTGTGTGTGTGTGTGTGTGTGTGTGTGTGTGTGTGTGTGTGTGTGTGTGGATGACACATCAGCGGTGGGCGGGCCCGTTGAGTGCAGAGCAATCGTAAAGAAAGAAAAGATAGAGCGTGCCGTAGAAACCACACTGGGGAAGTTGGCAGTGACTCAGAAGACAAGGTGATGAGGAAGTCCTCCCCATTTAAACATCTGGACTATAATTAGGAAAACACGAGGGGGGCACAGAAGGTAGAAGACATCCTCTATAAATGTTAACGACAAAGGCAGCATGGACTTTGTAACCCTTTGATCATTTACAGTAATCCTATTCCAACGACAGTTATTTCCAGGTGGGGGAATTCTAATATGACCCTCCTCTTCCACAGTTAACCAACGAACCTTGCGACTGAAGGAGCAGCTCGGCCATCATCCTCCACCATGGCGAGCCAGGACCCCGTCAACCCTTCACACGCTGCATTTGACCTCTTCGTCCAAGCCCAGACGTGTAAGGAGGTGAAGCACCACTTCGCCGCGCTCTGCAAGCAGCTGGACATCAACCCGAGGGAATACTCGAGCTTCTACATGAGGTTAAAGGAAAGGCTGAACTACTGGAAGGCCAAAGCCCTGTGGACGAAGCTGGACAAAAGGGCATCGCACCCGGATTACAAGCAAGGAAAGGTCTGCGCAAAAAACAAGGTAGTGGCAAACGGTAACTCTTTTCTGTATTTAAAAAGTGTTTAAATGTGGATGTTATAACGATGGATGATTTGAAATGTATGTTTTATTTCCATTCTGAGGAAACACTATACTGTCTTTTAAATTAGTTTCAGTTTACTTCTTCACTTTGTTCAGTTGTATCAATCAATTATGAATTTCTACATAATGACAATGAACTGCTAAAACGATGCAGTGGTGACTTTTTTGTAATCCTATGATCTGCTGTTTGAGTATTTTCTGGATTCTGGGGAAAAACACGTAAAACCACTAATGTTAGATAATTGTCTGATTTAAGTATTTATAAATATTGGTAGAAAATATTAGCCTCTCACAACTCAAAATAAATAAAAAAATAAATAAAAAACTTTATTTATAGAGCACTTTTCATACACCGGGTGTGCAGCACAAAGTGCTTTACATAAGAAAGATAAAACAATAATAGAAGATAGAAGTAAAGGTCCATTTACATCATTGGTTTTCTGTGACACAGAATTTCCCTGATTTCCTCCTCCTCTGATTTGCATCGTATCATCCATGTTTGTCTCTCTCTCCCAGTGTCTGGTGTTGGGTGCTGGGCCATGTGGGCTGAGAACAGCCATCGAACTGGCCCTGCTGGGGGCTCAGGTGGTGGTGTTGGAGAAGAGAGAGTCTTTCTCCAGGAACAACGTTCTCCACCTGTGGCCCTATACCATTATTGACCTCCGCGGGCTCGGAGCCAAGAAGTTCTATGGCAAATTCTGCACCGGGTCTCTGGATCACATCAGTAAGTAACAGATGACTTTGCTTTGTGGCATTTCTCTCTATTTTCTCACAAGCTCCAAAGAAGTAACAGACATATCTGTTATTTATTGAATCAGAAACTTTCTATTTGCATGACTATACTATTCATAGTATCTTGAATATCTCAAACATTTCCAATTAAATATGCATCTGTTTTCAGGCATCCGTCAGCTGCAGTTGGTTCTGTTGAAGGTGTCCCTTCTCTTCGGGGTGGAGGTGCACACCGGAGTGGAGTTCCAGGGCTTGATTGAGCCCTCGGGGGACAACGGTACTTGCATTTTGCCAACCAGCACTCATTCTACCTGCTAGTGTTGCTTATAATACCATCACAAGTTGTTTGTAAGGAACCAGCAGTAAGAAAAGCAGAGTTATCCAAAGTTTGATGTGTTTCTGACAGGTTGGATGGCCAAGCTGCAGCCCGCGACTCATCCTGCTGCAACCTTCCAGTTTGACGTCTTCATCTCCGCCGGAGGAGGCAGCTTCGTCCCTGATGGTGAGACAAACCTCTGTTCCCACAGTCGCACTGGGGTCGCAAACCAGCTGCAAAGGCATGGCGGTTACACCGTCACGAACTTCCTCAGGGCGGCTGCATTCAAGTGAGCGTTCATCAGCCCAGTTTCCTCTTTTCTCTCCGTCCAAACGATCAGGTTTTAAGCATAAGGAGCTGAGAGGCAAGCTTGCTATCGGCATCACGACCAACTTCATCAACAGACACACGGCTGCAGAGGCCCATGTAGCCGAGATCAGCGGCGTGGCCCGCATCTACAACCAGAAGTTCTTCCAAGAGCTGCTCACTGAGACGGGTAGGAATCCATGTCCATGTTCAGCTGGGTGGAAGATAGAGGACATCTTGATCTGCAGTGAAGCAACCATGTGCTCCATTTTATTACACTGCGTTAACAAAATTGAAGCAAGAAAAGAGGAAATCAGTTGCTTCAGATGAACGTATTTCATACCACGGCTCGCGCTGCGTGAGAACACGAATTATGAGGTCGTCACTGAACCGTAACGTTTCTAATAAGAATATCAGCACTCTTGTTTTCCATTATGTTTCTCTCCTGCGGTGACTCGCTGAACGCGACCCCTCCAAGGCATGAAATGAATGTTCACACTGTCAGACGGGGTTCAATGTGATGCGTGAAAAGGCTAGCCAGGCTGCTAATCTGTGTTCCACTCCGAAGTGAATTCCTGTGACGGGTCAACCCCGATGGAATCCACCCTTCCTCACTGACCTACCTCATTGATTTTGAATAAACCTTTACAACCATTATTTGTGTCGCCAATATAGCCCTTATCACACCCAGTTGTGTGACTTTTTAATTCACCCTGACCCTCAAAACCAGTAGAAGAAATTAAGCAAACAAGCATGTTAATGTTATAGAAAGATATCCCTCTCAAATAAAACACGATTCTCTCTCTCTCTCTGTATGGCCACCATGCTTCCTCACTATTTTCCATTCCAGGTATTGATTTGGAGAATATTGTCTACTACAAAGACGACACCCACTACTTTGTCATGACTGCCAAGAAGAAGAGCCTGCTGAAGAAGGGGGTCATTAAACAGGTGAGAAAAACACATCCATTACCAAGAAAAAGTGCGATTTCTTTTTTTTAATTTCTTTTCATTTTACTGGCGCCGGCTGCATCTTTGGCCAGTAAAGAAACAAACCAGATGGATGAAACAAACATGCAGGTGCTCCAGTGTGAAGAGATTAACTGCCAATCATGCAGCCTGGCCCATTAGCTGGCTAGCTAAAACCACAAACGCCACACACGCGTGTCACTCAGGATCGTGGAAAGGTGGAATGAGTCATCAGACTGCAGCTCTCACTGTCTCCACAGGACCACAGCGACGCAGAGGAGCTGCTGGCTCCTGCAAACGTGGACCACGAGGCGTTGCGCCACTATGCCTACGACGCCGCCTACTTCTCCACCGGTGGCCAACTGCCTGATCTCCAGTTTGCTACAAACCACGCCGGCCAGCCCGATGTGGCCATGTTTGACTTCACGTGCATGCACCGTGCTGAGAATGCCTCCCTGGTCAGGGAGAGGAGGGGGAAGAAGTTGCTCATGGGTCTTGTTGGAGATTGCCTGGTGGAGGTAGGGGGTTCCCTTTTTAGCCAACTGGTGCTAATTTACCCCAATTTGATTTTTTTTTTTTTAACGCCACTAGCCACAGGTCAAATGTTTGACTTGAAATATCTTAATAACTAATTTGGTAAACACGATAGATAGATAGATAGATAGATAGATAGATAGATAGATAGATAGATAGATAGATAGATACTTTATTGATCCCGGATACAATGTAATAACATTGGAGATGAAACTATTGTCACTCACATCAGCTTCAGCTGCACCTTTTTAGCGCTAATTAGCAAGAACATGGTAAACATTATATGAACTTGACCTCAACATGTTAGCATATTCATTGAGAACATTCTGATGTTAGCATTTAGCTTAAAGCACCACTGTGTCTAACTACAACCTCTCACAGCTGCTTGTGTAGCCGTGGCATTTACATCTTATAATAATAATAATAATAATGGTGTTATTTAAGTGGCATGCTGTTGATCGTAAGGTTATATTAACTTGTTATGCTCTGTTCTCTGCAGCCTTTCTGGCCTCTGGGAACAGGTATTGCCCGTGGGTTTCTAGCTGCCTTTGACACGGCGTGGATGGTGAGGAGCTGGGGCCTGGGGGTCCCGCATCTCAAGGTCCTGGCTGAGCGGTGAGCAAGCTGCATCAACTCTACTAAGCAGCACACAGTACAGACAATAGCACGGTGCAGCTGTTTCCTGTTTCCCACTTGCCATATTTCTATTTGTTAATCAGTGTAGCGTTACTTTCCGTTTCCCAGAGACACGCTGTGGAAATGATAGGTTCGACTATTAGTACGATATTTCATTTTAGGGGAACTAAAATCAGGATTTTGGCCTTTTAGAAAATGAATGGATGATGCTGGAAGGTATTAAAATACAATATAAAAAAATATAGTGGCAACATTCATTAGTATGTGTGTGGATGTCGCCATCGGCAACACTTTCCATCTGTGATAATTAGTGTGATGGATGGTTGTTTTGATTGCAAAGGTATGAAACTGATTTCAGCATGAGTTCCTGATGTGACCAGGCTACAAAAACGAGGCTCCCGCTTTTGGACAGAAGCCATGTTTGCTGATAAAATGTGCCAATTTTAAGACTTTAACCTTGCAAAACCTGACTAGGAAGTCTGTTGTGGTAAACCCTGATGAGAATACAGAGTAAAGCACACTAGTTATTGTCACATAATCATCACATAAAAGTTCATTTTGAAGAGTTCTGTTTATCTGGCGTGAAGTCAAATGAGGTACGGTTGAGTGATCTGTAAACTCCCCCAGTTACATCACACCACTCTTCCTGTATGAGTGTGTTTTCCTTTTCCTGTTGCATTTCAACTCTCTCCACCCATCTGTTGTACAGAGAGAGTGTCTACCAGGTCCTGTCCCAGACCACGCCAGAAAACACCAGCAAGAACTACGCCAACTACAGCATCGACCCCAGAACGCGCTACACAAGAGCCAACCTCTCCTCCATCCAGACGAGCCAGGTCAGCCCTGTTCAGTACCTTTAATCACCATGGGGGGGTTACAGAGGTCGAGGCTGCAGATTACACTTCAGTGCACGCCGATTCACAAACGGATTGCGGCTTTTGCGGCTGCGAAACCTAAACAAACAGAAAATATTCGATATAATTAAATTATAGTGTCATATCACAACAAATGTAAATGTACTTTATTTATACAGCCCTTAACAACAACCTTTCGGTTCACCAAACAGCCCAAAATAAAAAGAAGAATAAAATAAAAGCAGTTAAAAACAATTACAAACAATGAAATACAGTGAAATCAAAGATAGACTAAAATAAGATAAAATGAAAGTGTCATCACGCTACTAGGTATTCAAAGCCATCCTGAATAAATGGGTTTTAAGCCTGGATTTGAAAAGAATAAACAACAAATGTTATCTTAGAACACTTTACGCATAAAGTCACTACATTTTCAAAGTCCCAACAATGAGAAAAATCTGCTTTAACAGACTTTTAGGAACTCTCGAGCAGACCAGGCTCTTGGGTTCCATCTGCATTTGGTGTCGGTAGTATTATTAACAGTGGAAGTAATATTAACAATTCAATTCTCGAAGCATACATTGCGCCTCATTGCAAAAAGCCGTCCAATTCAACTCACAGGCATGTGCAATAAGAGTCCAATTATTAGTGTCTTCAGAGAGTTGACGGTAACAGATGCAAACGTCCTCTCAAACTCTGTTTCAGTGACAGGATGCAATGACGGTTGTCTTGAGTAATAAATTAATAAAGCTCCCCTACTTGTCATTTTTTGAAAAAACATGAGGAAAAAAGAATAATGAAGAATCCGTTCCCTAATCGTGTGTTTTCATGTTTCCCTTTTATTCTCTTAATTTGAGAGATTTGGTCCCTTCCCGACGGGACCGCTGGCTCAGGCTGACCCTCGCCCCTCAGAACAGACGCATTATCCTCAAGCGTATTAATACTTTGCCACATAGATAATTGCAATCATAAACAAACAAACAATTATGGGCCGATCTGCTGTAATATCAGCAGCACGACTGGACCTTGAGACGAGGCAGATAACAGGTTGCAAATGATGCACAATTCAATAAGACTTTACCTTCTCTTCTAATACTACGGGAATAAGCTTTACATGTTTTATATATTGGTTGTCATCATTGCTGTTTGTTGAACTGGTTGATTCAGTCTCTGAGTGTATTGACTAATCCACCTGTCATCCTCTTTAGGTGCAGCACCTGTACGATGTGGATAAACTAAACCCATCCAGCAAGAAACTGAAGGCCAGGCTGTCTCACATGCGCCGAGGTCAGCTGCTCTCGAGTGACGGCTATATTCAGCCGTGTTTCGGAAAGGCGGAAGCACTTTTGTAGTCAACATTGACACATCGTAGACCTCACACCGTGTTTACTTATCACAAAGGGACGGTTTAATGGCCGTGAAACCACACGGCTGCGGTTGTTGAGCATTGTCTGATGATTTGTCATTGTTTGTGCCCTCAGATTCAGTCAGCGGCTTTGAAGAGTTGCTGAAATGGTGTCAGAGACACACCGAGGGTTATAAGAATGTGAATGTGAAAGATTTTACCCAGTCCTGGAGGTCCGGGCTGGCTCTGTGTGCCCTGATCCACCACTTCAGACCCCACCTCATGTGAGTTTCTGCCCTGGTTTTAGATTTTTGATTGCAGGATGATAAATGTGTATGTTTAATTGTGTTACTTTGAAATAAATTAGCATTTGGTATTTTCAGTGCAACACATTACATGTGATAGTCATTAATATGAGAGTAATCGCAGCTTTTCCACTTCCTTCGCAGTGACATTTCCTCCCTGGATGAGTCCAGTGCTGTTCACAACAACCAACTGGCCTTCAGTATCTTAGAGAAGGAGCTGGGCGTCCCGCTCGTCATGTCTGCCAGTGACTTAGCAAACAGTGGTCAGGTAGACAAGTTGTCCATGGTCCTCTACCTCACCCAGGTCCAAAACGCCTTCACTGTGCCAGCAAAAGGTAAACATTTGAGTGTGTGGTAAAAAGATTGTCAGAGCATAATTCAAATGCAAAACAAAACACTCACCACATTTCAATATGTTGGTTGTTTTTAATACTTTTTTTAAAAATGTATTTCTGAAGATAGCTATTGGTGACAGCGGCGTTAATCCCGGTTTCTTAGACACTGCAGAGCATTAGCATCGCCTTAAACGGGTCAGGTCCTTCCCACGGAAATCAGTTTGTTGTTGAGAAGCGATCAAATCGCTCCTGTCTCTTTAAGAGCCTCTTACCCAGAATTCATTTGGCCTAAGTGGCTAGTGCTGTGCTCAGAGCCAGCTCTGCTGGTTGTGCCGTCCTCCTGCACTAAGCCAGCCGAGCAGCAGCAGCAGCAGAGGGAACGGTCACCGTGTGGACCTGGCTCTTCAGGGTCTGATGGGACCAGCGTCTCTTGAAGGGGATCTGCTCCTCCTGCGCTGAAGGTGGATTTTCTTCCGGTTGAGATATTTCCAGTCTTTGTAGCGCGAGGAGTTTTGTGTGCAGGCGTGAATGTGAGCTCTCGGAGGCACTGACTGAGCTGAAAGTGGGTGTGATAAATGCTAACTGTGATGCTGTGCTTGATCTGCTTGGGATCCGCCGGGTTGATGTGCAGACAGGAGGGAGCTGTCATTTCTCCGCTAACCTTCCACGAACGATGAAAGGGTGGGAGTGGTACAGGGAGCAGCAGCTGGAGAGTTCCTATGTGGATTGACAAGTTAAAATCAATTGCCGTGGCGCTACAGGAAATGCAAGAGGGGGTATTTATATTCCTGACAGTCTATCCAACATAAAAAAGGATGCACCTTGAAGATGTGTTGAAAGGCACAATTAGGATATTTTAAGCTGCAAGTAGGCCAACAATAACGCTCAGGTGTGTTTTTAGGTTTGCAGCCTAGTGTTGAACTGAATGTGTCCCTCTCTCTGTACGGGTTCCAGACCCTGCAGCCTTCCTGCCGTCGTCCAAGCCTCTGACTCTCTCCCAGACACAGTCGGCTGTCTTTTTCCTGAACAAGCTCAAGCACAACTCTCTGCAACGACGCAAGGTACGCCCACTGTGACCGAGTCCCCTGTTTTCACAGCGGCGAGAAATGTTTGATGAGTATGATTTCAAAACACGCTGGCTTGTTGGCTTAACGATCAGCGCCTGGGCCTTCGGTCTGTGTTCGCTGTCCGTGACTCACACCCGTTAATTCTCTCTCTGTTATTTAGGGACAAATTGATTGATGTTATTTTCAGGGCGAGTGATGTCTAGTTAGTCATTAAAATGGTTTGAATGCTTGTTTCTCCACATCGTCAACATAATCAGGGTAGTTAATAGGGTTTTTTCTTATTTTCTCTGCAGGAAAAACTGTCATCGGAGAAAAGAAAAAAGGAGACAACGATGGGAGATGAGGCCAGTGTGCGTATTAGAAGCTTTCCATGCTCATTTTCTTCATTTATTTATTTTTTATGCCATTATTGTTTGACTGATTTAACCCTTTCTTTTCCCTCAGGCGGTGGTGCCTCCCGCGTCCCCTGAGCTCAGTCCGACACCTGATCCCGCTCTTGAGCCCGAGTCTGAGTCTGAAGCTGGCGGTGGTGGGTCGATGGCGAACAGCGAGGAGTGTTACTTCTGTGGTCAGAGGGTCTACGCGCTGGAGCGCATCAGTGCCGAGTGCAAGTTCTTCCACAGGAGCTGCTTCACCTGCCACCGTTGCAGCATCACACTCAGACTGGGAGGATACACCTTTGACCAGACTACAGGTTCAAAATATTCTTCTTAGTTTCACAGTTTTCTCTCCATGTTGGGTGTAATATCTGGTTTTAGTAGCCTCTTGTTTGCGTAATCTTTGTTTAAGCACTTCATGCTGTATTGCTGAGTATAAAGCACTTGTATTCCTGGTTTCAACAGCTAAGTGACGCATTACTTATTCATTTATTTGTGCAATTAATAATTTGCACCGAGACCCTTTTTTTTTTTAAAGGGGTTTCCATTTAGACTGAGAGGATATGAATCATTTACAGAAAACAGCAGGCGTTTTTTCTTCTTTTCTACTTTAGCACATTAACATTCACTTGTCTCTGACTTCTCAAGTCCTTTTATTGTTTTTGTCTTGGATGTCCCCTCAGGGAGATTTTACTGTGAGCTGCATTCTGAAGAAGTGGAGCTGGGAAACGGGGCTGAAACATCGTGTAAGGTGGGTCACTGAACACAACAGATGTTAACTCTCTTGCCTCCTGCTCCGGACTCCAAAATGAGTGTTTTTGTATTGTCTGTGTTACGCAATCCTCTGCTGCATGATATATCACCCTTCTGGTCCGATGTCATCAGGCTGCGGGGCTGACTCGCTTGCTGCGTTTACAACGAGCACAACTAATGAGAATGTTTGTGTCAAAGCGTTTCAAGTCTGCAGATGAAAACATTTTTAACAGAGATTTATATTTTTTTTTTATCTTGGCCTTGTTTTCATTTCTGTATTCAGGATGGAGACGGAAATCCCGGAGCAAATGAAGAGAACGTGCTTTCCAGTGATGACTATACACCATCTCCATCAGATGAGGAGTTTGAGCATACTCTGGACTTTGGTCCCTCCGCTCACGCACAGTCCCATAAACCTGATGGACCAGTGGAGTCCCAAGAACCACCTCCATCACAAACTCCCACAGATCCTCCATCTAAACCTGAGGTGGCAGCACCCACCGGGGAAGACACGGTTCACTATCCCGTTCCCAAGCCCCGCTTCTCTCAGCAGAACACACCCAGCCCTCATCCCTCTCCTCCAATAGCGAAACCTCGCACGGTCCACCTTTTTAACCCCTCGACTCCAGAAAAGCACACGGACGAGATGTCCAAGGAGGCAGTGGACTCCCGTCCGAAGCAGTCGCTCCGAAAGCTTCAGCTGACCGATGAGGAGAAGAGCCAACTCGTGAACCTCCAGAGCCTCAGTGTGGACTCGGACTCAGAGACCCCTGGTGGGTCCTCCTCCTGCTCCTCTTCCTCTGCAACAGCAGGAGGTCCAAGCCCTCCTAAACCGCAGGGCCTGGATGGGCAAGAAGAGGAGGGCTACTGGAGTGGGAGCACCGCGAGTCACATTAGGGAGAAGAGGAATCGACGCTGCTTCAGGAGGAAAGAGATGCCAAGTGGGCAGACCAGGGTACGATCCAAGTTCTCCCCCTGGAATCTCTCGTCCCCGAGGATCAGTCGAGACACCCGGCTCAGTGTCCACATTAATCATCCAGGGAGAGCGGGTGAGTGAAGATCTCTTTTTGATCTTTGGTGGAGAAGTTAAATAACGCTGGTTGCAACAACGTCTTTCTTGCATTTGTGCCACAGAAACAACATTCAGACACGCTCATAGCACCTCAGAAGAAGGAGTTGACGGAGACGATGACGACGACGACGACGATGAAGACGAGATGTTTCAGCGGGATGATGTGGATTTATTTGATGAGAAAGTAAGGAGACGGAGGGAGCTCATTTAATACGACGGTGAGCTGCTACATTTGAACCACCATTGCCGATACTTTTGCCTTTTAGTTTCAGACGATGCCATCCGACCCCGTCGAGGCTGAGAAGATGGAGTTGATGAAGATGAGGACTCTGGAGCGGCGAGCCAAGATGAGCGAATTACAGCGGTTGCGCAACGCCCAGGTCAGCGTCTCATAGCTCATCTATGTTTTATTGGTCTGTCGCTTCCCCAACTTAGCTCACTGGAGCGATACACTTATAGATATACAACTGTAGAGCTCACACATCTCTCCATTTTTTGAATCTGTGTGGGGAAGTTATAATCATTACGATTTCATTCCTGGGTGATGTGGTGACCCTTGTGGACTGCATGTCTTGGGTCTACTTTGACAGAAGATGTGTTTAAAATCTAGCTTTTCCATTATGTCATGAGCCACCATGGTCTAATTTCATGCTGCTCACTGCACAAGTAGTTTTCCACGCACTAGCAGGGTACAGAAAAAGCAGTTACTGTGTCTGCTGCAACTCTTGATCTAAGAACTCAGTGTACCTTCTGGTCCCATTACAATATTTAAATCTCCTATCCGGTTCAACGAGCGATCGAGAGAGGAGATAGAGACCGCATTGGTATTTGAGCAAGTGAGGGTATCGAGAACAAAACGGTGAATCGGAAGAATAAGTCTGACTGTTTCGCAGCAGTTTCATTCTAAAGCACAGATAAACCCATTCAGTAATGTGACAAACCGTTCTCTGTCGTGAACGGGCGGCACCACTAGTCCTCCTCTGAGTCCTGAGCACAGCTAAATAAATAGAGAAGAGAAAACACAGGCGGGGTGCAGATACAGAGAGGGGATTATTTCTTTCTCAGTCTATACATAACTTTTTAGGAAATAGTTGCGTTTTATACCTTTTTATAATAAAATACAGCTGTAGGAACAGTAAGTACTGAGGCTGATATCAATTATATAAAAAGTAAAAACAATATACATCACAATAAACTACTGTATATATTATTATTATTATGGAAAGCAGATAAACTGAATGGCTATCCCATCATAATCAGGATCCTGATTTCTTGTCTGTTTGTAGTCGATCCAGAGGAGACTGGAGGAGATCGAGGTGACCTTCAAGGACTTGGAGGATAAGGGTGTAGTGCTGGAGCGAACTCTGCGAGGAGAGGCTGGTAAGGCCTTCTTGTTAACAGCAGGCGCCTTGTTTCGTGATTTTTAATTAAAAAAGGACCCATATATTTTCTTTTTTTTTAAGGTTTAAAGTTGTTTTCACAGAGATTATACGTTCCCATGCAACCAAAAGTTATTTCATGCTGGAAGAAGATACCGACTTGTAATTTGGAGTTAATTAAATCCACTCTCTTCTGGTAATAGAAAGTGGAGATAAAACACAAAAGAGCTGCTGTTGATTTATTAAAAGAAAAAGAAAAGAAGAAAGAAATGTTAAAAAGTACTGAACCAAAGAGTGGCTGTTCTGCAAATGTTATATTCTTATAAATACTCACCAGGAAATACTCTACTAAAATACTAAATTCATGTATATTTATGGAGTTCTGAGTTGGCCTACAGAGACGCTCACTTCCCTAAAAACCTGTCTTTTTTTTTTACCTTCAACATTACAAACATCGCACACAGATACCCAAACACTGTGTTTTCCCGCCTCCAGGCAGCAGCGACTCTCCCGATATGATCGAGCACTGGATCCAACTCGTCCACGAGAAGAACGCGTTGGTGTCCGAGGAGTCCGACCTCATGGTGGCGTGAGTGTCCACCTCCCACAACTCAAACGTAGCACAGGACAAGTCAGAGTATTGGGCGAAGTAGAAGTGACACATTAGAGCAGACGTCGCATGAAAGCACAGCGGTTACTGTTTGTTGTCGCCTCGGTAGCAAGCAAAGCTTCTTTACAGACTACATTTGTCATGTGGGGTGACGACGACCTTTGTTTTTCCCTCCCAGGTCTCGACAGCTGGAACTGGAGGACAAGCAGAGCATGTTGGAGTTGGAGCTCAGGAAGTTCATGGAGCTGAATGGTGTGTACAGTAGTTGCCCCTCGAATAGGCCTTTTGATTTTGAAGCCGTTAGAAGAGAGCGAGCCAAGGCTGTTGAGATAATGATGGCATGTTTTCCTTTTTCTAACGAGAGCATCAGCATTTTTGGCAACGCGGCCCGGTTCACGCTCTCCTGTTCTCAGCCTGTGAATTTTTGTATTTATATCATATTGGCCCAAATACACCAGGACTTACATGGAGTGTTGCATTATGGGTTGTTCGTAGCCTTCGTGTTTCTAGGATACCAAGTTTCTTAAGTCTGTACTGTGTGTTTTGGAGTCTTTTAAAGGGGTAGGTACAGACTTTTGGCTTAAAACAACACTCACATGTCCGTGAGCACATTGAAGGCAAGGCAACTTTATTTGTATAGCACATTTCATACACAAGGCAGTCTCAAAGTCATAAAAATGTCATACAATAAAGTGAAAAAAATAGGATTAAAAGAAAATAAAGGCAAAATTAAAATGCATAGAAAAACCCTCATTAAAACCAGCCAATAATAAAATAAAGTTTAAAATTTAATATTAATAAATTAAAATAAAGCATCAAATTGAAATCAATTGAAAGCATCTTTGGTTATTGTAATTGTTATTTTTTCCAAACTGGCTTCCACGGCAACGCTGTCCACTTGCATGGTGCTATCCGCTGTAACTGCCATATGAGAGCAGTGACTTCATTGTCTGCTCAGTTAGATAATTCTCCAGTAAATCTTTTATAATGTGCTGTTAATAGTCATGTTCTGAATGTTGTGTATCGCTCCTTTTAGGGAAAGTGGTTGAAACTCACTGCAGATTGAAGTGACGGTTCTCACCTTTCACATGCTCACGTTATTTTAACGTTGCCATTGATGCATTATTCTAAAAAAAATATATTCATTATAGCCGTATTAAAATGTGCATTTGTGTTCGTGTGGCAGACAAGACGACGGAGCAGCAGACGGAGGAAGATCGGGTCCTTCAACAGATGATCGACGTGGTGGACATGAGGGACTCCCTGGTGTCCTTTCTGGAGGAGAAGAGGCTGAAGGAGATAAGCGAGGAGCAGGAAGCCTTCTCCATCATGGAGGCCAAGCGGCACTCGAAGGCAGGAGCTCAGGTCCACTGGGCGTAAGGCTCTCATGCCCTCGGCATGAACCCCGTATGTACTGTGCAGTAGATGCCCTGGAACTGCTGTACGTGAGACTTGCTGCTTTTCAGACTTGTGACTTCCACTTTTGCAACGCCAAAGATGATACGGAGTTGTTGCAGGAGGGTAACCCACCACAAGCGCTCCCTCTCATCTTACAACTCGGATTAAGCTCGTGAGCCAGAAATGAATCTGTTCAATCCGTCCCCTAGGGGGAGACATAAGCCTGGGGATGTGAGGCTTTGCGTCCACTAGCTCTCCGGCTAAACCCTGCCTGCTGCCTGAGTGTGGCTGCAGCAACAGACCACATATGAAAACGGACCCATATTGTCTGCTGCGCTATTGTGCAACCATCACACAGCAGAAAAGCCACACCCGGCCTGGGACCTGGCCTGGTTTTGGTGTCAAAGACTAAGCAGCATAACATCACAGCGGCGGAGACCCTGCGGTAGCTGGCTCTGAGAGATAGAAATAGGTCGAAAGCACAGTGTGGATGGTGTTTTGGAAACATACTTTGATTAATTAGTGCAACCGTACTATTACATAATATACGTATAATTCTATGTTTAGTATTTATATACTGAATACATTCAAGAAATGATGGTGGAGAAAAAAAAGAGGTACATAAAATATTAAAATGTATCGATTCCATGATGAGATTATTATCTAGTTTACTTGTATTTTATGAATTTGGTAGCACTTTCTGCTGTTCACCATAATCCTTTTCCCTGATAGCATGTTGGATAGTTAATCTCAGGGGTTGATAGCTCGGTCCGCTTGGATCAGAGTTGGAGTTTTCACCGGTGGCCTTCAGTAGTCGGCTGCTCTTTAAGTGGTGTATTATATTAACACGGGGGGGGGGATTTTAGAGGTGAATGAAAAACAGTCATAACAGGCTGGTTCATCTATTTATTTATGCTATCTTTTATTATTTGCAGGTGTTCCGATAATCGAGACAAAGACCAGTTTGTTAGTGAAAAGGAGCCTTATACAGTCATTGTTCTGCTGCCATTCAGTGCCGCCCGGTCGGCACTTCACAGTATATCAAATAAAGATCATGCACTTTGATGTTTTAGCTTTCATGTTTCTGTGAATACACGTCTTTAATGGTGTGCCTCATGTATGCTCCGACCTCTCTTACCGGGCATACTGCCATAACCTTGGCCCTTTATAAAACCACAGTACTTTCTAGTGTACTTGTACGTATGAAGGGTTTAACTGCCTGTGTTGTTCTGTCTTCTAACCTCTAGGGTGCACACTTGTCCCTCTGCGTTGCCGACGGCAACAGAAGCAGCTGGTTAAAGATGGGAAAAGGTCATCAGATGATCCTTGAGTTAAAGGTTAAAAGTACTCATTAAGCAGAGTGACCCCCTTCAGTGTTGTATTGGATTTATTTATAATATTGGATTATTATTGCTGATGCATCAATGTGCAAGCAGCATTTTAATGTTGGAGGCTAATGTTTACGCATTCTACACACTTAAAACACCTCATTAAATGAGATAATGCTTTTTATATTAATTCTTAATTAGCAAATGAATTAAAAGAATAATATATTAGCATAAAATGAAAATAATTGAACGAAAGACTGTTAGACACATTCTTCTGCGATTGATGTAGAATAATGAATTTTAAAAAATGTATATAGAATTAGATAATAAGTAATTATTTATTTTTTTATACGGTGTGTGTGTGTGTGTGTGTGTGTGTGTGTGTGTGTGTGTGTGTGTGTGTGTGTGTGTGTGTGTGTGTGTGTGTGTGTGTGTGTGTGTGTGTGTGTGTGTGTGTGTGTGTGTGTGTGTGTGTGTGTGTGTGTGTGTGTGTGTGTGTGTGTGTGTGTGTGTGTGTGTGTACTATTTTGAAAAGTGTTTATTGTTTTAACCTCATAGCCTCATTTGTATAAATGTGTGTGTGTCTAAATATTTATCAGACCTTTCTATCTTTGGGAGGATGCATGTGTGGAGGATGAGCACCTTCTGAAATGAAGCCTAGGTGACCAATTAGATGAACACAAGACTGCCACGGATTTATAAATGGTGTTTATTGTGTAACTAAGACACTGGTTTTGGACCAGTGGTTGATTACTTTATATAACCTGGATGGTGTGCAGATATCACACACACGGCAGTGGCTTCATGCAAGCACTTTAATCTCAGGATATGTGAGCAGGGAACAGTTTAAGCACTAATTCGATTAACTTATGTAACACTTTGTCACTGCCTCAACATTTTGTTTTCCCTTTTTGTTCCACGGAAATTGAAATTTGCTGCATGATTTCTGGAGGTCAATAGAACAGTGATGCGTTTAAATGTCATCTATGTGAGAGCTGCCTCACTTTACCTCTGAACACTTTTCAGTGAAAGCTTACATAAGGCATTGACCTCTGACCTGATCTCGTTAGTGTAATCCAGTCGTGTTCTCAAAGCGTGAGACACGCCCCCTTGTGGGCCACAGAGGCTTGACAGTTGGTGTGCTGTGTTACCGTGAGAAATATGATGCGATGGCAACCTCCTGTTTTGAAAAGTGAAGCTGATGCCGAAATGCCTTACAGTTGCATTTACACTGCTGGCCATAAGGGGGCGACTCCTCTGGTTGTATGGAAGTCTATGAGAAAATAACCCCACTTCTTACTTGATTTATTACCGTAAAAAAAAGTTCTGATATCTGCACCAGAAATGGATGATGATCATAACAACCACTTGGTCCAGTTTCCATGACAACATGATGAGCCAGTCCAGCTGTTCTGTCTCTCCGTTTGTGTGTTTTTGCCACAAAAATATAGAGGTAGGCATGGATTTCAAGCTATAAAACAGACAGGATCAACACTTTGGCCTTTGATGTCAGAATCATACCTGCATGGCTATAGATGTTCCTTTTGATTAGACATATTTGTGGATGATTCATTCTGGCAAAAACAGACTTGTTTTGTGTCCTTTTGTGTGCAGTGAAACACTGACTCATCCGTCAGCGTGTGCTGTGCAGCTTCATGGGCGGCAGGTGATATGAGCGCCTGATGCAGATTATGCAGATTAATACGTAAGCCTGTTAAAGGTTGCCTCCGAAGACCACGTTGTATGCTGCAACATGCTTAGAGCCTAAAGCTGCAGTCATCCCAGTCAGTCGGCCCGGGGAGGACAACATGTGAAAACAACTGTTCTCTGTCCTGCTTTCTAATGAGGCATGCTCCCTTTAAAGGGCTTAAAAGCTTTAACATATGGCTTTCTTCATAAATCATTTACCAACGCTTTATAGATCATTAATAAAATAGTAGCATCTTTTGGATTTGCGTGTATAAAAAATCCCTAAATACCAAAACAGTCAAAAAGTGACCTTTATTAATGCATTACAACAGCATCACTCAAAGGCTAATCACCATCAAAACCTTTATGATACAACCTTATTATTGTTTGATACAACTCATTAGTTCACTATTTATATTATTTGATTTAGTATTCTTTTACAACATTGATTCCAACGAGATTTAATCTGGCTTCTGTTTTTACACTGATCATAAAAATAGGAATTCTATGATGCTCACATACTGGCTGCTCCAAATCACAGCCTATTTGTCTTTTTTACTTTCAGTACAAACTGCAGTCGCCCTTACAGAGTGTGTGCTGTTGCAAGCCGTGTGCATCCAACTGGGACCTATTACATCCTCATAACATGGCACCTTGTAATTTGCTCTTAAATCTGTGACGCAAAGGAATATGGGCGCACACACACACACACACACACACACACACACACACACACACACACAGTTGTTGATTTTCATTCAACAGGCTACGTTTAAAGCAATGGCGTATTTTTGTTGTTTTAATAAGTAATGGTGAATAGTTTGGGTTATCATCACCCTATTTAGGTTGAACATGATTATTTCTCCCATGAGCCCAGAAATGATCATTTAAAAAGCACTAATTAGAACAGAAAACATCTGTAAATCAATTTGTTCTAATTTACACTTATGACAAAAAGTAAAGCTGTCTTCTTTTTCAATAAGAACACATTATATCTAGTTAATCCATCTATTTTTAGGCACAAACAATAATGGCTCATATAATCAATCAATACAAAAAATACCTTGTTATAATGCATTAATAAACATCAATTTAGCCGAAACCGTTTTTATGTGCATCTGTTTTTTCCTGCCAAACTGGGGTGCGCGTGCGAGTGCGCGTGCACGCGCGCGCTCACGCCTCCGTTTTGAATGAATGTGAACGTGAAAACCTGTAGCTGCGTAGAAACGATGAGCGCAGCGGCAGCGCGGCTGGAGCGGAGTCCCGATGAGCAGCTGTGACGCCGGCCGCGCCCCCTCCCCTCCCCTCGGCTCTCTCCATGGATCTAATCTCTGACCTGACAACAGGTATTTGTCGGCTCCCGGACCGAGTAAGCCGTCCACACCTCGGCGAGCATTTGGCAGAGCGGAGCTCCTCCAGCGCAGAGTCTCTAGGTGAGTCTCGACCAGGGGGGAAAGAACCGCTTTATTTACCAAGTGGATCACTCACTGCATGCATGCAGATCTAGTTGTTTATTTCAGTTCCAGCGGTGCGTCGTTTTCTTGTATTTCTGCGTTCACATTCAGAGTCCAAACTTGTTATATGTGATGTCTCCAGCTGCAGCTCAATATCTCATTTCTCGCACGTTTTGCCGCAGAGGAATCTTTGCGCAGCCGGATGCCGCAGCCAACTGCATAACACCATCCACACGTCCGTTAGCCTGCTGTCAGACCTCTCTGCCTGTTTGTGTTATTATCATTTCATTAATGTGTTTGCGTCAGAGTAACAAAAAACAACAACAACAAAAACAAAAGCTGCGGGTCAGAGTCAGAGCTAATGAGAATGAGATGCGAAATGCAAAACAACAACAGGAACCGCATCACAGTCAGATCCACCGCTGCAGGATCTGACTGTGCAGATGAGTTTTGAGACGAGATGTTGTTGTTTTGGAGATGTTCCCCATCAGCTCTCCTCCATGGCGGCACAGATATAGGATTGAATAGATTGTGCTGCAACATGTGGATCCATGGAGATGATGAGGATGCATGAGGATAGAAGAACAAGGGATTAAGTCTAAAATTCCTCCTTTTCTGCCAGTGGTGCTTAATTCCATCTACTCAAGTAGGCTAAGTACATTTGAGGTACTTGTACTTCACTTGAGTCTTCAATTTCTTCCTATTTTCCAAATTCTTACAAACCAAACAATCGATTGATAAACGGTGAAAATAATCCATAATAAAAAATAATCATTAATCAGTAGTTCAGTGTGTGCTCCACATCTGTAGAGTATTAATAATCTAATGATCTATAATAGTATGACAGGGGACCATTTTCCATACATTAAGTACTTTTACTTTAAGTACTTTTCCTGACTTTGACTTATTTTCAATGCCAGGCTTGTACTTGGATTCACACGGTGTTGCTTCTCCTCCACCGCTGGCTCCACTTAAGACATGTGTTCTGCATTTAAAGTTAAGTGGTTTTGCGGTTGTACTGCAGTATTTATACCTGTGACAAGGTCGGCTCTGCAGATCAACAGTTACTAATCCCTTATATAAGAGCAGAGAGGACGGGGAAACAAACTGGGTAACCTGCTCCTTTCAAGTGCTCCTAATCCTCCTTATATTGGATACGTCATTCTTCCTAATCCTGAGAAATGTCCGTTCATTCAGCAAAGTATCTTTCTCAACATTAGAACTGAATATTTTGATGATCAGAATTGTGTGTGGTGTTTTTTTTTTAACAATTTGGCAACAGCTTTGCCTCATTATTTCTATTCTGGAGTCCACATGTGTTGACGTCCTCCCCGTGTGCCAGTTCCGGCGTGGATTAGTGTCTCTAACCTTTAGTCAGCCAGACAAAGACACATCGGACTCATCTGCTCGTCCTCCCTGCAGACAGTCTGAGCAGCTCGGCAGACAACCTTCACAACCTGCTCTACCACGACTCCTCCATAATCCCAGAGGACTTTCTTGTTTATGATTATGATCATGAGGCAGTCTGGACAATAAACCGGGATTATTGCAGAAGTCGCTCGCCGCGAGGGGACGGGGAGCGCTCTGGAGCTGCGGCGTTGACGCCTGCTCTTGTCTTTCTCCTTCTCTTCTGAAAGAAACCTGTGTCCAAGCGTCTGCAGAAATGGGTCGTCAAGAGGCCGACCACGTGTGGAAGAAGGTCACCGAAAACATCCAGGAGGTGTTCGAGATCATGGAGGAGCTGGGATCGTAAGTACACTTCACTCGATGTATGATAGCGTTGTTTATTTACTAGGGGTGCGAATCTTTGGCTTCACTTCGATTCGATTAACGATACAGAAGTTGGCGATTCGATTCTGTAAACCACGATTTGATTCAGTAACTCATAACCAAAATTCTATATCCATGAAATAAACATGCAATAATGCGAGTGAGTCTATCTGTATTCTTCTGAAAGGTGAAAAACAGACCACAGAATTACTTATTTAACATATTTATTCTATAAAAAAGTAGTCCTGCATGATATTTTATGCTGAATACAAAAATGTAATGCTCAGTTATTATTATTGGGAGATGTCAGATCATTATAATCATGTATTAGTGATTAGTGGAGACATTAACAGGGTTACAGCAGCAAAAGGGGATAATGCTAATAACAAAAGCATCAGTAGGAGATGCAAGATACAATAATAATAGAAGACAGTATAAAACAAATAAACATTTAAAGTGTTACAGAAGGTAAAGTGACAGTAGAGTTCAAACAATTCAAATAATATCTTCATATTCATTGAGCTCTTTAATTTCCCGTTCAGGTTTTTGAACGTCTTCCTGCGTTTCTTAGAAGCTCTGGAAACATTTAGCGATGCAGGATGTTTTCTTTCAGTGACATTGGGGGTAAAACGTGTGCGTGGCGTGCTCACAGACTCCCAGCATGCTGTTTGAGTCGGAGGACAGATTACTGGTTTGATTGGATTGGCCGTGTGGAGGTTACCCGACTGAGGTCTTAGACAACAACACTCTAAGCTGTTGGCTTCGCCAGTCTAGCTTTCCTGCTGGCGCCCGGCTGTGAGTCAGCTTAGCAATTCATTCACAAAAAAAACAGTATAAACTGACATTTATTAAATGTCATTGAATTAGGACACTCACACAAAAAGAATGTCAAAAGTTCAGATGATTGTTTGATTTCAGAAAAACAAATCAACACCTTTTTTGATCATTTAATTATCATTAAATCATTAAACATCAAGTTAGTTTTTTAAGATAAAATATTCTTTAAATCTGGGTTGCACTAAACAATTGTGAATGGATGTTTTCCACTATTTTCTATGAATCAAGAAAATAATGAATTGATTTAATAAATAATGAAAAAGGCGAGCTCAAAGTAAGGAAACTGATGTCGATCTCAAAGTTCACCCGCGGCCATTTGAAATAAGGACATACAGCTCTTGTGATGACGGTGAGGAACTCGGATCAGATGCCCACAGTAAATAAAGGTCGTAGATCGTACAGACGGGGTCTGTGCTGAGGGCAGAGGAGGCTGCTGGGAGGTTTCCAGCAGCGATCGGACTGTGAAAGAGGCGAGGCCCTCCTGAGTACAGGACGTGATGTTAAAAAAACAAAGAGACCCTATTAGTCTTTTATTTCCAAACACTTTCTGGGAGTTTAATGGAAAAATGGGCTAAGACGGGATGCATTTATTTCCATAACACCTCATTCTCAGTATCAACAAATCAATTTCAAGACAAAATGAGGCGTTATAGTTTGTAATAATGATTGAAGACAAGGAACCAAGAGAGAGAGAAAAGACCATACTGAAGGTTCTCAACAGACCGAACTCTCCGAGCTGTTTTGCCGATTCTCAACGCAACTCTGGAAAAGCACAGAGCAATCATCCTCGTTAACGCGTGTGGAATTTCAACCTCCCGAATTGACTCAACTTAAAGTGTGCCAGTGATTTCTGATTGCCCTGTTGTTTTGTTGGTAAAAGGATGTTATGTGGCAGTTATTCAGGGCCTTGATTGAAGATTTTCTCTTGAGGGTAACAATAAGCTTCAAGGAGATCTGAGTCAGAAAATGAGCCGCGGTAACCAAGGAGACATCAGTGGAGCTATTGGATGCCGAGTGCCGTGATGATGCTGTGGGAGCAGCTTGTTCCTGTCTGCCTCCCTTAGGCAGTTAGACAGTGTGTGTGTGTGTGTGTGTGTGTGTGTGTGTGTGTGTGTGTGTGTGTGTGTGTGTGTGTGTGTGTGTGTGTGTGTTTACACATACACTTAATGGGAAACATGAAAGATGGATGATGAAGAAGTTAAATGAATACTGGGATCGTCCAGCAGACGTGTATGTCGATCATCAGCAGAGTTCATTCCATGAATCCGTCGGGGCCGTGTTGACACCTGTCTGCCCACAGCCCTTGACATCAGTCTGTGACCTGGTCTGTGACCTGGTCTGTACTGTACTGAAGGAGCTGGTTGTTCCCGCTCAGGTTCTGACCTTTTGCGCCTCTGTTTCTATTACGTCAGGGATAAAGCACCTAATCCTCCTGGTGGAACAACTATTCCCAGAGAACGCTGAAGATAGCATGGGAACAGAGCCGCGAGGAGCAGAATAATAAGCCTCTGACATGTGAGAAGTTAAGCCCACAGAGATCTTCAGTCCAGCCTTAATTGAACCCCTTGATATTGCTATTTCTGCCGTGTGTTTGTTTCTATTCTGATGAGCTCCGGTTGATTGAGGCCCGTTCCCTCCCGGTGTGACGCAAGTAGACACGGAGGAATAACACGGAGAAATGTTAAAATCCATACAAACACAACAGGAGGCGTTTCAACGGGATTACATGTTAACTGGTTATAGCTGAAGGGAGCAAAACCCATCTTTAAACATCTCAAAAGCTCATAATTAGAGCTTTTGAGATGTTTTGTACGGATCAAGGCTAGCTGTTTCCCCCTGTTTCCAGTCTTTGTGCTAAGCTAAGCTAAGCACCAGCTTTATATTGAGGAGATAGATGGGATTGGTACTAAAAAAAACACTTCCTTCCATCTCCTTCCGAACAGCGGGGCGTTCTCCGAGGTGTACATGGTGAAGGAGAAGAAGACGGGGAAGATGTTCGCTATGAAGTGTGTGAAGAAGAAACAGAAGAGAGACCTCAATCTGGAGAATGAGATCGCTGTGCTGAGGAGGTAATTAGCCTCCAACTTCCATCGCATATTCTCTCTTTTGTGTTGCAAGCGTGTGGATTCACTAATGCCGTACTGTTATTTTCCTACACAGAATCACCCACGACAACGTGGTGGGGATGGAGGATTTCTACGAGAGTCGGACCCACTACTATCTCATCATGCAGCTGTGAGTTTTTATTATTATTATTCAATAATAGATCATTAAACTGGGATTTAAGCTCACATGTTGATGCTGGCGTGTCTTCTTGCCAGCGTTTCCGGTGGGGAGCTCTTTGACCGGATCCTGGACCGGGGCGTGTACTCGGAGAAGGACGCCAGCAGCGTGATCCAGCAGGTGCTGCAGGCCGTCAGCTACCTGCACGAAAACGGCATCGTGCACCGCGACCTCAAGGTACGAATGAGACGATGAAACAAAGGCGTGCGTCTGGTGGCTGAAGCTTGAGCACAAAGGTGTTTAAAGTATAACTACATTACAGGAAAAAGGATTTTTTGCTGTCACCATGTTGAGAGCCTAAAGAGTCAATCCCTCTGCTCTTTAGCACCTTTTGATTGAATAGTTTAACAGGGTTATGAGCTGTATTATTTTATTATTTGTATGACTTTAAGTGGTACAGCTCCACTTGCAGCAATGGTACTTTTCCATAAAGTAAAATATATATATTTTTTATTCTAATAATTCACTTTTGAGGTGTTCTTGCCTGAGGACGTCGGTGTGTTTTGTCCCCGTGCAGCCAGAGAACATCCTCTACTACAGCCAGGATGAGAACTCTAAGATCATGATCAGTGATTTTGGGCTTTCCAAGATGGTGGACAATGACATCATGTCGACGGCCTGCGGCACCCCGGGATACGTAGGTAAGGAGACGTGTATAATGACGAGGCTTTAAATGGGTCAGAGAAATATAAGAACACTTAATATGTCATTTTCATGCCGGTGTTTGACATTTTCCCCTCATTTTCAGCTCCTGAAGTTTTGGCACAGAAGCCGTACAGCAAGGCGGTGGACTGCTGGTCTATTGGAGTTATCACCTACATCTTGTAAGTATAAAAGCCACAATGAACGAGTGCACACACCAGTAGACCGAGACGGAGAACAGACTCCTAGGATTGTACATTGGCTCCGTGTTCTCTTTTCTTAAGTGGATTTTCAGATTAAAAGCCACTGTCAGGCATGACACAGTAACCTAAATACAGAATGATCATGCAGTGGCTGAGCCATAGCACCACCTAGTGGGCGTCACACGCTATGCACACGGTTAACCTCGCACGCATGAGTGCATAAACATGTTTTTCCTCAAGGATAATAAATGGTTATGTTTCAGACTCTGTGGATATCCGCCTTTTTATGAAGAAAGTGAGACGAGACTTTTCTCCAAGATCATGAAGGCGCAGTACGAGTTTGACTCTCCCTTCTGGGACGACATTTCTGAATCTGGTGATTATACGCTGAGACATTAATCCTCACCGCCTGCTGATTTATTCACAGCACTAATGTGTAACTTTTTGATCCGCAGCTAAAGATTTCATCCGTAACATGATGCAGAAGAATCCCAGCATGCGCTACTCCACCGATCTCGCGCTTAGACATCCTTGGTGAGTGTCAATCATTGATATTGGTTATGATGTATTAAACTCTTAAAGTGTTTTATACAGTTTTCCAATCCTTAAACTCAATTTATAACAGCAATAAATCGTTGTTGAGCATTTAGGCTGTTTTTTCCCCCACAACAAAATGTCCATAGGCTTCTTCAACATAGTTAAACTAATATAAATCTCATATAAACATTCAACACATTGTTGTAACTGTGCATGATTATTAGGTCATCAACATTTTTGTGTAACTACCAACTAAAGAAATACTGAAGGGATGACGTACAGGAGTGTATCCTCACAGTGTTGAGGTCACAGATCTGGGTTCAGGATTAACGTCTACCTTGTATTTAAACGTCCCGTTACGTCATCCGTTTCCCAGGATCATCGGGAAGACGGCCCGGAGTCAGGACATCTACTATTCCGTCAGCGTTCAGATCCAGAAGAACTTTGCCAAGTCCAAGTGGAAGGTCAGTCCTCTGCTGATTTCTTGGCCCGGTGCGGTAATCCCTTTAAGGAACTGCAGTTTATAGTAGATTAATCGGGTGCCTGCCTAAATCCTTCCTGATTAAGGAGAGTTTAATAAGATATTGCTCTGTAATCAAGGCCACTGATGGCTGATGGAGGGCTTTCACTGCCAGGGGAAGCAAAGTGCACTTCAGCAGTAAATTGACCCTAAAACATGAACCTATTATATGATGAGATTTGGTGAAGCAGAAGCAAAGTCCCGACCTCCATCTTCCACAGTAACAAGCAGTAAAATGCTATTTGGCTCCCTGTTTGACCGTCTACGTTCACTTCCCAGCAAGCCTACAACGCGGCAGTGGCCATCAACCACATGAAGAAGCTGGCCCACTCGGAGCTGGTCCTGAGGCAGACCAGCATCCCAGACATCAAGGTGATAGACGTGTCCTCCCCGAAGAAAAGCCACAAACGCTTCGATCCGGACCAGTTCGACCCCAAGCTGACGGAGGTCAACAGACACGCCAACGGGGCCATCCACATGTCGCTGCCCACGAGCCCCGTCGAACTCAAGAGCCACTATCACACGCTGAAGAACGCGCAGAGCCAGGCCGGCCCCCAGCACGCGCCCACCATGGCCGAGCAGGGCAAGAACGTCTACCACTCGGAGCCCGCCAACCTCAACGGGTCGGTCGCTGCTTCGTGGATTTTATTTATTTTTTTGTGTGCATTTTCTGATACGGCAGCAGGAACGCTTATGACACTTTTCTCTTCTGTTTTCAGGTACGGCAAAAACCGCAGCGGCAAGACTCTACAGACTGGAGTTTGCTCGGTCATGTAAAGGATGCATGAAGTTTACGTGGAAGTAAACGTTTAACTTGGTAGGTTTGCATGTCACCACTTTCATTGAGATACAAGTTATGATTGGATTTTTAAGTACTGGATATAGTTGCATTACCCCCAAAAAATATCCACTTTTCAAGATTTGAGCTACATAAATAAATGCCAACACGTCAATCCCCCTTATTTCTCCTGTATAAGCAACATTTACACACTTAACAAGCAGCGATGTCGATGTGTGTGTCTCACCGTGTGTGTGTGTGTTTCTGCCCTCTGCAGGTCAGTGTTGCTGTGCTGACTCAGCATGCAGCTGTTTTGTGTCGGCGGTCCCCCCGGTGCTGTGAACGACAAGTGGTTGATCATCTGACGGACCTGAGCGGTCTGCCAGGTCCACGCAGTCAGCGGGGGAAATTAACATTTTTTGGAAAGAGTGCCTGTGAAGCTTCCCGACAAAACACACACACACACACACACACACACACACACACACACACACACACTGAGATGCACAAGACTCACTTTAACTCAGATGCACAGAGTAGACTTCAGTAAAACAGGGCAGTTAGTATTAAAGAGAGGGGCTCGCTCGCCTGCTGCCGATGGTCCAGAGCATTCGTGACGATGTGACCCTTGACCTCCACGAAGGCGTTGTCACACTCGCTGGCTTTTAAACAGGCGGAGGGTTCATTCTTCAGCGCACACTCGGTTTGATTAGGACTGTGGTTCCATGTTGTCTGAGAAAATACACACAATGCAGTAGTGTTCATGTGTAAAATATTACTCGTTAGCAATCCTACATTTGTAAGTGCAATATAATATATGGGGGGGGGGGGGGAATCGGCATGCTTACTGCTTTGAACAAGCCATACTGGTTTAATTTATTCTGGTAAAGTTCTTATTTTTATTTCGTCCTTCCTGTTATTGTTATGTTGTCTGTTTTATTTTTTTAATTTCTAACGTATTTTCTTCCTTTTTTTAAAAAAACCTGTATATGATGATAAGAAGAGCTAAACGGACAAAAAAAAACTTTATAAATGTTGAAACTGATAAATCGTTAACAGTGTAAATGCCACAAGTACATCTCCATAATTTGCCAATTCATAGCTATTATATTCACTGTAATAGATGTTGCTCCACTTATTGATTGTTCATTCCACACAGTCTGTGTTTGGTCTCTCCAGCTGTTTGTGGCTTTGATATCGATCTAGTCCATGTATTGTGATGGATTACCTTATATTCATAAATAAAGCCTGAACAAAATCTGCATTAACATCCCTGTCATTTGATTTGTCTTCTCGTTTTTCTTTGAGATATGACTCCACACCAACCATGAAGAATATATCATTTTGAGGCAATGGAATAATTAATAGTAAATAAGTAGCAAACTGATATCAAACAAGGCTCTGAATGAGAAGAAATTTAGAAAACGAAACAGACTGAAATGACCGCCCACTTATCATAAATAATAGATAAATAATATGACCCAAAATGAAACTGAAATGTGTGTGTGTGTGTGTGTGTGTGTGTGTGTGTGTGTGTGTGTGTGTGTGTGTGTGTGTGTGTGTGTGTGTGTGTGTGTGTGTGTGTGAGTGATTATTTTAGGTTCCTTCAAACATCACACAAAAACCCAATGTATACTTACCCATTTCTCCCCTGAGGGCTTATCGAGAGAGTTTTCACATCTCCCCCCCCCCCCAACCCCCCCCCCCCCCCCCCCCCCCCCCCCCACACACACACACACACACACACACACTCACTCACAACCACGACACTGTTGACTCTGTGAATTCCAGCGTAGAGACAGACTGTCCATTCAAGCAGAAGAAGACAGAAATATGGGGCGAAGGTCTCCAAAGGGTCTGAATCTTTTCCCAGCAGTGGTAAATATAAATGCCCGGAATCCAGAGTGAGTTGCTCAAAGAGCACCTTATTGACAGAGTAATGATGGGGATTTTACCTGCAACCTCTGTGGAAACTCCCTGACTAATGGGGGGGAAAGGTTGTGCTTGAATTTGGCCACATTTCATCACCGCTGTGCAAAAGTTCAAATGTTGATCAATTACCCGCCGAGAGAGTAATTGCACCATCAGCTGCTGTTTTCTTTTCTGTGTTTATTTTTTTTAATGCATATTTTGCAATAGAATATGTTACTAAAGTTTAGGCATTTAAAAGAGGACAAAGAGGACTTGTAACTGTATGTCGGGACCACAGCTGCAGGATGTCACTAAAATGCCAGTGCATTGCCTGACCTATTTATTCACCTCTGCCTTCTGATTGTTTTGTCAGGACAAACTTGGATTACGGCGTCTATAAAAATCTGGTGTGCAGATGTTGAACCGACACGCAGACTTCTCGTGAGTCGGGCCACTTCCAGCTGATCGCACGTGTCTCTCTGTGACAAAGATCAGACACATTTCACAACTCGTGCCTCCCACTCACTCTGACAGAAAGGTCTGACACCCTCTCACATGTGAAGACAGTATGTCATAGGTCAGTTTTTAAATCGCAGACAATACGATTCAAACTGGGGATCTTGCAAGTTTCACTATTTGCAGGATTACTTATATTACCTTTTGAGCATTTTTCCCATCCTGCTCCTGGTGGAAATGTACAAAAAGAAAAAACAGATGGAAGAATGGAGAAGAACATGAAGCAGCTTTTGGCCACAGCTGCTCTCGTGTGTTTTGTTCCAAAAAAAAAAACAGCATGAAAAGGAAAAGTCCACATTCTAAGTGAACAGAGACTTATTCAGGTTCTAGCGCCTCCCTGGAGTCCATGTTTACCGTCTACCTGCTTCGCTGCTTCCTGTTTGGTGCTGGAGAGAGTGCACCTATTGGTTGTTGACTAAAAAAGTATTTTCCCGAGTAAAAGAGTGACTTGAGAGGACTCGGACTGAGATGTATGACCAAATTACACCAAACCATTGAGATCATGCGAGCCACAGCTCTGGCATGGTTTTATTCCTACATTTGAGGATCGTCCGTGACAGTGAAATCTTGAAGGTCAAAGGGCAGAGAGGTCAAAGGGCAGAGAGTTTCAGACGAAGACGCACACATGTTAAACCCCCCCCTTGCAATCTCCCGTCGCTCCATGATCAGCTCCATGGTCACATATGGCACATACTGTGATTGGACACTAGCCGAGCTCTCCTGATGTGGATCAATGTTTATGGTAACAAAGCCACGTAACATCCACTCATGTCGTTCAATGTTCAGTAACATGGGATGTATTTGAATGTTTATCCTCACGTCTGGAGGTCTTTTTTGAGATATCTGCTGCGACACATGCTGACCCCATGTGATGCCACATGCACAGTTTCACCTACAGGGAATATTTGCGTCACTTGTTGTCTTAGAAACCTGCGCCCTTTTACCCAAACAAGCCCTGATCTCCACAAAGCAGTCGCGGTCGCCCTCATGAATATGCATTCTGTCCCCACTGTGGGAGTTGACCTGGCCACACTTGTGTTTAAATTGCAGCGTCGGCCCTTATCTCTCTGCCTACGAATCTTTGACTGGGTCGAAGTGAGTATCTTCCTATCAGTGTCAGCACTGTATTTACTTTGTTCTTCAACACTAAATGAAAAGAGTCCTCTGACAGTGTTCTGTGTTTTCCTTCCAACAGATTGATAAAACAGCACACTATGGAAACTATTGGCGAGATCGTTCCATTTGTGAAGGAGATGCTAAACCAGAGGCCAAGCCGGGTCATGCTGAAGATCTACGTGCTCGGCTCCACGATGGCAGTGCTCGGAGTCATCGGTGGACTAGTGGAAACGGTTTTCCTGCCGTTTGCGGAGCAGGAGACTAGTGAGGACGCACCAGCAGGGCTGATCACGGAGGAGAAGAAGGAGAAGAAGACGATGATGAAGTCACGCACCGTGGTTCCCCTCGACGTCGTGGACGTGCTGGAGACGGTAGCCATCACAGCCAAGGCCAAACATCTGGTAGCTGCTGGGAGGAGAGACTCCCATCGCTTACACGCTTCCTAAAGAATCCCCTCCCGGTGTGAATAGACACAACATTTGCAATGTTGATGGTAATGGTGGTACATTAATTTGCCCCTGTTGACTGGCAAAACATGAGTAGATAAACTCGAAACTGCAGGGCACAGTAAGGTCTGGCTGCTGGGCAGCAGATATTTGTGGATGTGACTTGATGAATGTGTTGGGAAAAAATGGAATGTGTGTGATCGATTCATTTTGCACTGAAATAAAGCTATTTTCAGCTAGCAACTGATTCATGTTTTGTTTTGAATACATACAGCCCTTTGGACACGTTGCAAGAAGATTAAATAGATGTACTTATAATGGCATGATAATAATTGGTTAATTAAGGCAACAAATGAACTAAGCTACATTTAACCATTGCCCATTTTTATCAATTTACCTTGTGTCACAAATGCTCAGTACAGTATTTTTTTTTCACTTTGTATGCAGTATCCATTTCCCCTTGTATTGTATGTTGTATCTTTGCACCAGCATATCTCACAAACAGTGTGGGGGAGAATTATTCAAATCCTTTATTTAATTAAAGTTAGTATTACCACACTATGAAAAATATATTTCAAGTAAAAGTCCTGCATTCAGAACCTTACTGCAGAAAAATGTACTTTGCATAAAGTAAGTACCTATAATTTAAGTAAAAGTTAAAGTATTCTATTCGGTGAGAAAAATAAATAAATAAAACCTGGAGCGACAAATAGAAAATGTCACAGATGTAATTCAACACACAACCACCAGATGGCGGCAGTAAATATAGTGCGGGTTAATTTAAACTTCCGCCCACGTGACTTAAAATGACGACATACATCCACACCGTGTTTACCAACGGTGGCTAGGCTAAAGCTGCCGTCGGAAAACAATACGCGTTTTTGTCGTTATAGAGTTAAATTAAACGAGCATAATACAAATCATTACATATGGCGGATCCTGCAGTGGCATCGGGAGGTTCCCTAATTGCCCTGGCGGTAAGAGATGGGTTTATATACTCACCGTTGTTAGCAGGATGTAGCTAACTTAGTTGTGATGGTAGCGTGCTAATGTTTAGCTATCTGTTAGCAGTCCGCCGGAAGGTGCTCGGCTGTGCTGAATGTTTCTCTCAACAAGGATAAATAACTTGAAGTAACCCCCCGTTATATCCACAATGAGCCTGCTGTACTTCATCACAGACGACAAGGTTAGCTACGTTAACGTTAATTTGCCTGTAACTGCAATATGAACGAACACGTCATAGTCTTGGACAAATGTCAGTATGTGTTAGCTACTTTTGCGCGTTGTGGGCACATTTGTATGTAACCTATAACCGCCTTTGCCGAACGGCAAGTTGAATAACATGTAATCTGTAGTGCGTTTGTAATGTGTGGTCGTGTGTGGCTGTGTTTGTTATCCTTTAACGTCATGCATGCTAATGTGTAGCTATATGTGTTGCTGTAAGTCAAGCCTGTCAGCTAGCAGTGCTAGCTAACGTTATTCAAGTACATTTTTTTACATGCGTGTGACGTTACTTTAATCCCAAATGGCACCAATATACCGACAAACAACACTGAAATGCATTTTCATCTATTTGTTATCGATGCAAATGGAATAATATAATATTCGGTAATAATATACTGTGAATTCAATGATGTAATTCATTCACTGCATTCACACGTTCTGTTGCGAGTATTTTCCTTTTGATGCAGCTTCACACTTCTATACATTTGAATAAGACACATGTTATGATATTGAAATTATGATATTTAAAAGACGTACAATAGATTGACAAACAGCTGTGTCACTGTTTAAGCAAAAAACAAGTTGGTCAACTTGAATTAGAAATATTGTTGTTCTATGAGTTTTAGCATGTTAGCAAACAGACCACTTGCTGCATCAATACTGTAGCTGCATAATATGGTTGATTGCCGTTTCAATCAGTATAGGAATACATTCTACCGTAACATAATTTAGTAATTATTGCCTGTTCTAGTTGTTCCCTTTACACTATTATTTTTTATATCCACACTACTGATGATTTTATTTTTAATATTCAGTAAAAAGCCCCAACATTCAACCTTACAATAATATTGATATATCAGTATTGAGGTATATCTTCAAAAAATATTGTAAGATTACATATCTTTTAAATTGTTTCTAGTTCTAGTGCCAAATCGGATATCTTCTATAATGGTAGTCCATTTATTGTATTATTATGTTCTATATTATTTTAAGAGCATTGTGCCTTACTACTCACTTATATGTTTATGTTTATTTCTTTAATGCTGAGATGAACCAGTTTCTTCATGGGGATCTTTAAGTGTCTGATGTATTTTTTGTTGCCTGCTATATGTGTTATTTCATGTATGTTTGTCAGCGAGGGAGCGGTGGGAAAGCAGCTACCAGCCCTGCAGAGAACTACCACCTGGCCCGACGTCGCACCCTGCAGGTTGTGGTCAGTGCCCTCCTGACAGAGTGTGGCTTTGAGAGCGCAGAGAAGGCAGCAGTAGAGACGCTCACCGAGATGATGCAGAGCTGTATGTATTAATCCTAAAGTAGATGTTCACTTTCCCCAGAGATGCACATTTGAATATATCTGTGTATCAAAATGAGATGCACAACTCTCACCATTATATCCTTCACCAGTCTTATTTATTGTCCTCAATACATAGTACTGGTAGGCAGATGCAGGTACACAGTATCTTTCTAATAATACACTTTCAGAAAGTCATCTTGAGATATTGCAGAGGTGAAATCGTTTTATTACGTGTTTAACAAAGCTTGATGAAGGGCAGTAGTTCAGAAAATCAGGACTGATTGTCCACAGTGTCCACATATTTATTTTTTCTATTCTTTTTTTTTTTTTTTTTTTTTTTTGATAAGACTAACGGAGCGTACCCACCAAACGCGATGAACGCGATTTAATCGCGCGACAAATGAAATCGCGTCGCGCTAGACGCTCCAGTTTTGACGCCGGTCCAATATGCCAAAAAACGCCTCATCGCGTCATCGCGTCGCGCGACGAGCTCGCCCAAACAACAACATTTCTTCCGCCATTTCATTCTCTCGTCGATCATGGCTGAGATAACCACCATCGCTGCAATGTATCTACTCTGGAGAAGTTCCCAGCTTCGTCTGCGGGCTAGGCGCCGACGTCGGTTCTGGGTGCATGCTACCCTACGGAGGCGGCGTGAGCTCGGCGAGTTCCACCGTCTCCTGCAGGAGCTGCGCCTGGACGACGGCCGGTTCCAGCGGTACTTCAGGCTGACTGTTGCCCAGTTTGAAGACCTGCTAACCAGGGTACAGGACCGGGAGGTTTAGCTGCTGCTCTGCCCAGAACTGGTGCTTCATAGCCGGCCATAAGCCCCAGTGATAAACAATCGCAAAAAAAAAGATCTCTGTGTGTGAAAGAGCTGGGGTGTGTGTGTGTGTGTGTGTGTGTGTGTGTGTGTGTGTGTGTGTGTGTGTGTGTGTGTGTGTGTGTGTGTGTGTGTGTGTGTGTGTGTGTGTGTGTGTGTGTGTGTGTGTGTGTGTGTGTGTGTGTGTGTGTGTGTGTGTGTGTGTGTGCGCGCGCGTGTGTGCGCGCGCCCCCCCAACTTTGATTATGGGCAATATATAATATAATATATAAATATTGTGGCAAAAAGCGAGGGAACACCAGGACGTCCGTACGTCAGCACGTCGGTGACGATCTCAACGCTGATAGGCTGTCGCGGCGCGTCTTCACGCGAATTCGCCGCAAAAGTTCAATTATTTCAACTCGAGCGATGCCGCGATGGCGCGATGAAGCGATTTTTCGCGTCCATCGCGTCCATCGCGTCCATCGCGCCACGCTATCGCGTCCATCGCGTCGCCCGGCGCGATGAAGCGTCTAATCGCGTCTTTGCATTGACTTTACATGTAATCTTGTCGCGCGATGAAGTTTCATCGCGTTTGGTGGGTACACCCCGTAATGTGTTTCGTCCCTTTTCCAGATATAACTGAAATAGGTCGGTGTGCTAAAGCTTATTGTGAACACACAGCCAGAAGCATCCCAACCCTGTCAGACACAGTGGTCACACTCATTGAAATGGGTAGGTACTGGAGGACAGCACTATATCATTTATGCATTGCTAACACAAGGTAACACAGAAGACATTGTTCAACCTGTTTGTGTCACTGCAGGTTTCAAAGCCGACACCCTGCCTCTGTACGCCAAGAGATCACAGAGGATGGTTATAACCGCCCGTGAGTAGACACTTTACTTTCCACTGTTGCAATGGATTGCTTATGGCAGTCTTACTTTCTACATTCATTCTAATATGATGAGAGAAGAAAGCTGAAGTAGATGTGAACTTAATGTTTTTTCTTTGTGTTTGGATTTCATGAATTTCAGCTCCAGTGACAAACCCACCCTTGACTCCCAAAGCTCTGTCAGCCGGACAGAAACGCACACATCCAGCTCACATCCCCGGCCACTTCCCAGAGTTCCCTGACCCTCACACCTACATCAAAACACCTGTGAGTCAGAACTGTCCCTGGGCTGGGTGGTGAACGCTGTAGTTTCTAGTGGACTGAGTTATGAGAGTACTGTAAGGACAGGTTTGGGAGGGGTTATTTTGTGTGGTGTGTAAAATCTTCTAAATAAATAACAATTTTGTGAATAAATAATGATGTTGAAACTGAGAAGTTGTGATTTAATATTTTACAACAAAGAATACATTTTTCTAATTACAGTGAGCATAAAGTACCATAAAATTGTCCTGTTGGTTAACGGTATCGGTTGAAATGTGACTAATGTACGTCTCCCTGAATGACACGCTTTAATCAGGGCATCAATCAGCAAGCCCTTCGTTACCTGTAACCGATGAAATGCAGGAAGTGACGTGAATGCGTGTTTTCCGTTCTGCACCCAGACGTTCAGAGAGCCGGTGTCAGACTACCAGGTGGTAAGAGAAAAGGCAGCAAGTCAGAGGAGAGACGTGGAGCGAGCGCTCACACGCTTCATGGCCAAGACCGGAGAAACGCAGAGCCTCTTCAAAGACGACATCACTGCCTTCCCATGTGAGTGATTCCACCAAGTGGAGCCGTATTCTGTAACATGTTGTTTACACATTAAAGCCTGTCTTGCTGTCTGTATGTCAGTGTGTCTGTTTTGCTACTGAAAGCATGTCATATTTACACAAGTTCTCATCCCTGCGTGTTCAGTGATCGCAGCGCAACCGAGCACCATTCCATATCTCAGCGCCCTCCTGCCCTCGGAGCTGGAATTGCAGACTCTGGAGGAGACGGACTCCTCTGAACAGGACGACCAGACGGACAGCGAGAACGCAGCAGGAAACCTCATCAGTGTAAGTCTTTACTACTGGAACTTGCCCAGTGTCTGATATTGTCTGGGATTTTCAGTGATAGTTCACTTGCCTCTTTTCCCCCCCCGTTTCCCTCACTCAGGATGATCCAGGAGGTGACAAAGAGAACTCCATGCTTCCTCCCAGTGGAGTTGTTCCCTCCGCAAAGGTCAGCGAGGACAACGTAATAGACAACCCGTACCTTCGGCCGGTCAAGAAACCCAAAGTGAGGAGGAAGAAATGAGTCCAGTGTGGACCAACAGACTCAGATTTGCCACGGTGGTTGGTGCTTCAAGCAGTCCGGTCATTGATTCCCTCCACAGAGAGCAACAGCCGGTGTTATAACCTGCTGTGGGAGCGGAGACCAGCAACGCTGATGGCTTTTTCTATACGGACTGACTTTTGTTGAAGAGAGAACTTTCCTTTGTTGTGTCAACTCTCATTTTTGAGAATGTGTTTAAAGTTTGTGTAATGTCTGTTTGTATGCAATATCATGGTGTACTAGACAAACACACACACAGGAATCCAGTCATTTTGTGATTAAAGAAAAATACGTTTATTTTTCAGGTTGTTTTTTCCCCTTTTAACTTGAAATATCCAGCTTCTCTTAACAATTTCACTCAAGTGACAAAGGCAACATTTTGCATCGGTGTCACGGTGCTTTTACATCCATCGGCTTGAGAATTAAAAGTACAAACTCAGGTAGGCAACTCTGCTTCTGTGCTTCAGGAACTCCCTTTCACTGCTCAGCTGAAGGAAAACAAAAGGCCGTTATGTTACTCTATATCGCTCCACATACAATTCTTTTTTTTTTTTTAGGAACAGCTGCATGCTTTTTTCCAGGATTAAGAATCAGATTAATTCTCCAAACTCATTTTGTTTTTTTTAAATCTGCAAACTCTTTATATAGTTTGACATTTTTTTGAAAAGCGATACAAATACGAATGTAAGACTAACTTCTAGAGGAGTATTTTTAGAGTGTGGTATAAGTAAGTGTTAAGTGAAGGATCTGAATATTTCTATTAAGAGGTTGAGTCAGCTCATGTCTATGATGATCAGAATACTTTCCTGCTACCAATATTAAGTTGCTTTCTGCAGCCATGTTCTTGTCTCCTCGGTTTAAGCTTTATGAGGGTTTGCATGTGTTCTGGAGTTAAAAAGCGTACCTTCCCCCTGAGTGCCTTCTTCTCCATCTGTGGCAGTCCGGACCAGTCGGGGCGCCCGAAGCGCATCGGCCAGCTCACTTTCCTGTTTGTCACTGCATCATGAGCGTAGGTCCCAGGCCTGTTTCCCAAAATGATTTGTGGGTCAGTTCAGCACTGCGGTGTCTTCAGGGTTGGGTTAGTGTGTGTGTCTGTCTCACCCTGGGCTGTCCTCGGCTGTACATGACGTTCTTTTGAACCTCTGTGCGGTTGAGTTGAAAGGCGTTTTGCCCAGAGGAGGAACGATGGACTGGCTTTGATCCTTCTGGTACTGTTGTGGGGAAGGTGTCACCGTCTGTGATGAATTCAATTAAAGTTGAGTTGACATGTTCCACAGGTATTCAGAATCAGAATCCTTTCCCTTATCTTGAATTGACCTCCTTTTTTAGACATACTATGCTATGACTTTTTTAATTACTTTACTCAACATGCTATACTTTGACTTTATTTTTTACTATATTCAACACATACTATGACTTTTTTTTTTTTTACTTTTTTCAACATGCTATACTGACTTTTTTTTTACTTTTTCCGACATGCTTTATTATTTTTTACTTTTTTCAAAATGCTATACTGACTTTTTTTTTACTTTTTCCGACATGCTTTATTATTTTTTACTTTTTTCAAAATGCTAAAATATGACTTTTTTTAATTATTTATTTTTTGACTTTTTTCAAAATGCTAAAATGACTTTTTTTTTTACTTTTTTTTTACTTTTTTCGACATGCTATACTATTTTTTTTTACTTTTTCAAATCGCTATAATATATAATATGGCTTTTTAAAAAACGTTTCTTGATGTGCTATACTATGAATTTATTTGTAACTTTTTTTCGACTTGCTATACTGTGATTTTTTTAAAACTTTTTTTCGACTTGCTATACTATGATTTTTTTTAAACTTTTTTTCAACTTGCTATACTATGATTTTTTTAAACTTTTTTTCGACTTGCTATGATTTTTTTTAAACTTTTTTTCGACTTGCTATACTATGATTTTTTTTAAACTTATTTCGACTTGCTATACTATGATTTTTTTTTTTTTTAAATTCGACTTGCTATACTATGATTTTTTTTTTTTTTAAATTCGACTTGCTATACTATGATTTTTTAAAACTTTTTTTCGACTTGCTATACTATGATTTTTTTAAAACTTTTTTTCGACTTGCTATACTAGGATTTTTTAAAACTTTTTTTCGACTTGCTATACTATGATTTTTTTTAAACTTTTTTTCGACTTGCTATACTATGATTTTTTTTAAACTTTTTTTTCGACTTGCTATACTGTGATTTTTTTAAAACTTTTTTTCGACTTGCTATACTATGATTTTTTAAAACTTTTTTTCGACTTGCTATACTATGATTTTTTTAAAACTTTTTTTCGACTTGCTATACTATGATTTTTTTTTTTTAAATTTCGACTTGCTATACTATGATTTTTTAAAACTTTTTTTCGACTTGCTATACTATGATTTTTTTAAAACTTTTTTTCGACTTGCTATACTATGATTTTTTTTTTTAAATTTCGACTTGCTATACTATGATTTTTTTAAACTTTTTTTCGACTTGCTATACTATGATTTTTTTTTAAACTTTTTTTCGACTTACTATACTATGATTTTTTTTTAACATCCTATAGGCAACTATGAATTTTTTTTAAAACGTTTTTCCAACATTCTACACTATGACTTTTTGACATACTATACTGGCTAAATAAACTGAACTCCATTCGTAAAAATGGAGGAGTGCTCCTTTAAGCCACCTCCAGCTACTTCACTGCGCTCTCAGTGACGTAATCGAGCAGGAAACTCATTTGAGGTGAATGTGTTTGATGCAGCACCTTGCAACAGGGCGGGAAGCGTACTGCAGTCCTCGCTGACAGACAGTATCCTCTCGTACTCCCCGGTGTCTTCTCCAAGTCATACACTATGGTTCCGAACTGTGAAGGGAAATAAAACATGCAGACCTCTTATTATAATAAATAATAAAGATTCCTGCAAATCATGGTTTGATACACATTATTCTGCAAAAACAAACACGTGTGGCAGATAATTTAGAGACGAACCTTGTGGTTGTCATAGCAACCAGGGCCGATGTGCGGCGCTTCCTGTCGGGACATTTGGTTTCCCAGCCGGTCTGGTGCGTAATGTGTCGGGAAGACTCTCCTCTCCTGGCAGCTGCCAAAGTGGACTCTCTGGACAGGCGGCCCTGGCATCGTGGACGCGAATTGTGGGCAAGAAAGTGGAGGCAATTTAAGGAAAAGTTACGCTCCCACACAACTAGCTCCCTCCCGACCTGCCCAGACGTGTTTCGAATAGCTGTAACCATGGCAACCGAGTTGTCACCGCACCGGTTGGTCGCCTACGCAAATTACGTAAATTGATGACATTATTTCCTTGTCGGCGTCACGGTTGTTTGGCTTGAAAGAAAACATAAAACAATGAAAAAAATCACAATTTATAGATATCTTTATTTTCAATTAGAAACATAGGACATGTCAAGGCAATTGCACATTAAATACGTTTGACAAAAGCAGAAGTGACGCACTGTTATTTCATGTTTTGATTGTGTATGAAATGCCTTTAATATAAATAAATTACTTCTCAGAAAAATATTGTTGCATTGGGATTGTGGCATAGAGTTAGATTTTTTTTTTTTATCCAAGGTTATGTATAGCATGCATTTGTAAGGCAATTCCAAAACACAGTCAAACAGCGATCTGCTCTGTATACAGGCACTTCTTTTTATAACCAGTAGTCTTTAAATTACAGTCGAGTTGTGAAAAATAAAAAAGGAAGAACTGAGGTCTGACACGGTCCTACAGCATCCAGCAATCTCATTCGTGTTGGCACAGATCACCTGGCACGAGAAATTATTGCTTATCATTTCAGGGAAAACAGCCAGCGTCTGGCACAAAAATATCTCTTAGCACTCAAACTCAACTCGTACAAAACGCACATCCACTTTGGCACTTGCAAACATTGAGAGAGGAAAAGGAATGTGCCTTGCAAGATAACAGTATCTCAAAGACAGCCGTGGAAGGATTGGGGAAAAGACGACTACAGGAGAGAATATGAGAGGAAAAGGTCATTCTGACGGACAGATATCTTCAAAGGGAAAGAACCAAACGCGAGGAGGGATTCTCCTGGGAGGCACTGAAGGACTGAGGAGTGTGTGTGTGTTTTGGGAGCGCTTCACTCCGACTGAGGCACTGAAATCGACGGACCTTTCGGGTCGTCGAATCGATCCATGGTGTTTAGCTGCATGATCATGTGTATACCGTACACGAAAATGTACAGCATGAGCAGCGAGGTCAACAGCCCCATCCAAATCCCCGGCGTGAAGAAGCCCGAACAGTCGCTGGCATAGGAGAAATCCGTCCCGTTGGCCAAACCGAAGCCCTGAATCTGCATCAGAAAACGCATAAGACCTCAATGAACAAACAGCTGATGATCAAAAACACATCCAAAATAAGTACTGAAAGTGCTGATGCAGGCATATTGAGTGGCAGGATGTCAGATGCAGCACTACAGTCGTACCTGGAGGTCGACAAAGTTGAGCCTCCACTGCGTGGTGTTGGGGCTGGTGTTGTTTGGCACCAGCAGAGCATCTCGGAAGCTGGTGACGGACTGGCAGTGGAAGGAATACTCCGCGGGGGCGTAGATGTTGCGGCTCCCGACGAAAGACGCGGTCAGACCGTTTGATTGAAGCTGCACGGAGTCCAAGGTGAACCAGTGCCTTCCGGACACGGGATAGAACCGTCGACTCATGGCAAAGCTGGAGAGCAACAGAGGAGAGTAGCTGAGCATCTCAAAGACAGCGTATCAGTGTAAAAGACGAGTACTCATTGGTAGGATTGGTACTATTAATTCATCTATTGTATAGAAGATGTGAAACGAATAAACAAATATGCAGGAGAATAAGGTCTATGATTATGTATGTGATGATATTGATTCAAAGATTACCATAATAATATTTGTCTTAATAAGGAAAGCCTTAAAGGTTTAAGACGGTTTCAGGCCATATAACAAATGATAAAAAGGTAGAGAAGGGATATCAGCTTCTAGTCTGTGCGACACTAAGCGGCTGATGTCTGTAGCAACATATTTAATAAAGATATAAGAGAGGTACTGATCATCTCATCAAACTTCCCATAATATATAATTATTCTTTTGAAATGGGCAATCCTTACCTGAGTGTATAGCCTGATGCATATCTGAGGACAAGCCTGAAGTGAGAAAAGAAGAATACATTTAAAGTGACTTCCTTCCTTTCAGTAACACTAGACTGAAGTTCTCTTGAATAAACGCTAACATGCTGGCCATCTCACAGTGAGTTGCTGCCGTTGCACCGGGATCCTGACAAGGAAGGGGTTTGTGCAGCAAGGTCGATCCACAACGGATCCGTGGCGAGGCTGACGTTGAGATTCTGAGCCCAAAGCATTATGCAAGGGTTGCCGGATACATTAAACATGATGGGCGGTTTGACTTCGGGCGCAGCTGACTGGAGCAGGGATCGGCCCACAGGCTGGTGAGATAAACTTGGCTCTGAAATCACCTGCAGAGATAAAGTAATCAACATATATATTCCATTTTGTTATGGATTGGTGTGACTTTTCAATGGATATGATGCAGGGTGAGGATGGAAATCATTCGTGTGCAACTCAGAATATCTTACTCGTGATGGCTGGAGTCCTGTGTACATCGCAGTGTAAGGGACGTTTTTGGCTTTCATGACACTCAGAACTTGCCCAATAATTGCATCTATTGAAAGTAAAACATTTGTATCAGAAACAAATTATATGGTGACCATAATTATATTTGTTCACTATTTAACTGTTAAATGTACCATTGTCATGTAGGAGTTCCTTGCAAGACTTCTTCAAGCTATGAAAAACAGCAAGAAATAATACATTTATATATTTACAGTAAAAAAAATATTGTTTCCATTGACTTATATGCTGCAGAACACAAATCTTACTCAGTACAATAAGGCAGGCTGATGAGCAGCAGATTGCTGGCAGATGGGTCGAGGCCGAGATGTGATAGAGTGTCTGCGTCTACAAGCAGAGGTGAGACGCCCAGCTTCTCCTGCAGCAGCGCCGGGACGGCGGAGGAGTCCGACCACTCTAAAGCAGGGAGCGTCACTGACGAGGAGGAAGACTGCAGTGCAGCCTGAGAGGGAGTGAGTGGAAAGAATGATCAGTTCAATGAGTCCGACGGCTTAATCTTCATATAGGACTCACAACAACAAAAAAAAAAAGTTATGAAAACCTACCTCAAGGTTTTGAAAGGCACTATCCTCCTTGTTACCAAACACTCCACCGTACAATGTGAAGTCGTCTTTGCTTAACTGAACACAAATAAGGACGATTACAAATGTTACTTACAAAGCAAAATTGCAATACAAACTAAAACATCAATCAAGCCCATTAATCACAACGATGATCCACCAGAAAATAGACTCGACAATGTGTTCAAGAGGAACTCTGCAAAGGGGAAGTAATGCCAAACTCATTGTCACACCAGAGTGAGAAGGCTGGTACACATTGTCACATGATTACAACCCAGCTTTACAACGTCCATATCCAAGGACTAGATTTACAGTAGATGGACAGGCATATCTATGAAAATCTCAGAGTACTGCTTCCCCTTAACACTGGATTTCACCCTTAGTTCCAATCTGTTCAGTGGCATAACCACCATGTTTGCTGCAGAGCAGGAATATCGTTTTCATGGCTCAGGGACTGACCTTGTCCTGCAGGAACAGCAGCACAGTGTGGGGGCCAGAGCCAAAGGCAGAGGTGAGGTAGGCAGTCAGCTGGTCTTTGGGCGTGATGTGACCGGCTGCAGGGGAGGCCAGCGGTGGTAACCTGAACATGCAGGAATATATATATTTATTTAAAAAAAAAAAGAAGAAATTGTGATATCTTATCAATTGTTCTGAATTGCAATCGTCAGAGAATGCAATCATGACTTCAAAGTTGTTTTCATTCACACATAACATCTAACTTGTGTGTCAACAGTGAATAAATTCACTAACCAATGCATTTCTGGTTAAACCAAAGCAGTCAAACATCAAGGGAACTGTGTATTTATATTCCATGTCTTGTTCATTATGTCATCTCAGATATCTGTCCTTCCAAAAAACATTTGTTGGCATTATGAACCCTCAACTAGAACCTCCTCATAAGGAAGTATACTTTCAGATGTCCTTCAGTGTGAGCTGCCTAATGCCTGTCTGCTCTATTTATTAGATAATTGTGGTGATGTGTTAAGTTTACAGGTGCAAAAATATTATTATATATTAAAAACGAGATGCGGATGAGCATGAGAGTGATGCAGATAATGAGAAAAGCAGTGTAATCCATTTAGATCTCGGAGGCTAATTTGGTACATCACTGGATCATTTGAATTCGGTATGGAAGCAACAAATACATGCAAAGACATGGTCGAAAATTAGCTTTGGCGTTGGGAATTTCACGGCGTCCTTTCCACTATTTCTGAGTTGAACTAAACTATTTTTGAGTTGAGTTCAAACGTACCAAATGAAGCGAGAACAACGCGTCAAAACAAACGTCGCAACTATAGTTTTTAGTCGTAAAACGATGCTTTTTAGCCATCAGCTTGTGTTAGCTTGATACAAGTAGAAAGCAGTTAGCAACAGGTTAGCACGTTAGCATTACAAACGGTAGAAGCTGGTGTGGACGAATATATAATTAAATATTACCCTTCGCTGGACCACATTAGAAGTGGTACTTGGCCGACACAGCTCCCTGTGGCGAAGAGAGTGGAGAAAATCCCGACAAAGGCCATTAAACGCACTCGACTCGAGCACTTAGCTCCTGCCATTTTTCGCTTTTCCGCAAAGCTCCGCTGCTCACGTGACACGAAGTGGCTGACAGTCATGTGAACTACTTCCTGCTTCTCTCGCAGCACCGCCCAAACCCCATGTTCTCTCCACCGCGACGGGCCGCCGCTCGGCCCACTGTGTGGTGGTCACACGAACAAATCTAGAAAAAGAAAAAATCAAGAATAGTTTAATTGATTCCAGTCTGGACGCAAGATACCTAACATTTGCTTAATTTATCTGTCTATTTTTATATAAAAATATATAATACACATAGTATACAAGGGACAGTATACAAAACGAATAATACAAAGACACCTATATTATTATATTAGTATTAAATATACAAATAGTAAGTGTCTTGATAGACTTTTTCTAAGTCAACTTAGAAAGTAGTTTCACATAATTGCTCAATATCCTCCAGAAAAACGACAAAATACGTTTTTTTATGTAACATTTATGACAATTAAAGATTTTAAGTGCGTAAAACTATTGGAAAGCAACTCAGCCGGCTTGAGTTCTGCAGAATGTACTCCTAATTTAAGTTAGTATTTCCATTTATGCTACTTACTTCTACTTCACTACATCTCAGAAAGAAAATAGTGTATTTTTATTTGTTAGTTACTTTTCAGATGCACTGCTCTAGATTACTACAGTAATACTACAGTGATGCAGAAGTAATATTAGTCCAAAAACATCATGTATGAAAGTAAAACACTGGCAGGGGATGAGTAGGCCACTTTTACTTTACATATTCTTACTTGAGTAAGGTTTTGCAATACGTGAGTACTCTCAAAGTGTGGTATTAGTACTTTTATGTAATTAAAGGATCTGAATAGAAAAGGCTACTTCCACCAATAACTAAAACTCTTTCTACAGCAGGATATCACACATCAACAGGTCATAATACTGAATGTGCCACTAACAGACATACATAGATTATTCAGATGAACTGCGCTCTATCAACGACTGTATGACGTATACACCTGACAACTGTCCATGGTGCTGATACACCCTTAAATTTGGGCATGGACTCCTCGTGTCGTCACGACCCATAAATCCACATACGATGCATGTATACACGCTGCAAATAAATAAACATAAACAAACAAGCAAGAAAATAAAAGTTTATAACTGTTTTTATTATTATTGAAAATGGCCTTCATACGAGAAGAGAAAGCAACTCCCATCCACACAGCTGTGGCAGCGGAGGGATACACTCGCCTGCATCCGCGCTACGCTGCACCTACAACTGGAAATGAAAGATAGAAAAGAAAATAGGGAACGCATAGACTTACACAAAAATGCATATAAAACAGAAAAACAAGTTAAACTTCGAGACGAAGTATGGAACGAAACTAAACACGTGTGAAATCGCCCCATTAAGGCAGCCTCGAGCGGGGTTTCCGATTACAGGTCAGCCTTTCAGTGCGAGTCCCATTGTGTATGTGGCAACATGGGAAGAGAGGAGGAGGAGGAGGAGGCGGAGGCTGCGCACTATTTCCCGACGCGCACTAATATTCCTTCTAGAGCGCTCCACGAGTAGGGCCATCTTTGGTCGTCCTCGCCGGTGACAGTGTGGACAGTTTATTCCATTGGTCATTAATGCCTCATGATTAATAAATAATATTTAACTTTGAACGAGCCGTTTTGGACAGAGAAAAGGGAGACACATCCCCCGGTTTGTGTGGCCGCGCCGGTGATCCTTTCCTCCGGTACCCTTCATTTCTCAAGGCAAAAAAGAAAAAAAAAGAGGGCGAGACGGGAATACAGGCGGTGATACAACATGGATGAGGAATATGATGTGATCGTTTTGGGCACCGGACTCACGGTAAGTAGTCGAGACTCAAACAACCCAGACTGCTTCCTTACATATGATGATTTATTTATTTTTATATATATTTCTACCCCCATGTATCCTCCCATATGATCCGAGCCCCAGAAGTGAAAGCCTCCTGCATCCCCCGTGCGCTCGTGACATTATTGTAATAAAAGGGAAATGTTATCCAAATGTACTCCGACGTGCGTGTGTGCGTATTCAGGAAGCCAGCAGCTTCCCGGAGTTATTTTATTGTTCCTCCTCGCCGGCTCGGCGTTGTGTTACACCCAGTAGCATCTTTTAGGCGTAACCCCCACACAGCCTGTCGTGGTCCTCGATGCACAGACAGGCCTCCATCCTGAGGTTGGCGCAGGCCTGTGCACGGGCTGATTAAATGACTGCTGCTCTCGGCGCAAACTCCCTTTCATCCGTCGCACCCGATGCGGCACAAATACGTCCGAGGTGCATTATGTGGGATTATAATCCAGGTTATCGCGTGCAGAAAAGACGACATTTTTTGTCTGTCACTGCCATACTCATTTGTATATTATGATGTAATAACGTGACGCTGATGTTGTTCGAAAGAATACATATTGTTGTTATTATTATTATTATTATTGTTATTATTACTACAACTGTCGATACATGGATGAAACGAATTAATCCAGTCGCGCATGCGCACACGGTTCCCTCTGCCCTCCCTGCAGCCTCCCAGCTGGCGTTCATGTCTCCCATTAATTCTCTCCTTTTGGGAGGACTTCCTCCCTGAGGCACCTTCATTTACAAATTGATGCTATGCTGTTGATATTGATTATCAAATCTTGTTGTTATGCAGGAATGCATTCTGTCCGGGATCATGTCCGTGAACGGGAAAAAGGTCCTGCACATGGACAGGAACCCCTACTACGGCGGCGAGAGCTCCTCCATCACCCCTCTGGAGGAGGTACGGGCCCCTGGGATCTATGGAAGCAATCAATATATTTTATATCCCTCAGTACATCTCAGTTTACTTCCCTGTGCCAGCTGCTGTTTTTATTGTCTTCATTTGCACTCGCCTCGTCCACCGGCGATGCTTTAGTGTCTGTTAGCTTCTTGGATTTCGTCCTCACAGGATGTTGCTCATGTTTCTTTTCCACAGCTCTACAAGCGCTTCAGTCTCCCAGACAGCCCGCCCGAAGCCATGGGCAGAGGACGGGACTGGAACGTTGACCTCATCCCCAAGTTCCTCATGGCCAACGGTCAGAATACAATCAAAAAAAAATAATACATCTCCATAAAAAGCCCTCATACTGAGGAGATACAATGAGGAATCAACCAATCAGACTGCTTCTGTCTGGGACAGAATGTTGGATGATGAATAATAAGATGTAACGTGTGTTTGCAGGTCAGCTTGTGAAGATGCTGCTATACACAGAAGTGACACGGTACCTGGACTTCAAAGTGGTGGAGGGTAGCTTTGTGTACAAAGGAGGAAAGATCTACAAGGTGCCGTCTACCGAGACCGAGGCGCTAGCTTCAAGTAAGCCGCGTGGATGCGTCTACGTCTGAGACATTGCATTTCCAATTTCAAATTCATTTAAGCCACCATGAACTACGTCGTAAAGCTTTTCAATTTGACATTTCCAGACCTTATGGGGATGTTCGAGAAGCGGAGGTTTCGGAAGTTCTTGGTCTTCGTGGCCAACTTCGACGAGAACGACCCCAAGACGTTCGAGGGCGTGGACCCGAAAACCACGACGATGAGGGATGTTTACAAGAAGTTTGACCTTGGCCAGGATGTCATTGACTTCACCGGCCACGCCCTGGCCCTCTACAGGACAGATGAGTAAGAGCAACAGCACAGTGTCAATACATTACTTCACAATATATGCTCTCATGACGGTTAAATAAAGCTTCTTTGTAATGTACAATACTTCTTGACTGTGAAAATACATAGAATAAGAGGTATCTCATGATTGATGTGTCTTTTTTTTCCTTTTCTCCTTCAGCTATCTCGATGTTCCCTGTCTGGAGACGATCAATCGAATCAAGTTGTATAGTGAATCGCTGGCCCGGTATGGGAAGAGTCCCTATCTCTACCCCCTGTACGGTCTGGGAGAGCTGCCTCAGGGATTTGCCAGGTTGTTGTTAATACATTTTCTATCTAATGATGGTTCATATCTTTTACAGCCAGTCCTAAATAATAAATATGGAAATACAAACAACAGTTCTCACTCGCTCGTGATTTTCAGACTGAGTGCGATCTACGGAGGGACGTACATGCTGAACAAGCCGGTGGATGAGATCGTGATGGAAGACGGCCACGTGGTCGGAGTGAAGTCTGAGGGCGAGGTACGCCGATGATTTACCGCTATACTGTTCGGATTTAACGATGGCTCGTTAAGTTTACGGGTGATAACTCCTCATGCTTTACGCCGACTGTCTCGCTGCAGGTTGCCCGTTGTAAGCAGCTCATCTGCGACCCCAGCTACATCTCGGACCGCGTCCGGAAGGCCGGCCAGGTGATCCGTGTGATCTGCGTCCTCAGCCACCCCATAAAGAACACCAACGACGCCAACTCCTGCCAGATCATCATCCCCAGAATCAGGTTAACCGCAACTCAGGTGAGGACCGCCCTCCACGGCTCCATGGTGGAGAGTTCAGAGTTCAGCAGCAGAACGATCAATAACAAAGATGGCTTTTCTGTTAAAACGGAACTGAATGAATGAGAACTCTCATGCCGACAGCAATGCATATTTCTTAATTTTACTCTTTAAGTGAAACATCCCCCATAGCTTTTAGCTATTTGCCAAATAGCTCACGATTATGCTGTGACGTATTATGTATGGTATTATGTATGTCTATGGACATGGAGATTAAACATGTTAAATACTGACATATTAGCGTTTCCTGTCTCCTAAAGCGGATATAATCAATGTTCTTATATTAACAATGGAGCACTTGACTGCTTGCATGTGAAAGGGGCTGCTCATAACAAACCCATCTGACTCTACAGTTCTCCTCGGTTCTATGGATGTTTTTTTTTGTTTCTCTCATGAGCTCGTTTCCAGAAAAAAGCTCTAAATACCGAGTTAATTAGGAACTAGATGTGTTAAATATGGTTGAACATTTAACAGCTAAATAGCCAGAAGGAGCATAAAGGAGAGTATTGATATTGGATTTACATTTGCCAGGTGGCCCGAAAACTAGATCTAGAAATCAACAATATAATATCATAAATGTTTCTTTAAGCTGGATACAGCTCGTTTCTACTGCCCCCAAGTGGCCAAAAAATGAGCTGACGCAGAAGACTTTTCCTCCTCTTAACCGTTCTGTCAACTCTCCAGACATCTACGTGTGCATGATCTCCTACGCTCACAACGTGGCCGCCCAGGGGAAGTACATCGCCATCGTCAGCACCACAGTGGAGACCAGCGAGCCCGAGGCCGAGATCGAGCCGGCGCTGGAGCTGCTGGAGCCCATCGACCAAAAGTCAGCATTTTAACATTAGAGCATCTATGTTTTAACAAACAGGCAGAACGTGAATCTAAACATGAAGACAATGTGAATTAAAAATACTGAGGATACTTTGTTTTGTTTTGACAGGTTTGTGGCTATTAGTGACCTTTATGAGCCCACAGATGATGGAACTGATAGCCAGGTAAGAGCAAGAAAATTGCTATTTTAAAAAGAAAAAGTTTTCTTTGCACAACTAAATGATATATGATGCTCACAGCCAGAATGCTAATGGCGTGGCTCTATGGATGGCAATGTCAGTGTGCAATATCTCAGCAACTAGTAGATGGATTGCCATGGAAGTTTGTGCAGACATTCGTGGAGCCCAGAAGATGAATCCTACTTATGTTGACTTTTTATGTAGTAGTTTACGGGTGATGTCTCGGGAGCTACGCCCATAATTTATTACAGTTTTGTGTTCGTGACGCACAGTTAGCATGCTAACGTTTTGACAGAAGTGGCCGCTGATTCTCAGTCCTGCTTTTTTTTTATTATTTTTTTTTTTTATCTTTCCCAGGTGTTCGCCTCGAGGTCCTACGACGCCACCACTCACTTCGAGACCACTTGCAACGACATCAAAGACATCTACAAGCGTATGACCGGGAGCGACTTTGACTTTGAGAATATGAAACGCAAACAGAACGACGTGTTTGGGGAGGATGAGCAGTGAGCGGTAGAGGGGTTCTTCTGAGAGGAGGCGGGAAGAAAAGGGGCGAAAGAGGCGGCAGAGCCTGCGTTAGGGGGGGGGGGGGGGCAGTCCTTCTGAAACATACAGGTGGGGGGGGGGGGGGGGGGTGACGGAGAGAGTGCGTTCCTGGGCTCTGCCTTCCCTCGGTCGTTTGCCACCTTTTCCTTACGTCCCTCTCTCTCTTGACACGTATTCAAACACATAAATGCTCACAACCACACACACACACACACACACACACACGCGCCGTTCCAATACTCACACTCCTTATCTCTGTCACTGAAAAGCAGGGTTGATATGGTCTTTCATTCCATTGTAGAACTAACAGTATATTCATGTCTTAACTATTATCATTAGAGGTGAATTTTATGACTTGTTGGCGATTTTCAACGCATCTCATTCTTTCTGTAACGTCGTCTCATATCAGAGGTTGGGCAGAGGGAAGATTGAGAGGCCTGAATGGCGAGCTCTGACATGAGAGATCTTTAATGGCTTAGTATAGAAATCCTCTGGAAGGGTCACCTCCAGTTGACATGCATGCATCTTTTACACACAGTAGTATTGTACATAGAATTAAAAAAAAACGTCACTGCGGTATGAAGGCTGGACCATTCCACGCATCGCTCCTGTCAACCCTGCTTTCACTTTTCTCTTACTCGGTCTTTTACATGTGTTTTTCGTCAAAAAAGACGCTGCTCTTTTTGGCAAAAATCTGTTGGTCAGGCGAAAAAAAAGAAAAAATTGTGATGAAAAATTACATATAAATGGGCTGTTCTGTCAACTGATAGTGCTCACTTTGCAATGCTGTTGTGTTCCCTGTGCTAGCAGGCAAGCTAACCAGTGGCTATTAACTGTCACCAACCCCACCCACACCCCAAAAAACTGTTCCTTTGTTTATCTCTGTTTGTGCGATGTCCATTTTGAATTTGAATAGTTTACTTTCTAACATTTTTAAATTATTGAAGAGTTTTATTTCTATATATTTGGTGCACATTTCACTGACTGAAGTTAATGACGTTTACCTGATTGGTTGAAAACTGTGATCTTCAAGTTGAAAAAAAAAAAAAAAAAAGGGAATGTCAGGAGCAAAAGAGGCGAGGAGAGGCTTTTTCTAGGCGAGGCGAGGCTATTCTGGAAGATTTGGAAATAAGTGAAAACAACTAATTGATTACAGCATAATGTACTTGTTGAGACACGAGGAAGTTTGTTATCGGGGGAGAAAGAATACGAATGTATGAGTGCGTGGTTTTGGGATTTTATGGAAAGTTTCACTTTTGAGTGAAGTAGGATGAAGACTGAAATTCAGCTCACAGTGAAAGCACCAGATTGTGTCTTGGTTGTTTAAACTCTTGTGTTATTTAGGTGAGTCATTCCCACGTGGGGGGGACTAAGACCTTTGGAAAATGGTAGTTGTTAAATAGAGAGCTGGATACTCCCATAACTTACTTTTAAAAGACTTTGTAGCAAAGGTGTGGAGATACCGATGTGGGTGCCGCCCCACGAGAACGAACCAAGATGCTTTCATTTGGTTGTAGCCTTAATTTGGGGGTCTGAGGGGGGGGCTGCTTTGTTTGAGCTAATTGTTAGCGGCAGGTCAGTCTAGTGCCAAAAAAACGGCGTCGCTGTTATTGGCAAACGTCGCTGACAATGTTAAAAGTACAGTTTTGTTGGCGCCTGTTGCAGATCTGACTTAGTGCTAGAAAGGAGGCTCGTGTTTTCAGCTGTTATAACACCTGAGTAGAGGCGGTTATAACAACAAACAGGTGAGATCATCTCTGTTTAAAAAAACGCTGAAGCAGTTCCATCTCACTTTATCCACCACCACCAATCCCATAGCAACTCTAAAACAAAGTTATCGCGTGTTTGGGGGTGTTGACGTGTCTTATTGTTATGCTCTTATTTATTTGAATTTCACTGATGTATTGTGGAAAAAGGTTTATGTCAAATGCTGAATATGCTATGCTATTAGATTATGTTTTGATGATAAAAACAAACAGATTTTTAAAAAGTGATGCACATGGAAATTCTTTGTTTTTTGTTGATTTTTTTTTTGTTGCAGTGTCATGTGTTGTGTTCACCTTATTCAGTGGTCATTCCAGTGTTGCATCGTGATTTAATATGATTCTTCACGTTCCCTGAGAAAGCGGTTTTGGTGGAAGGATTAACAACAATGAAAATCTATATAGCTGTGTGTTCAGTTTTTTCACACTTGGCATCGTTCAACACTGTGTGTGGTCTTCGTCCTGGAAACACGTTATCTGATAAAAACTGGAATACTGTTTACTCTTTGAATAAAGACATATCTGAAGCCCTCGCCCTCCTCCTCTGCCCTTCCTCAGCACCAGATACTGTCTTCTCTCTCTCTCTTTTCTTTTATTTATTGAAAACAAATGCCTCATGTGTGGTTGTACTGTTTTAATTTCCATCCAGTTTGGCATTCTTGGAAACCCACTATTGACAACATCCCTCGAAATTGACAAATGAAATCGTTCAGGCTGAGTAGTAGAAAACTTACTGTCCTTGTTTGATCACTAGTATGTGAGCAATGCCTAATGTCTTGTGTAACAAATAAAACGAATTAAACTATGAATGAAATGATAGAAAAAAATAAAAAGCACATGGCAAACCTGGAGAGAGCCTGATTTTTGTTCCGCGTTGCTTTCCAAGATCACGAGATCCAGGTGAGTTTCCTGGAAGGATTATCTATACATACGGACTGAATAATATTTTATATACACTTGTACTAAATAAAAATACAACTTATAGAATGATAAAGTTTTAATAATTACAAGGCATTGCCCAATAATCATTCCACAATGAAATATAAGTAGAACCTGTTTAAGTCACGAGCAGAGTTTTTCTGCTGCAGCACAAACGGACATTTTGCGGTTGCCATGCAACCAGCAGAACACTGCGTCTCTGTCGTGGAAACGGAACACAGCGACCGAATCGGAATTCACTGATGGAGAACAACAGCATGGTTCAGTCCTTCACTAATATCTGCTGAACCGTACTTCCTCATTACTCACTCCATTTCCCCTCCTCCTCTTTTGTAACCACGCCCCCTTTGTTCCACTGTCCCTTACAGAATATTACACAACGTGTGGTGACATCTAAGCCTCACCGAGTCCCAGTTTTCTCGCTCATCCTTTGTCCAATAACCATGCCGTGATAATTGCTGTGCAGCAGAGAGGCGGCAAGGTGGAGCAGAGGCCGGGCTAGAATGATGCACGATCCACCACGTAGCTGTCGTACGGGTGACCCAGGAGTCTCTCCAGCTCGGCCTTGGGCACCACCCAACACTTCCCCGTGTGGCGTTTCCGCGCCGTGTCTTTCAGCGTCTTGTCCTGCAGGTTGACCGGCGTGTGCTCCGACCCCCACCGGAGGATCCCCCTGGCTGAAATGGCCTCATTGTGATCACCGGCACGCAGATAATCCTTCACCGCCGTTACACTCATGTCAACGTGCTGAAACTGGCCTGTGGGCAGATAAAAGACCGCAGGGGTGGAAGGTCAGTAAAGTGTCTTAAAGTCAAGCACCGTATTTAAGTATAGGACAGAGGTACTTGTACTTTACTTAAGGATTGAAATGTTATGGTACTTCATAATTCTGCTTTTTTATATTATATTTTTACATTTACCTGACAGCTATATTTACTGACTACTTTTAAGTTTGCCTACAAGATATTTAAAAAAACAACTGAGTTGTTAGCAGTACCACCAAATAGACATGAGATGAGATCATTTTATAAGTATAGTATACACTTTAATATAGTATATGTTTAGAAAAAAGTTCCAAAAAATCAGAACATATTTCATACATCATACATATTTTTATTGCATAACTTCCACCACATTAATCATCTCAGGTCCCCTCCATTTATCGTGTGACCCTTTGGATGAGGCTCGACCCCCTAAGGTACATTATACTACTTACTACCACTATATTACTGACTACTATTACTATATAAAGTAGCTACACATCAACCGCCTACTACAGCAAAATGCTGCTACTGATGAATCAACATAAACAATCTAATACTGTGACATATAATAATATATCAGTCACAGTACATTTAGTTTTGATACGTTAAGTAACCTTGTACTTTAAAACATTATACACGATGTGAGTACTTCTTCTGCCATGTAAGGACAGTGAGCAGCAGTTTCACTGAGAGCTGAAATACAAGAGTAAAATGTGTACATACCCAGCAGGCCTTGGGTTGAAGCGGACAACCCCCGTCCATCCGTGATGTAAAAACCCAGGTGAGCCATCTGGAGGTAGCTGGGGTGTTTATAGTGGTGGAACATGACCAGAAACCGCACATCCTTGTCCAGCTCCACCCAGCAGCTGCGATGGTTGTCCACGGTGACGGTGACGCCCTGCCTCGTCACCGACCCCTGCTGCTGGATGGGGAGATCGTCCCGCCCTTCCCCTTCCACCACGACGGCGTCCAGCGAGAGGGTGATGGTGATGTCACCGGAGCCGCCCGTTGCTGAGGAGACGGTGAGTCGGTCGAAGTAGGTCCGAGCGCGGTCTTCTACGCCGTGCTTGGAGGGAGCTCCCATCAGGTGGCCATCCACGATGATCCCTTCAGGAGGAAGGCAACACCTATTTAGTCAACATGATGGTGTATATTTACACACTTCACCGAAATGAAGGATGTCTTTTCTGAGCATACCTCTCTCCGGGTCTTCTAACAGTCTGAGAACATCATCAGCTCGGCCGTCTACTGTGAAACACAGGTTCTGGTGCAGCTTTGGCAGCTGGACCACGAAATGAGGATCTCCATCAACTACAACACACAACATTTAAACATGAATACAACATGGGTACATGAAATATTCAAATGATATTAAGGATGTAATAAAAAACGTAAAGCTCTTGACCTGATGAGGAGAAGACTCGGATGGTGCTCAGCCTGGATGGAGTAGCATCTAAAACAAGACATTCGACTTAATGGACAGGACTACTGAATCACAGGACTACACATACCATAGTGCAAGCAGTGTCTACTTACCAAATGATTCTGTGTCTGCAGTATCATCCCCTAGAAATAAATCAGAAAGCGTATTTTTAAGGCCTGAAAAGGAACTCCAGTACAGACTGGCCTTCTAACGAGAATAAGACACTTACAGGCGTCATAGTTGAGATCGTAGTCGTAGTCGTAGGTTGCATCATAGTCTGGGAAACGGAGGCAAGCAATGAGAACCTATGCCTGCTCACAGACAGGCATTTTGATACAGGGAACAGGATCACGAGCATTAAGGCTGATACTCACCTTTCACAAGGTCAATATCTATAAGAGATAGAACACGAGAAAGATTTATATTCAGAAAATATTTATATTTCAGAATCAGTAACTGCAATATGAAGAGAAAATTCACCTTTTCTCTGAATGAAAGTAGAGACATCTATTCGGGAAATGAAGAACATTCAATTAGGAAAATCATACAAAAGTTTGCATCCCTGATATTCAGCTTGCAACAGACAAAATGAACCGAACCTACCCAGAAGCCCCGCTGCTTCCCACAGGCGTGGCGCGTCCGTTACCCCGGGCATGGGAGCGAAGGTGGCCGACACGAAGGTGGCGATGCTCAGGTCCGTGTTGTTGTCATCCACGGCCGGAGCCGGTGCCGGGGTGGGAGGGGTGAGGAGGGACGCCGGCTCCGGCACAGCGGAGGTGATTTCAGCCACATCTGGAGCAGATGTGGTGCCGTTTTCTGCCTCTGCCGAGGGCACGGTCGCTTTGACAGGAGGCGGGGCCATCCCCACTGCAGTGGGCTGAGGGGTAAGGGGTTTCCCGGGCACGGGGGCAGGGTCGGTTGTGACGGAGCCGGGTGGAGGTGTGGTGCTGGTGGTGAATGTTAACATTGTGGTGGTGGAGGTTGTTCTCAAGGCACCGGGCTGCGGGGTGGAGACTTTCCCAGGTGCCGGAGGTTGTGCCGTTTTCAGAGCGTTGAGCAGAGAGGTGGGAATCTTACCAGCAGGAGGAGGAGAGGCAGTTCTGGATTCATTCTGAGAAGGAGCAAGCTTTTTGCCTGAGAACGGAGCCGGGGCAGTTTTGACTGAGCTGGGGCTTGAGGTCGTGGTGGTTTTCCTGGACGGTGAAACGGCTGTTTTTGCTGTGGACGTTGGTGATGGGATTCTTTTAGTCTGTTTCGGAGGTGGCTGAGGAGGGTCTGGTTTGGTTTTGTTCAACCTGGGGTTAGAAGGTGAGCCGGGCTTCCTTAAGGCACCTGCAGCTGATATTTTAGCGGTGGTGGTGGTTGTTGCTGTCGTGGTTACGGTGGCTGCCGTTGTGGTCGGAGTTTCAGCTGCTTCATCTGCGTCTGGCTTAACCACAACTAAAGAAGTGACTGGTGTCACAAAGTTGTACTTGAGGGAGAGGTTGGTGGCCTTGTCTGCCAGTAACCTTTGAGCTGCGGGGTCGGTCGTGTTCAGTTTGGCCAACAGCAGCTCTTTGATGGTGAAATACGCCCAGAGACGGTGCACAAAGCTGGAGATTCCCTCCGGGCCCCCCGAGCACTCCAGTGAATCCGCACTCCCGTTGCCCTTTGCGTGGGGAATCAACACATCGTTCTCCAACTTGACCCGTCGCTTTGAATCGGTGGCGGATATTGACACCTTTAAATCCTTGAGCCCCGGTTTGACCCTCCCAGCCACCACCAACTCTGAGCCTTGGAAGTAGTTGGGGAACAGGGCGCGGGTGATGTCGAAGGCCTGATCGTCCAGGTACGACAGCTGGATGTCTGAGAGCAAAGGGCTGGCCACCTCGTCGAAGAAGCCCTTCAGCTGCAGGGCGGCGTCCGCATCCTCATACACCATCCTGGCCACGCCTCGGTTATCCAGGGCCAGCCGTTTCAGGAGGAGGAAGTCCGCGTCGTCCCCAAAGGCCAGGCCGAACAGGGAGGAGGAGCCCAAAGCGTTCTTGGCGTTGCTGAGGATGGTGTCACCGGCTGTTACTCCGATGGTTGCCTCCCCGTCAGTGAGGAAGATGACCAGTGGGACACGGCGGGATGAGAGGAGGTTGGACGAGGAAGAGGAGGGAGGGTTGACGAGCTGGGCGGCTGAAAGAAGAGCTGCATTGATGTTGGTCCCTGATACAGAAGAGTGGAACAATCAGGGTTGAAGGAAGAGAACAACGATCAACCTGACGACTACTCCAGAGCGAAAACACATCTCAACTCACATCCCTCCGCAATAATCCTCTTCACGAAGTCCTTGGCATCCCGTACATTCTGCCGAGTCGCCCGGACCGTCCGTCCCTTCTTCCAGGTGTGAACCTTGTCTGAGAAGGTGATGATGTTGAAGTGGTCGCCCTCTCTGAGCTCGCCGAGGATGGTGCCCATGGCCTGCTTGGTCTACTGACAGAAATCATCACCATCATTGACAGAAATCTCACATTATCTTTGCAGGATATTGTTTTCCCAATCTTAGAGCTGAGAGGTTTGTCCACTTTACCTGTTTTATCTTCGTGCCTATCATGGAGCCACTGACATCGATGACAAATATGACGTCCTTAGGAACCACAGGAAGCCCTCTGGGTGCAAAGTAATGCACAAAGTAGCTGTCATACACCTGAGAGGGAACGTTAAAACAGGGGAAGGGAGAAGACAACCTTTACTGGTACCAAAAAAACACATCGCTGCATCGTGGCATGAAAGACGTGAAAGGATGCTCCTGACCTGGACTTCACCCATGAGGTCTCGGAGGTCTACATCATACTGGACGATGAAGTCTGCGTTCAGCCCTTTGGAGGAGATGCTGTTCTGCTGCTGTAGAGTGGGACTGTAGCGAACACGAGCACAGCCAGCGCTCTGCTCCACACGGGTGGAGGCCGGGGCGTCGGCATCACCTGTGGGGAGGTAGCATCCATGTAGTGATGATGGATGAATCATCCAGCGATTTCATTTGAATTAATAGTACGACATTTTGGGAAGTGTGCTTATTTGCTATGAGTTAGATGAGAAGATCGATACCACTCTTAAAAGTACATTAAATATGAAGCTGCAGCCAGTTAGCTTAGCGTAGCATAAAGACTGGAAACAGCTAGCCAGACTGTCCAAAGGGAAGCTGATTTCCACCCATAATGTTTTATCTTGTGAAAAGAAAAAAGAAAAGCATAAAAAGAAGTTTGTGTTAGCTGGTGTGGTTTCACAGGGGATTATGAGCCGGCAGTTTCTTGGCTGTTAGCAGTGACTTCCTGTTGTTTCCTGGCAGCCTCATGGTGACAACAGGACTGTTTTACCTGCAGAGAGCCGGGCAACAGTTTCAGTTGCTGTCTGTAGCATTATATTCAGTGTAGACACACGAGAGTGGTATCAATCTTCTCATCTAACACTCACAGAAAAGGTGAATATTCCCCAAAATGTCAAAAATATTCCTTTATTCCACTCCTTTTGAAACTTGTTCATCCCAATAAAAAAATTATGTGACAACAACAATAAGTTTGCCATATTTGACCTTCAGCAGTGTTGGAGAGCAGGCGGCTGGTCTTGAGAGGAAAGGCTTTGATGAATCTGATGCCCGTCGGCTCTCTGACGCTGACGTCTAACGTGAGGTTCTGCACCAGCTGTCCTGGTCTCAAACCCAAGCTGAGCTCATAGCGGCCGAGTCGACGCGGCAACAGCTCCTCGTAGGAAAGGGAGAAGGACATCCGGCCTCCTGACGGCACGCTGACCGCCACTCGAAACTTCTCGATCTCCCTCTCTCTGGAGCACAAAAGGGAAGGAAGACTCCTCTTAATCATGGTGTGAGATGATGTTGCACAAGAAACATAAAATCTATTTTCGGGGAAGTAAAAGAAGCATTTTTTGGGGGGGACTGACTTGGTAGCAACAAGTCCGGCTGTTTTTCCTTGCTTCTTAGCAGCATCGTAGATTTTCCTGGCAGCGGCTCTTTCCTTCACCTGGGCCACATGCACCTTGCCATTGGAGGTGCTGATTGGACGGAGGAAAGAGGAAGAAGAAACAGCTCTCTGTGTGAGTCACAGTAGCCGGGTTATATTTCAGTCAACAACACGCCCGGCCAGCCAGCATCCAGTTGGTTGACTTTATTTTGTATTTCCAGAGCGATCACAAAACTGCTTCACAAACACACATCACGCTTGTTTACAAGTGGAGCTCATGCAGTGTGAACGGGGGGGGGAAGGGGGTCATAAACAGGGCGGAGTGGAAAAGAGTAATTTCCCTCTAAAAACAGCGTTAATGAAGCGGGATCTTGCAGGCCGGTGACGCTCCGAGGGAGTGCCGCCCGTGTGTCGCTTCACCCGGCAAAAACAAAAAACGCCGATCCAATTCACACACACTTCCTAGACTTCTGGGAACCGCTGATGTCATGTGACAAGGTGCTAAATTAAGGTCACGTCCTTTGAACAAATATGTCCAAGGAGGGGAGAAAAACCCATCAAGGGGCTCACTAAAATAAACCCGCCGCCTTGAAGAGGCTCTTGTTTGAGAAACAGAGCAGAATGGCGAGAGTGGAAAAATGGAGGCGCTTGTATTTATGTGTGTGGCTGGCTGGGGGGGGGGGGGGGGATGCTGTACATCAGTGACCTACACACAGAACACAGAGTTCTTAGTTACCCACATGCCAAAGAACGAACGCAACACATTTGCCACAGCTCCCCCCCCCCCCTCCTCTGGGTAATGTGCAGACGGTTACACAAGTTCTGAGTGTGAAAATATGTATATATATGTAAGTGTGCGTGTCAGTAAAAGATAGAAGTTAAGGATTATGGTTGAAAAAACATTCACACACATCCACCTCCATGTAGGCAGGCATACAGGAGACGTAGGCGTGTGTGTGTGTGTGTGTGTGTGTGTGTGTGTGTGTGTGTGTGTGTGTGTGTGTATCATATCTAAACTGGCAGGCTGCCTCAGTAAACTGTGCAGGGGGAGAAAAGGGGCACTGGGCAAACTCCTGTCATTTTCTCTATTAACTTTCTGACTTGCGTTTACAAAGCCTGGTATTCATCTGCCCTCAGGTTCCTCCGCCTCCTGACCTGCTTCCGCTCCCAAGATCCAGCTCCAGGTTTGGTGTTAGGCCTGCAATGTTGACTTATTTGTTTTGTTTATATATAGCAATTTTCTCTTTTTTTTCTTGAAAGAGAGCGGTCAGCAAAGCTCCCTCTCCAGTAATCAAGTTATGCATTTCTCCTCCGGACCGGAATTCTAGTTCCTGACATAATTCTTCTGAAGTTTTATTTCTGGATTCTGCCCATTAATGAGAACATTTCCTTTTTTTTATCGATTTCAATTTATATCATCCCCAAAAAGTGAGTAAATAAAGATCGTTTGCATTGCCTGACGTTCACAGGGATGTAAGAGAAGTAAATGAAATGGAAAGAACAAATACGGGAAGAAGTGAGGTGGAAACGGAGTAAAACACGGCGACTTACATGGTGAAGTTGGAGATGAAAGCAGAGGAGGGGAGGTCCACCTCGAAGGCGGCTTCCTTGGTGATGGGGAGCTGGTTCCATACTGAACTCTGGACTGTGGTGACGGCATAGCGGGACACCACTGAACACCTCACATGGTAGTCCGTCACCTTCAGCTGGTGACATCACAAAACACACGGATGAGTCACTAAGAGGTTGGATGAGACGAGATATAATTGTGGAGCTCAAAGGTGGAAGAAGTATTCAGATTCTTTACTTATTCAACATTTTACTTCAGTAAAAGTATGTTTCAAAAAGTAGCCACGGTGCATTCAAATACTCCCTCTCACTGTTTTTCTGGATTCATATTACAGCTGCGTTTTGATGTACTTTGCATTTAAATGCCGTAGATGTTTAAAGTGAAATCCTTTACTTGTGGGTAGTTTCATCATATGTTTGCAGCATCGCCGTCCTGTTGACCAAAAAGTCAACTTTTCATGAGCTCAGAACAGCAGCCCTTTTTTCCAGCTTTGTGGCGACACACAGACCACCAGTCTATAAAAAGGCATCCATGGATGCTAACCCCCCCACAACGCCTCTGTCCTCCTGTTTACTCGGGGAACGCCGGCGCCTGCTGAGACCGATACGGTCACCGCTCGCCACATCACTGCAGGACGAGGCGACAGGCAGGAGGAAGAGGGCCACATCAGCCCTGCAGCTCTCTGGTTCTTCAGGAAGACTGTGGTTTGTGCTACACAAACTGAATTACTGTATGCATGCAGGGGAGGCCTTGCAGTACTTGGGGGGGGGGAACCACAGGGGAGCGACTGATGACCCCCCGAGAGGTGCTGACGGTTGTTTCCCTGCAAGTCACTTCGTATCAGTGGTTCAAACCAACAAAGTACTTTTACTCAAGTTCTGTACTGTCGTGCCTCGGATGTCTGGGAGTTGTTGACTTTTCCTCTCTGCACTTTTCACATGGTTTCACTGAAATAGGTGTTGCAATATTTAACTTAAAAAAAAGTCTGACACATTAAAAGAAATAATAGAAATCCACTCACATTCATATCTTTAAAATACATGTTTAACGGGAGTTGTGACATATTTTGTTGCAAGAGATCTTCCATCAACACTTATTTGGTATATTACGCAACACATTTCGTAACAGCACGAACTCACCACTGCTTTTGTTGGTTTGCTTTGACGTCTTGCTCTCTGGAAAAGAGACAAACAAGTCCATCAAGTGGCTATTGCTTGGAAGATTCAGCTCGATGGCACACGATGCAGAATACCATTCATTAGTACCATCGTTTGTTCAATATGCACCCCCACCCCCCCATGTTTTAATCTCCACAATCTGTCCATGCGAGGGTTGGGTCAAGATTTTGTGTGAAAATAGTCTGAATCAAAGCCATTCATGAATGGAGGGAAGTGGAACTGGAAATAAATGCTTTCACTGTACACATGGCCAGCGAGGGGCTGCACGGTTTGCTCTCAAATGTTAATTTTGCACACAAAGTCATTGCTGTGTCAATACATGACCACATAGGCTGGTCATTGCTGGGAATTTAACATAAACACGGTTTAAGAGTGGAAACCATTTATAGGGAAACGTGTAAATCATATAGTTGATGTAAGAAATGGGGCTATATTATATCTTCTGGCTGAGTGAGTCAGTTTTTGGGTATATTGGAGCTGCAAAAGCTGATTTAGGCATCAACATTGACTAATAATTCCACTACATATGTGTTGCTGTTCTTGTTTAAAAGTGATGTATATTATTGTTACACTGTCCTTGCCTTGATTTGGTCTGCTTTAACAGAGGTGTAAGTAGCACAGACTGTAGCCAGCAATGACTTCTGACATTAAACTGAACATTAAAAGGTAAATAAAAAGGAAGATGTACCTGTAAAAGAATATCTGCTCCAAGGTTTGCTTCATATGTCCTTGATAATCCCTCTTGCACATACAAAGTGAAGAACACCAGGATGCACTTCATCTTTAAAGTCATCATGTCCATAATAATTCAGGTCTCAGACTCCAAGACGTCTCACGTCGTCAGCGGGACCGAAGCAGCTCGTGCAGCAGGACGCTGTGCACATACCTCGCATTTTACTTACAGGTTATTTTGTGGCAAGGGGCAGTCTTTCCCCTCCCTCACCTCGGTTTAGTTCAGACGACTCCACTGCAGTGATAAGGATTGGGTTCTGATGAGTTAAACATCCGTCAGGTGTAAAAAATAAAAGAAGAAAAAAAAAGAAGAAAAGTCAGAAAGTTGTGAGAGTCCTGCTGGGTTTGAAGAAAGCAGCTCCCAGCTTGTGTTCATGCATACTGGAAATTTCGCAGACTGCTGCCACCGAGGTGCCCGAGAAATGAGGGAGTATTAACCCCTGCTCGGCTACTTGGGGGGGGGGGGGGAACACCTCCCTCTCCTCCTCTCCGGAGCACTGCTCCTACAAAAATGCTCCAGTCTGAGTTTTTTTTAGTCCTCGACTTCCTCCCAAATGTGAGTTTACGTGTCCCTCCACAAAGACCCATTGTTGGCTGAATGGAACAGCACATTGCTCTAGTTTGTTACGTTTAAATTCCGCTCCTCTGTGGGAGAGTTAATAACACAACGGAGCTGCAGAGCCAACACAAACAGGACCTGTGAAACGGATGTATTTTCTGAGGGACGTGTTGGATTTATTTATTTCCATCATTTCATTGAAACCCTCTTGAATTGTGGAGTCTCGTCTTTTTTTTCTTTTTCCTTTTTTTTTTTTTTTACAAACAGTCAAGTACTCACGTCTACAACATGCTTTGTTTGTTTGGGTGCTGTCCATGGTGCTGATTCACACCTTCATAATCAGATTATCAGCAACACATTATCTGTGCAACGACAGGCTCGAAACGCAATGCATGACTTGTCTCATTTGTAAACAATGTGACGATTTACAAAAAAGAAGAGAAGAAGCAAACGAGTCGGATAAGACACAGGAACGTCACGCCGCAAACAGAATGTCCTGTACCAGCTACGTCCAGTCCGTGCAGCCGCAGGCCGTGTGTGCTTCTGTAGGGGTGTTTATGCTAGAGCACACCTCTAATATGTAGTGAAACGAATAAGTAGCAGCGGGTCCGGTTTCGTGTGATCGTAGTCCTTTTCTCACAGAGCGGTGTTTAGATGTGGTCGGGGACGGTCTGCAGAGCCTCCTCCGGGTTTCGGTTGACGTCAACATTCTGGAACCACAGCGACACAAATACTGAGAGTCCGTTTAAAGACACATAATAACCATAAAACTAAAAAGATTCATCAATCAGAAGCTTAACTTGCACTGTTGCTTTTTGCTGCTAATGTAAAGTGATTATGTGTTTTGCATTTTTGTATACTAACTGCTTAAACGGCGTACTATCATGTTGATTAGTACAGTGCCTCTCCAATCAATTTCCTCCTTTCCTCGTCAGCAGCGTTGCTCCTCTCTTGGCAGTTTGTTGTCAGACCATATTTTTTCAATTTTGCAATAATGGATTTAATGGTGCTCCGAAATGTATTTAACTGATGATGTGACTTCTGAAGATAATTGGTAGCACCTGATCTTTTTGGGGGGCTTCAAAGGGGGTTGAATAGATATCCTCCAATTTTGACTATTACATAAAATCCATATAAAAACATATAATTCCAAATTGAAATGCTACAAAATAGGGAAAAAACAACAATGGGGTGAATACTTTTGCAAGGCACTGTACATGTGTGAATTTCATCAATACAAAATATGACTTCCTGCCATCAGACATTCAATCTACCTCAGAATAGTTGGCAAAGCTACGTATCTATTATAATAACCGTGTGCTTGTGGAAACTTACCACTGGTCTCTCTCTGTGTGTGTTGACTGCTTCGATATTGAGGAAAAATGACTCAACTTTGCAGCCTGGAATTGAGGAGAAAGCCAGACTGTCAGGGAGAGATTTCCAGGGATATGGATATGTCACACGTCTCAAGTCTTTACCACCTACCGTAAGCTATCGGTGTAAGTTTGAGCACTGTGTGGAGGGGGCATCTTAGATAAGGCAGCGCGTCTTCACAGGGGGAGAAATAAGATTATTAGGAGTGGCTGTGGCGTGGAAAACAACATCACACACTATTGTGTCAAGCCTGGATTTCTGTACCTGCAGGTTTATCTAGAAAGTAGGCCAGCAGGCAGCGAAACACAGCTTGGTGGCAGATAACCAGGACGTTTTCCTGCCTCTCCAGCTCCATGATCACCGGCTCTAGTCGATGGACAAGGTCCTCATAGGACTGGACAAGAGACAAAATTATTGAAGAGGTCATCAATAATGCAACCAGACTCTGGTTGAATAATACATATTATCTTACCCCTCTCAGTCCATTTTTACAAGCGCACGCATACTGTACAATTCAACCAACCCGACTCTCTTATAATGAATATGTTTTGGCTGAAGCTACAGCCAAATAAAGGCTAGCTTAGCTTAGCACAAAGACTGGAAACGGGGGAAACCGCTAGAATGGCTCTGTCCAAAAGTACCAAAAAAGTCACAGTGTCTTCAGGGGAGAACTTACCTCACCCTTTGGGTAACGGTAACGATACTTGTCCTGGTCTCTCAGTGCAAACTCTTCTGGGAAATTCTCCTGAATCTCCTCGTAGGTTAGCTCCTCGCATACACCCTTAGTGACAAAGAAGTAGCGTGAACATCACTGTTTAAGCTCTAAAATGAATCTAAATTAATTTGACTGTATGAATACTCCTTGTATTATATAATACACAACCTCTAATGCATTCGGCCCATATTAAGAAAACATAGATGTGAAGATGAAACTTACAGCGTCTATCTCATTGAGGGCCTTCCACTGCTCATACTGGACTCCCAGAGCTTCTGCAGTCTGGATGGTCCTCTTCATGTGGCTCGTCCACACCTTTAGGTCTCTTATATTCTGACCTCGGATAAAGGTGGCCAAGGAATTGGCATACTGGGGACAATCAGTGCAAATGTATGTAATTTAGTACATTTACTCAAGTGCTCGACCTCAGTGCAATTATTTTACTCAAGTCTTCTTCTTCTTCTGCAAAATCCTCAAATCCTTCCTCCACTGGTCTAATGTGATCTACTCACTTTCTGTCCTCTCGGGGAGAGACCGGGATCTCCACCAATACGACCAACCAGGTTGAGTTCACTCTCTCCGTGGCGGCTCAGGTAGATGGATCTCGGTGTGACGTGGATGTTCATGAGGTAGTAGACTATCCTGCTTTGAATGTGGTCTTGGACCCGGTTCACCAGGTATCTACTGCCCACGTCGAAGATCTTGATGTAGGAGAGCTTCCTGTTTGAAGTCAGCATTGGGGGTTAATTAAGGGGAAGAGCATCCACTTCCTTTGTGATCTATTTGAGGACGGTACCTGTCTTTCTCGTCGTCGATAGGCATGTAGCTGGCCCTGTAACACTCTATGCGGTGGCTGAAGTCTTCCATGGCCTCATCTATGTCACAATCCACGTAATCTGGACTCCCAAATTTGACTTGCTGGAAAGGAAAGTTTTTGAACTTTATTAAGAACAGTACAATCTTTCAGTCTCTGCAAACATTCACTGTTAAAAAAACGTCGTTGACTAACCCTAATGTTCTCCGCAATGATTTCTGGGTCTTCACAGATTGATTCCACAAAGAACACCTGCATACAAGAAGCCATTCAGAAGGTTTTATTTATTAAATATTAAATATATAGCTGGTTTCTTTTTGCTTCGAGTCTTGGTCACCGACATCTTGCTCTAGCTTCAAAACGAACAGACCCATATGATAATGAATACTTTCACTCTTCTCATCGATCGCTCAGAAAGAAAGTCAATAAGAATATTTGCCAAAAATGTCTAACTTCCACAAATGTACTCACTTTGTAGCCCCTCTCGTTTGCATAACTAAGGATGATTGCCCTCCTTTCCCTGGTGGTGTTGGTGGCATCAAAAACCTGGATGGAACATGGATCAGGAGTTAATATTAGCAAATAAATTACATTTACATCATTCATAATGATGGTTAACAGTCAAGCACCTGAATTATAAGAAAACATTATGTTGTTGGACAATTTATTTAAAAAAAAACATGCTATATAATATTATAGTTTATGCTCAGATACATATCATGTCTCACACATGTTATATATTTATGGTCAAAGTTATGTTTTTATAAAGCCTACTACATTTTACAACAAATTATTGCTCACGGCTACTTGTCCCTGTTCCTTTGAGAAGTAGGCAGCAACGTCCTTGAGAGCGGCTGCTGCACAGGCCCTGAGAGAGAAATGACAAAGGAGCAAACATATGTTTAAAACTATATTTATAAAACTAGTAATAATTCTAACACAAAACGGTCTCTTTTGTCTTCTTACTTGCGGATCCTCATGGCCTCCTCGTTGTCAGGGTTGAAGAACTCAAAGTTCTTATAGATCTTGACAGCCTCCCTGCGGTACTGACCCACGTTGAACACTGGATGAGTAAAAAAAACAGATAACCAACGGTGTTCACTGCATGATGATTTAATACCATAGTATAGACACTCAGTGAATAACTCATACATCTCTATAACCAGGACTGACTTTTTGTAGGCACTCCGATCCAGTTCAGGTAGCGGGTGAGCTTCTTGGAGATGTACGTCTTCCCTCTGGCTGGCAAACCCACCATCACAATCATGGTGGGAGAGTTACAGAACTGAGGCACCGAGGCTGAGGTGAAGACAAACACATAATAGACATATAGTGAAGTAAGGATGAATGTATGTCATTCGGCAGAAGAGCGTTAAGCCTCGCCGTGTTCGGACGGAGATTCACACACACAGCGACATGTGTCGGGGGTTTCGCTGCCAAGGTAATCTTCATTAAGAGAATAAGAGCTCCAAGGTGCAGCTCAAATGTCTGCAGCCGGTGTAGTGAGTCACACGGCTTATCTGCATCTGTCTTTGGCGGCGTGTGACACAGAAAACTGTCCAACCAACCACAAATTCAAATAAACACTTACAAAAAAATAATGCCATCTGCAAATAGTCGAATACAACCTTGAAGAGAAAAACATTTACTGACCAGATGCTCCTCCTCCTCCTCCTCCTCCTCAGGTAGTCACATCAACAGAGCACCACAGTGTACAGCACCATATGGCTGACAATCACAAGAAGAAAAAAAGAACACTCCTAATCTCCGAGTGTGTTAAAAATGTCAGTCTCTTCCCTGCAGGTGGTTACAAATCAGCTCAGCTCGTCAATGATCCCAATACAACACCGTTATCATTCAAATGTCAGGCTTCGGTTCAGACTGTGACTGAACTACTCTACCATTATTTACTGAAGCTACAGTGAAGAAATGAAAATGACCTCTGAGATAAATCAGCGTTCTCTGCTCAGAAATCCAACATCACTTTAAAGGGTTTGTGTGTTTCTTACCCAGTCATGACCCAGTTGTTACATGCTTGTCTTTCTCAAGAGATGTATTTAAAAAGGCAGGGTTGCTTGCCAGTTAGCAGCCCCCCCCCCCCCCCCACCACCACGAAAAAAGGACCCGGATGGCCTGTGTGTGTCTGCACAGGGACAGGGAGGGCATCCAGGCTGTTCGATTATGAATGGAGTATGCTGCGTCAGCAAACTGCTCAAAGGCCCGTGTCAGGCACTGAACAGAGAGCCAACTCAGACCTGGCTTGGTCCAGTCTGGCTGACATCCCATGACTGACTGCTCTCTGTCTCTCAGACTGCCGCCTGCCCACCCACATCCATCAAAACCCGACAGAGCTCAGTCCTGGTGGATTCAGCCTTGTGAACCAAACACACATCTATCACTGCTGGAAGTAAAAACTCCACAGTCTCATCTGAAACAAGAACAAGTTAAAAGTGTAGGCAGAGCAAACAGCAGCAAAACTATATCACAATTCTTCTTCTATGCAAGCCGAGCCAGGCGGTGTTCACCGCACTTACATCCTCTCCTACGGTTCAAGTTGCAGCCCATCCATGGCACCCAGATCTTGAGCAGAGGAGTCTGCGTGAGTTTTTGGTGCTCGGTGCCAACTGTGAGAGCCATGAGGCCTGGGGAGGCAGGTGGAGTGAGCGTGAACGACGGAGGTGTGCAGCTCTGTGATCTGCGTGCTTCACTGAACACTACCTACTGCAGGTCAGCTGACTGTTGCCAAGGAGAAGTACTTGGTAAGCAGGAGAGAGAGGGGGGGGGAGGACCTGAAGCCAGGCTGCTTGTCTGCCTCTCAATCTGTTTCATGGTTTAAAAAACAGGCCAGAGGGAAAGCTGCCAAAATGATGTCAGACAGCAGAGGAGCATTCACGTCCACCATCCTGTACACCTCCTGTTGTGGACACACAGCTGGTTTCTCAGTGAGAGTAACAGCGACAGGATCACATGAGGCAAGTGTAACGGAGGTGGGAACCTCTCAGGAATTCAAATGAGCCCGAGCGGTTACGTGTGGAGTGGCTCTTCTCATTTTCTGCCACTAGAGGGCAGTTTAAACCGTAATCTGAAATCTGGGATACTCTAAGAAGTGAGGTTGTTGTTAAGGACATATTGTGCTGTTGTGTGTACATGGAAACTGGGCTTCAGCTAATACACCTGTCGCTGCAACTGAAATATCAGTTTATTATAGTGCAGATGAGAGTTTGGCAATGAAATACCAGTAGACATCATATCAGCATCTGAAGATCTTTTAATGCTGCAGCATGAGCCATTCCCAGTGTGACACAGGAATGACTGAGGAGTCACTGTTTCACCATTTATAAAACAATATAAATATCCTTAATTGCAAGGAAAAAGCCCAGAAGCGTCAAAAGAAAAGGTTCTTCTGCACATAGGAGAAAATGTAGTATCGCAAGATTATATACACTTTAAGGAGCATACAAATCTAATTCTGCCTTCTCGCCATTGGCAGATTCCTCCAGTCTTCAACACATCTTGTGTGCATCAGTGTCTGCAGTGTTCAGACTACCCGTTTTAAACCAGCATTCATGTTGAAACGGTGCGTAAAAAACACTCTACGAGACCGTTAAGTCACTGGGTTTATATCATTCCACCTTGAGAAATTCCTTGTGTTGTTTATTTTAGTTAAAAAGACTATTGCTCTAATTAAAGCCATTGAAATGTGCACATTTATATCAAATTATCTCTTCGCCCTGAACTAGAAGCAGGTTGTGGGTACTCCAGTGTCCAGCTGCTTCCAGTTTAAATACTAGCCGCTGGCTCAGCTGTTCACAAGCCGCGTGGAGACAATCCCTCTGCTCTGAATTTCAAACTGAGAACCTTTAAAGGAAAAGTTCAACTTAGTTCAACTATTCCCTTCTGGCGTGGGAGTCAGATTAGAGCATCGGAAACACTCGTGTCTGTCGGTTGATCATGAAGCTGTACATGCAGGAGACAGTTTCAGTTCAATTCAAGGGCTACGCGGAAACAGCAAGTGTGGTTTTGTTCAAAGATAACAAAATCTGCTTATCAGCATCGCTTTAACTCAATGATTAACACATTTTGTCTTGTTTGTTAAATCTGACTGTAACTTCACATTGAAATCGTATCTATCTTCTCAGCTAACTCTGCCAGAAAGCCAGTGAGTGTATTCCTCAAAATGTAAAACATTTGCCTTTAAGTACAAAACAACTTTTTTCAATTTTCTCTGCAAACTGAGCAGACGAAAAAACTGCCAAACCAGACACTGAAAATCAGCTGCATCTCTTCATGTGAAACTTACGCTGCTTGATCCCAAAAGAAAGGGTCTGTGAGTGAAATTCCTATTTAATCATGTGTTTCTGGTATGATCAGGACTTATACATGTCCATTCCAAGAGTCTTCAGATGTTTTGTCATTATACTTTAGTTATACTTTAGAGTGCTTTGTGTTCTAGGGATGTGTGCCTATCCTCAATGTGTACTGGAGGACCATTTGTCAACCAGGGGTGTCGCCAGACAAGCCCATTGTATTGAAGTGTCACTCAGGCACCGGGTGTGATATAGAATAACAATGACCCTTTGATCCTACACATCTGGAGACACCTGGAATGGTGGCTGTGAGTTGAGGCTGCAGGATGCCAGACATGTATGTTTATTCAAATATTATAATAACTGAGAGAGACTGTGTCTGTCTAACAGGCAGTTGTTTTGGGCAGCGATTAGCCACGAATGGCCAGTGTTTTCTCTTTTGGAGTCGGGGCTTTTACTACTACTACAGCTATATCCCCTCTCTCATGTAGACTGCTCTCTCTCACACACTCACTCTCAGACACACACACACTAGCATTGGGAGTTTTTCAAGGAAAATGTAAAAATTCATGAGCAAAAAAGTGACACCTTTCATGGTGGTCAGCTTGCAGAATCAGATGTTAATACCCATTTCTGTTTGCGGCGAGGTTGCAGGACCTGGTTACGGCAGCTGTCTTTTTCTGTCTCATAACGTGACTCGAGATCATTACCACTCATATACATGCAAAGCATTTATTACCTGTAAACAAAGCGAGTGAGAGAAATATAGAAAAGCAACAATGCAGTACTTAAAACAGCAGGCTTCTTGTCTGTTTCTTACTATTTGTATCTGCTTCACTCGACAAGGAAGTGATTTCATTGCTGCACAAAGCATAGCATGTCATGACATAAGTCTATTTTTACTCCCATATCATATCCGCGTTGCACTCACTCGGCGTGAACACACACATGCCCTGCATATGGCACAGATTTGTAGAAACCTCTGCTGTAACGTGTCATGCTCTCTGCTGAGGCTGGTTATCCGTGAGCTCACCTGCACCGTCACACCGGCGGAGCTTCACATGTTCCAGCTGGGGAAGCTCCATTCTGTGCTACGCTCCAACGAAGCAACTCTGGATTACAAGGCCGGTGGCGACGGAACGGATGCTCCTTTTAAAGAAACTAAACCCCTCTGGCGAAGTATTCTCATCCCACCCCCCACCCCTACCGAGCCCTCTCTTTTCACGCCACATGTGACATATGATAGCAACAGACTGGGCTTGTCCTTTAATGTTTGCCAGGGACAGAGTTCACAACGCACGCACATGGCCAGGGGAAGAGCTGCACTCAGAGGGTGCGTCCCGACATGTGCAAAGGTCACTAAGAAGGTGCCTGTTGTTGTTGGAAGACGACGTCTAAGCATGCAGGCCACAATCACTCATCCTGTGTTTGCTTTGATGAACAGCAGTGAGGGCATTGTTGTGGTATCACTGAAGCATGTGATACAATCGTCAACAATCAATCAAAACCCACAGGTTCAGATAATACTATGTAAACTACTACTGAATACTACTCCTAATCGTCACAGTATATTGATCAAGCAGTTAGTGTACAAAACATCTTTTCATTTCATACCAACAGGAAATGCAACAATATCCCATGGGATGTCAATCAACTTTGTTATATAGTGACAAAAGAAAGTGAACTCAAACCAGAAAGCATGCATACTAAATATGGTTTGGTGTGTCCGAACATTTACAACATTCTTCTCCTCTTTTCTGAAGCTGACGTACCACTAATTATCTCACCTCCCTTGTGTGAAAACACCAAAAACATTCCTAGAATTACTGACATCACTTGAGGCTGTTTATCAGGCTTTCCTAATGCTCCATCTGGAGCCACTAACGGTTTTTACTCACATATGCAAAAGAGAGTAATACACTTCTGTGGTCGACTTAAACAATATAATGTGGTTAAAAGGAGAGCAGACATTACCTGATTATGCAAGCTAATGTACTCTGACTCAAAGTTCAACCACAGACAGATGGAGAAAGTACAAGACCAATGCTGTATCCTTTGATAAAGAAACACTGTTTTTAGCAACTGCATGGATTTTTTTCTTAATTCTCACTGTGTATATGTGGGGAGGGGAGGGGGAAGAGGGATTTTTTTTCATCCCCCCTCCCCGAAAAACCACAGCCATATATGAATTATTAAAAAACTGTTAGCAACCAGAGGCTACATTTGGGTTGGGTTTGAATACCTTTATAACTATTTACCCCCCTTTCATATTTTGAAGACAACTCTGCATTCCGTTTGTTAAATCATATCCAGATGGTGTTTGGTTCAGACAAACAAAACAAGAGGGAAAAAAGTGGGCGGAGGGTTTGGAGGGGACCTTCGTATGGTTCGGTCAGGGTTATACATTCACTGGCATTTTCACCAGGCAGGACTTTTCAGGCTCGGGAAGGACTGTTCCTTGATTGGACCCTAGATACTTCTTCGTCGCAGAAGCCTAAGGTGAGGAGACATGTTATTGCCAAACAGGAGGTTGCTGCATGTGTGCTCTTTTTAAACTTTCTATGGACATAGTGTTTTTTATCTTAAGATTGTTATCTCATTCCATGGAAAGGCCTGCAGAACAGCTTGTTTCTTTATAGAAGACGTTGCATCTTTAGAGAAACAAACTTCTGCCAAGGAAATGCTCATGTGTGAAAGATTTAAAACCACAAATGTCAGGTTTTAGATCTTTCTACACACGTGAGCATTTTCAAAGTGTTCATGCCCTGTTTCAGTTGACATCTAATCTAAAAATGAGTCAATACGACAGATCAGACAGGTAGGGCATCTAGGCTATGGTTTTTACCATATCCTGTGTACTGCAAATGTTTGTGGTTGTGCCCTGAAGACCTGTTTAAGATGGAGTGATTATTTGCAGACAAACTATTTGAACATATAAGATTTGAACCTGGATACTGAAATATTTGTCATGTTACATGTTTGCTTTAACATTGAAACACTCAAACATGCTGAAAATTCTTTGCAATGAGACCTCATGCTTAAGACTGATGCATGGCAATTGTATCATGACCACAAGGACTTTGACTTGATAAATTGATACTCAGCATTACTTAACAGTTACAGGGGGGGGAACAGATTCTGAACAAAGGGCAAAATGTAGCAGGCAATCTTTTAGACAATATATACTGTCAAGCAAAAGACTGAACATTAACACACCAAATGTTTCCAAAGTAGTTTGAAACATTTGAAAATGCCACGGGGTATTGGCAGAACAAAAACATATATCATATATAATCATAACATGGATCTTACTGTGTATTTGAACAAGCACAGTGCAGCTCTAAAGGGCTTTTGACCCTCTTTTAGGTCAATGGATTTGGTTTTACAACCTCCATGCAGTATCTACTGAATTACCAGCAGGAGGAATCTTTTGACTCATCCTACCAACATATTCAATGCAAAATGTTAACTTATTTCTCAACATTTTTAGTTAAATGTAATATCATCAGCAACTATGTGTTGAGTAAAGTTCTGTGTCTCCTCTACAGTGATGGGGTCATATCCAGCCCTGGCATTCCTCCTACTTTTCTCAGCCACGCTGTCTTCCAGTTGTGATGGAGGAAAAGTGCTGGTGTACCCCATAGATGGGAGCCACTGGCTTAACATGAAAATCTTGGTGGAGGCGCTTCACTCTCAGGGCCACCAAATCACAGTACTCCGCTCCTCCACCAGCTGGTACGTTTCGGAATCCTCCCCCTATTACAGGTCCATCACCATCGCCCAGGAAAAGACCCAGAACTTAGAGAGCCAAACCTTCATGACGTCTTTCTTGAAGAGGTCGATAGAGATCCGTCGGCACAAAGGCACGCTGTGGGCGTTTCTGGAATTTTATAGGAACCTTTTCAGCATGTTGAAGGAGAACCAGAAAGTCGTGGCAAATATGGTCGTCACCATCTTTGAGAATAAGACACTGATTGAGGAACTGAATGAAACTGGATATGATCTCTTTCTGACCGACCCGGCGTTTCCAGGCGGAGTGCTGTTGGCACACTTTCTTCACCTTCCCCTAGTATTCAATGTGCGCTGGCTTTTCAATGGCGAGGCCCACTTCGCCATCGCTCCTTCTCCTCTATCCTACATCCCCCAGCTGTTCACGGACAACTCTGACAAGATGAACTTCTTCCAAAGAATCAATAATATAATTTCTCATGGTGTACTGATTTACATGTACCATTATATCTCAAATCCGCCTTACCAGGCTGTGTGTGATCGTTATTTTGGACCCGATGTCAATGTCATGTCTCTCATGCAGGGAGCTGACCTCTGGCTAATGCGGGTTGACTTTACATTCGAATACCCACGTCCCACCATGCCCAACGTCGTCTACATCGGAGGCTTCCAGGGTAAGCCCTCCAAGCCTCTCCCATCAGATTTAGAGGATTTTATGCAGAGTTCTGGTGAACACGGGGTGATTATCATGACTCTGGGGACCTTGCTGAGCGACCTCGGCCCTGAAATATCGGAGAGCATTGCCTCAGCATTTGCCAACCTCCCTCAGAAGGTCGTGTGGAGACACATCGGGAAAAGACCCGTCACTCTGGGAAACAACACGATGCAGGTTGAATGGCTGCCTCAAAACGATATACTAGGTCACCCTAAAACCAAGGTCTTTGTCACCCATGGGGGTACTAATGGAATTTACGAGGCCATCTACCATGGTGTTCCGATTCTGGGCATTCCTCTCATCTTTGACCAGTACGACAACATGGTGCGCCTGAAATCCCGGGGAGTAGGTGAGATTGTTGAAGTGACAACCTTGGATGAAAAGTCTCTTACGAGTGCTCTGAAGAATATTCTAGACCCAGAAATGCTGTACAAACAGAATATGCTCAAGCTGTCAAAACTTCATCTTGACAAACCAATGAAACCCATAGACAGTGCTGTTTTCTGGACAGAGTACGTCATGAGGCACAAGGGCGCAGCGCATCTGCGCACTGAGTCATATAAGTTGCCATGGTACGCCTATTACTGTCTAGACGTGATGGCAGTACTTCTAGCATTTGGTTTGCTGTTTATCGCATTAGTTTGGGTTTCCTGTAGATGTCTCATTAAATGTTTGATAAAGATCAAGAAGTCCACATCCAAGTCCAAGAATGAATAGATAACCCCATGAAGAGTGAGATGAAAAAAGATGTGTAACTCAGAGTGCTACAGATACTGTGGAATCAGGAAGCAATATACAGGACTTGCATTAATATATTAGGCTTTGGCCATATAGCATGTTTTTCTGGCAGACAAGCACAAGCTGGGGATACTACTATCTATTTGTCGGTGTACGGTGATAAACAACATCAACAACATTCTGTATCTGCCCAGCTGATCTGCTCCCATTAAAATGGGCTCTTAGGCTATTAAAAAAATGCTATATGGACACAGGCCCTTAGCCGGAAAGCTAATTCTATAATAGCTTCAAAATATTGTTCCCTGATGACTTTTTTGCTGTTGTTGTTATGCTGTGCATATTTCACATAATGTTTGGTGCTTAAAATGCATCATGAATTACTTTAACAATATTGTATTGTTTTTCCCCCCTTCTGGGAACTAATTATCATTAGTTTGTGTATTGAAATTCCAAACACAAGGAGCAGTTACAAGAACCTTATATAAAGTAATAATTCATAATTCATAAGGGGCACAAGTGAAATTATTAGAAAGTCTATATACTGAACTATTTTCACAGCATTACTATAACTTTAGTTGTGTTAAACTTTATCTGAGCCAGAGTTTGACAGGAACAAATGGCTAAACATCTGACAAGCTTGCTGGAGAAGCTGCAGGAATATTCCCCTTTCAATGAAGGTAACTTACAGGTCTGAGAGCACTGGTCGGATGCACAACGTCACCTTTTCTTCTGGACAGTTAGTAAATTATTTCCATCTGCGCGTATGTTGGTTTTTTCTACATGCAATGTGAATTGAGCGATACAACAAAAATGTTTTAACCTTGTTGTTCTGAGTTCTTCCTGTGAAGACTTTTCATAATTTGGGGGTATGGAACTAATTCTGTGTGAAAATCCTAACTCTCAAGTTCAAGATGTGTTTCTTAATCTCAGTTATTAATGTATGATGTAATAAATGCTCTGAATTGTTTTAAATGGTTAAAAGTGAATTCATTTTTTATTGTTACCGCACATACACAGCATAGCACGGAATGAAATGCAGCCTAATTTTTAACCCATCCTTGACAATTAGGTGTACTGGACAGCTAATATACAGCGCTAGGAGTCCCTTGCTCAAGGGCACCTCGGCAGTGCCCAGGAGGTGAACTGACACGGACAGAGCTACTGCAGCACCAGCATTAAATACATACAGGTCATACCACTTGGGTGGTTGGTGGGTGCCAATCATGACATTAAGAGCATATCTACATGGCTCGCAGCTAACGATGCTAACACCACTTACAGTGCGAACAACAGCAAAAGTGCTGACAGAGTTAACAGCGTTTACCTGACAAGGAACTGGAGGATGGGCATTGCACTTCTGTGGTCAGGGCAGCGTGGGGGTGTGCAGAGTGGTAGCCATGAGCTAGCCAGTGGGCACGCTCACATTCACTAAAAGGCCAGTGTGACCAGTCCAGCTATGTGAACAAAGCACAGAGAAGCTGAGATTACAACACACACTGAGGGAAAGCACCTTCCTTTTTTGCTCAGGTAGCCACTATACCCTTACATACAGTATAGCAAATTGTTGTGTGAATCTGTATCAATGCTCCTGACAGCCTTCAAACAAATGTTTCTAATGGAAATTACATTTTTTGAAAGATGATCTCTTAAGAGATAATATATTTATATTTGGGGCTTATTTTCACAGTTTTAACTGCCATTCAAATTTGTAGCAGAAACCAAAGTTATTCCTGATATAGGGTGTGATTGAATAGTCACTTTGAGTGCTGAGTGTGCAATGGTATTGCAGAACAAAGTATAAATGTAGTGCATCAACAAAGGATGCCTGCTCTAAGGTTCATAATGACACCTTACTCATCTTCTTTTTGGTGTGAACAGAACGAAAGAGCCTGCAAGAGGCCAGTGAGTGCAAGTCAGCATCAGGGTTTTAGTTTAAACATTCAACAGTATTTTATAACGCTGATATAAGATTTTGGTAGCAAGTCAAGTCGTAATGAACCAAACATACCCTAAAGACCAGATTCTAATAAAAAGTAGTAGGATTGAGCAAAGCCTGATATATATTATTCCTCTGCCATGAAGGCCATTGTTGTTCAAAAACGACTAAAAAGACAACAATATGCCACACCGTTGCACTGACATGTTCCTTCAGTACCACGAACGGAAACACTGTAGTTTATTTTGAGTCAAGCCCACAAACACAGTCCTGCTGCCCCAAATACTCACTGGAGCACCAAATGTGGATTAATTTACGGCTAAATATAGTCTGAAACAAGTGAACATTTTCTCCAATTCGAGTAACGTTTGATAAAAACCTACAGTGCCCAGCTGTTTTAGGGAATGGTTTTATAAATATACCATACATCTGACCTGTTTTTATGAAGATTTACAGAACGAATGGGCTTTGTGGTGAGGATGTGGTGGTGGAGAGAGCGGTGGCAGCAAACAGCGTTGATATAAGAATATCAGCAGTTATAGTGATAGTGTTAGATTATAGTAGCACCACTTGCATGAATATAGCTGGATGTTACAAGCTGCACAGCTGTGTAGGGGGCAATGATTATGAAGCAATTTGTACACGAAATAACTGATGCCAGTTGGCCAAATCCAGTGCTCTGCCTAAATTAATGCTTTGCTTGTTTTTTTAGCCGAGGAATTTCCTCACCACCTCCTCGTCGTTTCCTTTGTGATTTTCAAGGATGTCTGCAAAATTGTATCTGAGATTGCATCTCCTTGGGGATTTGCCGTTGCTGGAGGCTTCTCAAAGTCACTGTTTTAAAAAGGACACTTGCATCACATTGCACTTATGTAGTTTATGCTTTTATCCAAAACAACTGACAATAAGTGCATTCCAACCATGTACAACAAACAAATTAATGAATGCAAGTACATCTGCTTCATCAGATATGCTAAACTGCTTCAAGTACAACATTTTGAAACAATAAGGGAGAGAGAAAGTTTTTTTTTAAGTATTTTTATTTAACTGTACAGCAAAAGCATTTTCAGGCAAAAAAAAAAAGCAACACATAAGAGAACGACTAAGAACTTTCATTTCCATTATTGTCACACCAATATTTGGTGACGATGCCTGCTGTTTGAGCTAAATGTTATTTAGCGGTTTAAGTCTCCTTCATCAAGTTCATCTGCCATTTGTGGCACAGACACCCAGCAGCAGTTTGGCGGAAACAAGCGGCTAAATGTTTGACGAGCTTGCTGGAGTCGCCGTCTGATCTGAGCAACAATATCTTCATTTCCATGGAGGTAAACCAGAGGGTTGAGAGCACTGTTCAGACACACGAGGCCACGACTTATCTGATGACCGATGTAGACTCCATTGAACCAATCACGGCATATCTTCTGCTTGGACAGAACTCTTGAAAGGAGGTTGAGGTTCCTGAATACGTGATATGGCAGGTAACAAACAGAGAAGAGAAGGATCAAGATGCAGAGCAACTTCAAGCATCTCTGTTTCAGGACCTTGTCAGTGGTATCCGTGCGGCAGAGAACGACGATCACATGTCCATAGCAGCCCAGCGTGATGAGAAATGGGATACAAAACCCAGTGAGTGTCCATCCGAGGCTGTAGTTCAGGTATTCCTCAACATAAATCTTGTGGGTGGTGTCATAACACTTCTCAGTGTTGTTTCTATATGTTTTGGTGTAGAACATGTTGGGAAGACTTTGAACGCTCACCAACAGCCAAACCATGACTGAGATCCCCACAGAGCGGCTGACAGTAATTCTTCCCATCGTTCTCATTGGATGGACAATAGCCAGGTACCTGTACACACTGATACAAGTAAGAAACCAAATGCTGCCATATAGATTCAGGTTGAAGCAGAATCTTGTGATCTTGCAGAATGCATCTCCAAAGATCCATTTACTCCGCATTAAATAGTACACCACCAAAAATGGGAGCGTGAGCAGATACAGAATGTCTGCAAGTCCAAGGTTGAGTACAAAAACATTCACGTTACCCAGTTTCTTCCATTTCTGCAGCAAGGACTTTAATCCCCATCCGTTAGCTACCAGACCAATGATGAAGACGAAGATGTAAACAGGAGGAAGGAATCTGTGTTCAAAGTGAAAACTGACACGAGGGCAAGAAGATGTATTCATTCTGTCGTCTGGAAAGAGCTTAACAAATCTTTTCGTCTGTGGATGATCTGGCTTATGAGAAGCGAGAGAAAACATGACCTAGTATTTGTTCAAACATGACTTCCTGTTTGTACTCTCACTGTCTGAACTGTAGATCTGAGATCACGATAAAATGTACCACTTCCAAATGTCCATGTGTGCCTTATGACTGCTTATTATTCTATCAAATTAAAAGCACTATATAAAAATCTCTATGGCATATCATATGGCATGTTGAAGATAATGTTGAACATGATCTGCTAAAGTGTAAGATGTTTTCCCCCTTATGTACAGTAACAGCTTAGCCCACAAAGATCAGGTCAATATCATTATTTATTAATTAAGTGTGTCAACAGTTCATGTTTCAACCTTCACACAAATGTGAAGATAAGAGTCTCTCTCTGTTGGAAAAGTCTTTTTGAACAATTAATAATATGAATTGTCCAAAATTAAAGTATAATCAAATTAAATCTATTAGTCTTAATATTAAATAGCATTTAATAATATTGAAGTCTCAATATTTAATAGCATTTAATATTGAAACTTACAGATTGAATTCAATTATACTTTAATTGATCTTTACTGGGGGGATAACATGGAAAGACATGAAAAAATGGCCTAACATTGTTAGATAGAGAAAAGTCAATGCATTACAGTTGTGGTTAAGTTAACTGGCCAGAGGGGGGCGTCAAAGTCAAGGTTTCTAGCTAACCTATATGAAAGGTTTATCCCGTCATGAGCATAAAAGTGAAAGAGATGTGTCTAGCAGGCCAACATTGTTTTTCTTTATCTTTTGAGGGGTTGCAAGCAGATGGGTCGTAGTCTTGGGTGAGAATATAAGGGTGAGGGTTTGGGTGAGTATAAAAATGACTTGGAATAATATAGGCTGACATATGAGTTCAGTGCACTGAACTATAAATATATAATATATAGACAAAGGAGTGACTTAAACTCATGATTTCTTCTATATATTTGTAGGTGAGGTGTATTGAACAAAATAAATCAGTAATAACTTTGAGTGTTAATAATACTACGAGCACTTGAGAAAAAAATATACCGAAGTGTTTAAATCAAATTAAAAGTATTTCAATTAATTTGATTAAAAACAGTAGATTTACAATTATAAAAAGTACATTTATCTTACTTAACAGAATCTTGTTTGAAATGCAAAGTGAACTGCTGAATTTCTGTTATTAAGATTAACTGATTTGAATGTAACATTTAATAACATTTGAACTACCATTTAGTTATCTCCATTTTCTATTTCTGTAGTAGGCTGCATGTGACCCGCTACAGCAACTGCTTTGACCTCATCAAGAGAGGATAAATCAATCTTGTGCACAAAATCACACCCCTTATTTGAAAAAAATAAAATAAAATTAATGTTGCCTTGGTGAGAGTCCATACGAATTCATCATGAAGCAACACTCTGTCGTTGCAATAATTTGTCCTCCTAATCACAATAATTACAAACTTGAAATCACTTCATTTGATTGAATATAGTCCCATGTAACTCATAACACCACGCAGCATTAAAATGCCCCCTGATAATTAACTAGAAGACTGACAATTCAACCAGACATTTGAGACAGAGCAACGTTCAGACACAACGCCACGACATAACCGATGAGCAAAGTAGACTCCATTGAACCAGTTAAAGCACAGCCCTTGCTTTGACAAAACTATGGAAACAAGGTTGAAAACAGAATTTAAATGCATTTAAATCATTGACAGGTGAATGATAATTGAATTAAATTATGAGGCCAATGAAGATTAATACCTCTAATTATGGTAAATCATTAGAGTAATATAGGGTGATATATGAGGGCTAGCAGTATGACACTAACTGAGTAGGAGAGTGAATAATATTTTCTCATCATTATAGGTAAGGTGTATTGAAAAAAAAATCAGCGCGAATGTTGACCACAAGCACGTGACAAATTTATACAGAAGTCAACCCTGTTGAGTCTGAAAATCCTGTTTTGGGGTCAGCCCTGCATAATTCAACCTGAATCAATAACTTTCCATGTATAATCTAAAGGGGCTCATATGCACACAGTCACTCTGCAACTTAATGTCCTTCAAAATAAAATAATAGGATGAAGGCATGAGATGTGGCCTGGGAGAAATGGCTGCAATTCACCTGCGAGTGCAAGCTACTGAAATAAAACACACATTCAAGATTGGTTGGTACTCACAAAACCATGGCTTGTATGGAAGAGGATGAAGCTGCATGAAGGGGAGAGACATCTTCTCCTCAGGGGAGTTTCCTCATCCTTTCTGTCATGTAATTAAAATGTCTCCTCAGTTACTTCTGCTACTAAGGAGTTTGTTTTTATGTTCATCTTAGCAACACCAGCTAACACCAGTGGGAACATGCAACAAAGCACATTTACTCAAGTTCAGTTATTTTTCATGTATTAATTATATACAATATATAATAAAGTAACCACGCTAGCAGACTATTAGTCAATGACTAGACTAGTCAATGTGTCATGGGTAGAACGATACATTGCATTGGTCTTCATCAAGTTAATTGTAAATAGATTACAGATTAAAATTATGTACACAAGGAACAGCTAATACTTGTTGCACTGCTAAAATAAAGAAATACGTACCATCCATGACTGAATATGTCCTCTTCTCCGCCAAAGGTTCTGGTCACAGAAAACTTGGCTATCAAAAATAATCTCCGAGTTTTTATCGTAATTATGATTTCGTGGGCAATTTTCGGCAGTGTAAGAATCCACAGTAACAAGCTCCACTGAGAACGATGCTAACGTCGCGCTAACGTCGCTAGCATTGTTCTCAGTGAGTACAAGGCTAACGTCGCTAGCATGCTAACGCCCAAATAGCGATTAGCATTTTTTTTAAATTTTTTAAACACATCGAATCGGTATTCGATGAATTAGTATTCAAAATACACACATGTGTAACTGTTTTGTTTGTTTACCTTCTTAACAGCGCAAAATGTCACCAACTAGGTGTTTTAACTCGACATATTCAGTTAGCAATGTTTACATGACTCCTACATTTAGTCAGTGGCTTCACCCTGCGACCTCTGACCTCTACAGCCCGCCCCTTTACCTTCAGACAGGTCAAATTTTATGACAATAAATCATAATACATACATAGATGTCAAAACAGACTACGTTATGCTGTTTGGGGCTGTACAACTTTTGCTTTTACGAATAATTTATATTTAATTATTGGATTAATATTATTGAGTGATTCATGTGTGCATCATTTTGCAGCTGAGGTGGAGCTAAGTTTCACTACTGCTTGGGAACTTTATGGCCTCGCTGTGCACCTTTTGATGTGCGGTTGATGCAGCCAGTGGAGCGCTCATACAGTTTGCATCCTGTTTATTTTTACACATTCATATTTTACCTTCCTGGTTTTTTTTTTTTACAAAAAAGATCATGCGTAGCACTGAGCCCCCTCACCACAACCCACAATATGTGGTTGTCTCATCACACCTTTCCAAAATTGAACATGTTCAATGGTTTTCATAATAGTTAAACCTGATAATAATAATAGTAATAATAATAAAACCTGAGCTTTGTTTGTTTTGAGTGTGTTTATTAGAATGAAATAAACAGTACAATATTTAAAATGTTCCTGTTAAACATGATGTTCTTCTGTTAAACTTCTGTCTGTGATTTGAGCCACGGTTTCACTAGCAGAGTTAGACAAAAACCGACGGCTGAACATCTGACGAGCTTGCTGGAGTCGCCGTCTGATCTGAGCAGCAATATCTTCATTTCCATGGAGGTAAACCAGAGGGTTGAGAGCACTGTTCAGACACACGAGGCCACGACTTATCTGATGAGCGATGTAGACTCCATTGAACCAATCACGGCATATCTTCTGCTTGGACAGAACTCTTGACAAGAGGTTGAGGCACTTCAATACGTGATATGGCAGGTAACAAACAGAGAAGAGAAGGATCAAGATGCAAAGCAACTTCAAGCATCTCTGTTTCAGGACCTTGTCAGTGCCCGTGCGGCAGAGAACGACAATCACATGTCCATAGCAGCCCAGCGTGATGAGAAATGGGATACAAAACCCAGTGAATGTCCATCCGAGGCTGTAGTTCAGGTATTCCTCAACGAAGTAGTGGGTGGTGGTATCAAAACACTTCTCAGTGTTGTTTTCATATGTTTTGGTGAAGAACATATCGGGAAGACTTTGAATGCCCACCAACAGCCAAACCATGACTGAGATCCCCACAGAGTGGCTGACAGTAATTCTTCCCATCATTCTCATTGGATGGACAATAGCCAGGTACCTGTACACACTGATACAGGTAAGAAACCAAATGCTGCCATATAGATTCAGGTTGAAGCAGAATCTTGTGATCTTGCAGAATGCATCTCCAAAGATCCATTTACTCCGCATCAAATAGTACACCACCAAAAATGGGAGCGTGAGCAGATACAGAATGTCTGCAAGTCCAAGGTTGAGTACAAAAACATTCACGTTACCCAGTTTCTTCCATTTCTGCAGCAAGGACTTTAATCCCCATCCGTTAGCTACCAGACCAATGATGAAGACCGAGATGTAAACAGGAGGAAGGAATTTTCCTGAAAAATCAAAGCTGATATGTTGACAAGATGTCTTATTCATTGTCTTCTTCTGGAGCAGTTGTCCTTCTCTTAGAGTGAGACAGAAGACATTAAACAGAAACACAGCATCAGAGACTTCCTCGTTTTTGTACAGCCTCTAAATACCACGTTTGAGTTTCTGCACCTGCTGGTTTTCAGGAAATGACACGTGTAGGCTGCTAAAGAAAATGAAAGAATAAAACTGAAGTGAATCACCCCGGAGTCCAAGTAACAGCTTAGAGTACAATTATAGGCTTACATGTGTGGCCTCACATGTATGTATACATGTGCTATAGCCTACTTATGCCTATGCACCATTCTAACATGAACATTTTCAACATGGTCTGCGTATTATATGCTATTTGTGCAACATGTGGCATTAAGGAGTAGCCAGTTTGTCACTGTCACAGCCTTCAGGTGCAATTTGGGGTCCAGTGCTCAAAATTAAGGTGATATGGTCTTCTAATACTGTAATATTACAGGGAATGTTGAATTTAATCCTTCTGCAATATGCATTTACATTTACATTTAGGTCATTTAGCAGACGCTTTTTTCCAAAGCGACTTACAATAAGTACATTTGTCAAAAGAAGGAGACAAAGAAACCACAAGGTATCATTGCTGAGAAAGTAAGAGCTAAAAATAGAACAAGTGTTAGGTCCTCATCTGAGTAAACTAGTACTTCAAGAGCAACAGTGCTACGATCAGAGTGCTATAGGTAAGGTTTTTTTTTTTTTTTTTTGGGGGGGGCGTTAGTGGGTCATGCTATGTAGAGTCGAGGTGAAGTCTGAACAGGTGAGTCTTGAGCCTTTTTCGGAAAATGGCAAATGACTCTGCTGTCCTGACATTAGTCGGGAGTTCGTTCCACCACTGAGGCGCCAGAACAGAGAAGAGTCTGGACTTTGCTGAGCGACATTTGTTTGATTTCAGCGATGGTGGTACCAGCCGGCCAGCTGAAGTAGAGGAGCGAAGTAGAGGAGCAAGGTCATCTGGTCCGACAGAGGTACAGAGCATGCTTATGTGAAGAAGACATCAACAAAGACACCAGAGAAAGAAATAAGAAAAAAACACGAATGACTTCTGTGGTGCTGTGTATTACTGTGTGCAGGTTTAAACAGCTCATCGGCAAAAGGCACATGTGTACTGTACAATATATTATTGAGTGAAACATTGGGAAATGCTACTGTATGTACAACATGACTATAGAACTCATACTGTAATATGGAAAACATATAAATCAAAAACACAAAAATCATTGAGAGCAAAAATGCAGGAAAAATGTAAAATATTGAGACATGTTACACTATACATAAGAGACATCTGTCCAGAATTATTTACAACAAAACAGAAAATGAATAAGTGCAATGTCGCATGACTACAAAGACACAAAACTGTACAAGTTAATAGTTGAATTGCTCACGTCAGAATACAATATCTGTCAACACAAAGGTTGGCGTCATTCTGTGGCATAGATTGCTAATAAGCATATTTTTAAATACTTGAAATTTGCTCTTAGACATATATTGCTGTCCTAGGTTCATAGTTTAGGTGTTAACGGTGGGTAAACTATTTGAATTATACAAAATTAGTTTTATTGGTCCAGATACAATAATTAAAAATTACTCTAATATAAATGGTCCACTTACACAAAAAATGTAACCCAGTATAAAAAATAATCTTGGGATTAGTTCTGATCCTAGTCTAAATTTTGACCTCCATATGGCTAGTTCAGTCCTTCTTTTTTCAACTAAAGAACATGACGAGAATCAAAAGCCCATGTCTTCAATCTATCGACTTGGAAGAAGTCAACCATGCTTACATCTCCTCAAACAGATATCCTGATTTAGTTTCTCCCTATTGGCTCCCTATCTCTTTGAGCATGAGCCCTCTGACCCCCAGGAGGAAAAGTATTGCAGGGGGCAAATCAGTGCACATCTTTCTTACATCATTCTTACATCAATCTTTCTGTTATTTTGTGGGTTACACACTCATTTAACACACATCGTCTTCATTGTCCCATTTATCTCCATCTTTCCCTTCCCTTCATTTAAAGCACTTTGTAATATATGTGTTTAAAAAAAGTGCTATATTAAGTTGTCTTGCTTGCTTCCTCTAGATTTGCCAAATAATAAAACCACCAGTATAATGGCTTTCCAAGGTCTGGGAGTGAAAAGAAGTAGGGAATTAGTGCATATTAAGATTGAACATGTGTGAAGATCAACATTCATCCCAGCTCAATCACAGTTTTTAACTACAATTATCATTTTCACTTTGAAGGTCCATTGATTAGTGGATGTGAATCCGTCTGGTGGTATGAATCAGTGACGTCTGAGTGAATCAGTGCTGTTACAGGCCGATCAGGGCCGGTAGCCCCACAGAGCAGGGTTAGTGTAAGGTGAGTAGGGGCAGTTGTTGTGACAAGCACAGGAGTGGATCATCATCACAGGTCGCTGTAGCAGTCTACCAGTGGGGCAGCGGAAAGTCACCTCCGCCGTGGTGGTCTGATACGGCGTGCAGCAGCGGGAGTCAGTGCACTTTCCACAGTACCGGAGCTGGTAGGTACGGGTGCTGTAGCAGCCCTGGTGAACGAGCCGAATGGGCCCCGGTGACGTGTAGCTGGCCTCGCACCGTCCCTGTTGTCCCCACTGCAAAAACTGCACAAGATAGCTCTAATTTTAAATCGGGTCATACCCCTTACTATCCATGCAGACCATTTATGATTTTTGTGATGTGTGAAAACTGACTATTTAAAGCCATCAGTGGAACCTAATTGGATTTGTGAAGAGGTAGATGGGACCTAATGGGATATGTAAGGAGATAGATGGGAGCTAATGGGATATGTGAAGAGATAGATGGGACCTAATGGGATATGTGAAGAGATAGATGGGAACTAATGGGATATGTGAAGAGATAGATGGGAACTAATGGGATATGTAAGGTGATAGATGGAAACTAATGGGATATGTGAAGAGGTAGATGGGACCTAATGGGATATGTAAGGTGATAGATGGGAGCTAATGGGATATGTAAGGAGATAGATGGGAACTAATGGGATATGTGAAGAGGTAGATGGGACCTAATGGGATATGTAAGGTGATAGATGGGAGCTAATGGGATATGTGAAGAGATAGATGGGACCTAATGGGATATGTAAGGAGATAGATGGGAGCTAATGGGATATGTAAGGAGATAGATGGAACCTAATGGGATATGTAAGGAGATAGATGGGACCTAAAGGGATATGTGAAGAGATAGATAGAACCTAATGAGATATGTGAAGAGATAGATGGGACCTAATGGGATATGTGAAGAGATAGATGGGAGCTAATGGGATATGTGAAGAGATAGATGGGAACTAATGAGATATGTGAAGAGATAGATGGGAACTAATGGGATATGTAAGGAGATAGATGGGAGCTAATGGGATATGTGAAGAGATAGATGGGAGCTAATGGGATATGTAAGGAGATAGATGGGACCTAATGGGATATGTAAGGAGATAGATGGGACCTAAAGGGATATGTGAAGAGATAGATAGAACCTAATGAGATATGTGAAGAGATAGATGGGACCTAATGGGATATGTAAAGAGATAGATGGGACCTAATGGGATATGTGAAGAGATAGATGGGAACTAATGGGATATGTAAAGAGATAGATGGGACCTAATGGGATATGTGAAGAGATAGATGGGACCTAATGGGATATGCAAGGAGATAGATGGGAGCTAATGGAATATGTGAAGAGATAGATGGGAACTAATGGGATATGTGGAGATAGATGGGACCTAATAGGATATGCAAGGAGATAGATGGGACCTAATGGGATATGTGAAGAGATAGATGGGATAAAGCCTGACACACACACACTGGCAGTTTAACAGAAACTCACCGTGGGTTTCCTTTGGATGGGCCGAGTTGCATGGCAAGGCCGTACTTTGCAAAGTCGAGTTTCCATTTGCAGCTTGCAGGCTGGATTCTGGTTCGAGACACGTGTGGAGACCCCAGCCCCACAGCTCTGGGAACAGGCGCTCCACTGGGTGCTCTTCTCTATGCAGGTGGAGGCAGGCGGGATCAGTTTATTTCGAGGGTGATCCATCGGGAGAGCTGGCCACAACCTGTTACGTCTCATAGCTAAAAGAAACCAAACAAAACAACGATTAGAGTGAGAAGCCAATTCAGGTCACATCACAGCATGAGAACTCCTTTAAACTGAGTCAGATGCTGACGATTGGACTTGTTTGCCTCCGTGACTCACTTCCAGTAAATTTAAAGTCTGAATTTGGTTTTGGTGAATATAAGATCAGAACAAAATCTTCCAAAACCATAATAATCAGCGGATCCTCGGGAATGGCATTGCAGGTTTTGTATCCAAGAACAAAATGTTCTATTGTTGCTCTCATAAGGTTGTTCAACTCCAAGCAGTGTTTGGAATTCCAGATGTTTTTCGAGTGGCTTCATTTCCCTTACACCCCCCTCTTACACACACACTCGGACACTGCTCGTTTAATGGAGTAATAGTCTCTACGTGGCTTCATATGTTTAATTGTTACACAGCTGCGGTTGTTGTTATGAAACTAGGGAACTTGGTGACTGAGAAAAAAAAAATGTTTTGACTTTTCCAAAGAAATGTGGGTTATATTTGGACTTAGGGAGTTTTCCTTTGGCCAGACACACCCCAGTTTAATACAAAACTGCTCCAGTAAAACCTTCCAGACATGACCACCAGTGACAAACCTCATATAAATGAAGCAAGGATTATGTTGCCATATGGACAGATCATCAATGAGCAACATTTGTAGCCGAGAAATCCATTAGAAAGTATATGTAGAGATGAGACAGTGGAAAACACGTTGTACCTAAATATCCAGCGGTGCTGTCAGGCTATAATTTAAAGGAACAGATCGACATTTTGGGAAATGCACTTAATTGCCTTCCTGGCTGAGACTTTGATGAGAAGATCGATGCAACTCTAATGTCTGCTCATTAAATATGAGGCTAGAGCAGGAGACGGTTATCTTAGCTGAGCAAGAAGACAAGAAACAGCTATCCTGGCTCTGTCCAAAGGTTAAAAAAAACTTATTTTTTTTTTGTTTGTTTCTACACCTTGGTTTTTCTGCAGATTAAACAAGCAAGTTAACTTCAACTCAACTTTTGAATTGTTAATAGGTGGATTTTGTTACCTTTGGACAGAGCCATGCTAGCTGCCTTTTTCTTTATGCTAAACTATGCTAATCTGCTGCTTGGTGTACCTTCATATTTGCATTGGAGGCTGTTTGATGTGTCCCCCCTTTAAGGGTCGATTTAACCACCATAACTTATCAACCCAGCCCTAGAGTTTACCTGTGATGGCATCCTGAATGACCGTGTTCTCAAGGTTTTCACACACCCATTCCTTGCAGCACTTCCCCGGCAGCCGGATGCGTTGTGGGTCGGGACAGTCCGCTGTGGGAAGACGGACATTCAGAGGACAAGTTGGCACGCAGCTGATCCCGCCGCCTCTGCAGTGGCAGTAAGTGTCGCAAGAGGGCTGGAAGGACTGGCCCTCGTGGTAAGTGATGCCATTGACTTCACAGCGCAGATCCTCCTGACCTGTAAGAAACACACAGCACAGGCGCCGTCTTAACTCCTCTCAACCACACCTTCACCTTGGAAGTGATGTGGGGGAAACTTAATCAGGAAGTGAACAGATTAGATTAGGTGAAGAGAGGGTGGAGAGTGGATGGATGTAAGAGGGGACACAGCAGAGGGAAATGAGAGAGGATGGTGAGGACACAGGAGCTGCCTGTCCCTGCCAAATATGCCGTTTTATGTGGAACCGGGCCTCTCTACTGAGAAACTGAGGAGTCTGTATTTCAATCCATGAGTGTTGTCAATCTATCACGCTGCTCAAAGAGCAGTCATTAGAGGAAACGTGTCAACAGCACTCCTGGAATAGAAGTCGAAACGTTTTTAGGAGTTCTGGTCAGAGCAACCGGTCAGGCCGTCCCGCTCTGCTGAGCAGACTTTAAACATTAACTGTCTAGTTGTCACGCTCATGCATGCTGTTTTTTTTTTATCATTCTTCCCCTCTGATTCCCCAACATCGATATGGTTGTTTGCTCGTTAGGAGAGGAACTCACTGATGCACTCTCCAGGGTCTCCGGGGAAGCTGGCGCTGTAGTCGCACTGCAGACCTCTCTGGCTATCGCAGGGAAACCTCTCGGTGCAGGGCTCGCCTTGCTGCCGGGCACACACCTGGCAGCACCGGCAGCCATCCAGCACCAGGGGGACTCCCGCGGGGCACGGCGGGACTGGACCGGGGCAAAGGCAGGGGGCGTCACACAGCTGGCACAACACCTGCAGCGGCAGCACAGGTGGAAACAGGTTAGAGGATGATGGAAAATGCCATTGGTGTCATCCCACCATCTTTACCATCACCACCGTCATAATCATCATCCACATTGCTATCCTTGTAACTACGTTCACATGAGGAGTAAAGAAAATGGTATTGGTATTCTCAGAAACTGCGCAGTATCCAACAGAGCCAGGTCAAACCACTGTTTCTAATTATGTGTATCTGGTGGAGCCAAAACAGGCGAGATCTGGACGAGCCCATTTTCACTTAACCAGAGGCTGTATTTGGGGCTAAAATGATTAGGCAATTAATTACAGAAACTGTATTGGTTTATCTCTCTTATGATTCATTTTTAAAGCAAAAATGCCACTAATTCTCTACTTCAAGCTTCTTAAATATGAGGATTTAGTTTTCTTTGATTCATGTGATCAGAAACTGAATATCTTTGGGTTTTGGACTGTTATTTGGACAAAACAAGCAACCTAAACATTGCAGTGGCCATTTTTCAAATTGTGAAAACAATCAACAGATATTAAAAAAATTACAGTTGAAGTTCTTAGTTACAGTCCCACTTAAACAGTATATATTTTTGTTTCCTTATCTTGCACATAATGCTATCTGAGCTCTTATATATCTACTTCACATCAGGGTAGACAGGAAGATGTCATCCACCCATGAAACCAAAAAATAACTATAAAGTATGGATAAACAATCACACCTCTAATTTCAACCACAGAAAAATGATTCAACAGTATTAATTCATCTTGTGACAATATAAGAGAAAAATCAGATCAAAGAAACCAGCATTGTTCCACACCTTCAGTAATAATAATAACACATCTCATTTAGAAGAAACTACAGTAAGTAAGCAGTAACATGCCTCACCTGTGTGGCCACACAAAGCAGCACAGCCAAAGCTATCACACAGTCACACAGCAGTCGGTCCATGGGGGCTCGTGTTGCTGTGGGAGTCGCTCTGTTTCACTAACCTGTGATGCTGTTTGCGAACTGCTCATTCTCGCTCCTGCTGACATTTATAAAGTCTGGACTCTGATGTCACAGGCTGACTACCGTGTAAACAGCCACTGGACCAGCATTAGAAATGTTTCACATTCCTCCTCCCTGCTGCCCATTTCCACTTCCAGACACACACACACACACCCACACACACACACACACACACCTCCACCCCCAAGTCTTTCCCCTCTTTTCGCTCTCCTCCCTCTCTTTCCAGTCTTGTGGCGTTCTAAGTTTACATAGCTTAACACGAGCTGAGGGGGGAAAAATACATTAGCCCATGTGTCTACAAGTCAAACAACCTCCGGGGCTTTTGTGGTGACGATTCCGCTTTAAGTCTATGAGATTTTTTATCTCGATGATGTTTTTACAGGCTGCCGCTTCGCCGTATGGTCAGCCAGATATAGTCGATGATCTTTTGAAACGACGGATATAGAACAGATATTACCACAATTTAATTTTCAACCCCGAAAACCTAAAATACCTCTGAAACCATTATGTGTAACTGCGGCCAGACTTAAAAGAGATTAAATCCTTCTCTTCCCTCTGGTTTCCATGGTGTGAGGGCGGCGTGTCTGAGGCATGAACTTGAATCATCGCAATCTCTTCTATTGTGAGAGAAGCAACCCTTTGAAGGAAATTCAAATAGGAGTCTGGAAGAAAGCAGGACTCAAAGGACTCATCTTAGAGATTTCATTACGACATATTTACTGCAGAGGCAGTGGTGCTAACAATGAGGCGGATTCGGTTCAGGATACACAGTGTAAACAGCAATCTTCATTAACCCACGCAAAATCCGTGTTGGGTCTGTGACTATCCCAGACCCCGTCGCCATGGTAGCAGCTGCAAAAGGCTGTAGGACAGCAGTGCTCTGAGCTAAATATCATAATGCTACATGCTGATGTTTTCAGGTGTAATGTTTTACCATTATCATCATCTTAGTTTACTGTGTAGGGGATTTATCATAAGCTTTGTTATTTAGTCATAATGCAAAGTATTGGAATGTTTTTGACCTAAAATGAAAGTCAGGGGATCCCTAAAGTTATTACAATTCACCCTGAGGAGGACCAGCTTTCTTGGCAATCCAACCAATCATTGGTGGAGACATTTCGCCCAAAACCAACAACCTCATGTTGGCGCTAGAGGAAAAGTCAGAGGATCACCAGGAGCCATTGAGATACATTGTTTTGTTTGGGAACCTTGAACCAACTTTTGCATCAATCCAACATAGATGTTGAATGTTCCACTGGATAAGATCCATTTTTGGCCTGCTGGTGGCGCTAGAGGTAAAGTCAGTATCACCAAAGTCATGAAGATTCATCCTCTGGGGACCACAAATGTCCGTAGCAAATTTCACCACAATCCATCCAATGGTTGTTCGTATGTTTCAGTCTGAATCAAAGTCGTGGACCGACCCAACGGACCGATGCGTGGCCTCTGCAAGAGGTCGTGGCGCCATCTGTGGAGGTTCAACGCCAGCAAGTCCCAAGAGCTACCAGTGTGGCTATAAACTCATTACAAATTTACAGAAATATTTATTTTACTGCGCAACCACGTATACCGCATGTTACAAGGATGCCGTCATCGTCACAGTGTGCCTGAATGGAAACACTATGGCAAAATCAATGAGTGCGGTCACTGGAACAGAAGGTAAGCCATTCATGGTTAAGGGATTCAGTCAAAAGTAACACTAGATTCCTGAATTTCAACAACTGCCATTTCTCACAGAGCTGGGTGGGCAGCGATGAGTTATAAATAGAAGGAGACAAAGAAAAGATAGAGAAGGGGAAAGTATGTGTGTCTGGAGGCAGGTGGGCTCCAGGTGTCCAGGGCAGTGTGGATGTACTGCAAGGCCTCATGCCTCCTCTCAAAACTATGCTGTCCTGGCCACCGCCCCATGTGTTTTCCATGCTCTCCAAGAATGACAGAGGCTGGAAGGATTGCATTGTAATGGCTTCACTAGAACATACTCTCGTTTAGAAGAACATCTCAGACTCTCTTAGACTGTTGTTTTGTATTTTTTTTAAAAACTCCTGGGGTTTAAATTCTGAATGCAAGCTCTTCAGTGTTCCTAAGTGTATTCGGTCGGACACATTGATGGACTGTTAGTGTAGTCTCATGATGCTCGATTTATGAACAATCACTGTGTGCAAAAAGGATGTGGCCAAGTCATAACATCAACAACCACAGCCGGTATCATCGTGAAATCATACAGGATCTGCCAATACAAACCAAGAGAGGCAGAGAAGGCTCGACACATTTTCCAGGGCAACACAGATGTTGGACAGCTCCCAGACAGTAAAGTATCACTCTCCCTGACAGTGGACACATTTCAAGAAAACCCCCAGAAATCCTGTACAATGACCCTCATTCAGTTTCGGGGCGAATATTGTTTTGGTATGTGATGGTATGTAGGGGGAAAAAAGCCTATTGGATTCCTTGTTGATTTGCAAATGCAAAAACAGCAGGGCAAAGTAATGAAAATATTATCTGTCCTGTAAATGTTAGAAAAGAATGCATTGATCGAAGGGAAAATCACTCCACCAAATCTGTCACTGAGGAGCAAAAATGTCTAACACATGTTCGGAAGAGTTGGCCAAACGAGCCCAAAATACCTCAGAGTGGAAGCAGAACATAATACAGCCGAGACTCAGACTGTTGTAATGATACCCAGAGGTGACTCCCTGCTGCAGGTATGCAGGGGCTGGAATCGCATTTACAGATGTGAAGTCGTTTTCTAGATAGACTATTTGTGAAGATTAATATCACAGTGAAGTCAGACGGTAACAAGTGCTAATTGAATATCCATCGTCTGTCTGTCCACCACTTTGGTCCAGACTGAAATATCTCAAAAGGTATCGGATGGATTGTCATGAAATCTTTTTTTAGGCATTCACTAGGCATTTGGTACTTATGTTAGGTTACTGATGGTATGTTGTTAGCTCTGTTTTAATTTCTTTCTCATTGTTTTCCACTGTTTTGCCACAATGTATCGATCACAAATCACTTGATCATTCAATATGAGCGTGATTATTTGTTGTGGCAATTGACAGTTTACGGCAGCTAACAATTGCAGTGAAAATAACTATGCATAACTGATATTTTTAAATAACATTTGAAAGAATTTTTAAAAAGTCAAGTACCCCCGCAGTTCTCTAAGTACAAGTACCGCCAATTGAGAAACACTGTCCTAGAGCAGTGGTTTCTTTTCTCAGGTAGTCTCTCTGATAAAAGATAAGTCATACACTGTAAATATGTATCTTGTGTTGCCATTGGCTCTGTGCTGTCCTTCAGACCAGCCTTTTCTAGCCACTGGTACGATTCCTCCATATCAGCCACTTCATCTATCTGTTGGTGGTACATGCCGTGTAGGGGCTTGTCCTACCATGATGACTCATCCTCTTCCTCCTCCTGCTGTCTGAGATATTCATATTCATCAGTTCATCACCTCCCAACTCCTTCCTCATGTATTGATCGATGTGCCGACTCATCTTAGATGAGTTAGCATCTTAATGATGCCTGTGCAGCTTCCATGTTGTGCAGAGGCAGGTTATTGGCCGTGAGTTGGAAGGGGTCCTTCATGATCGGGACTGTCTGGCCTTGGGTTAACCACACCCCCAAATGTTTCTCCAGTATTGTTCAGTCTCAGCCCTGAGTGTGTCTGTTCTCATGCTATTACCCTGCTACTGGGAGTACACTTAGGATGGTTCTGTGGAGAACATCCTGTTTATTCTCTGCTATTTCTCTTCAGGCGGCCAGCCAGAGCAGTGAGTCTTTGTTTGGCCGTCTCCAGTGCCTCTGGTATGGAGTTTGGTGTACTTCCTATGTTTTTCTTTCTTTGACCACCAAATCCTTAAGTCCAGGGGGACGTTTGCACCAAATTTGAAGAAATTTGCTCCAGGCATTCCTGAGACCTCATGTTCATGGGAAAAACCTTGCAGACCTTGCAGTGGAGAAGTTTGTACATATTCTGGTAGAATATAATACATTTAGTATTCAGATGCAATGCAAACTTGATGGGTGGCAGGTTTGCATACAGAGTGACATTTGTGTGAATGACACAAGGTGAAAATTCACTTTGCTTACAATCTGGAACCTCATATTCGAGAAATTAGTAAAATACTATTTTTATCTGCAAAACAAAGCAGATTAAATATTATTCTGATCTACTTTCTGATTTGATTAAGCAAAAGGCATCCTGCTAAATGCTCTACACATTATTAGGTTTATGCTTATTCTGAAAAGTACATTTACATTCAACTAACATTTGTGCAAACCCAGACAATATTCAAGTATGCCAATTTGTGGGTTTGGGTGGTACCAACTAGCTGGGTCTGATTCGAGCGTGACTCAGAATAAATGGGGCTGCGGGTTGAAACAGCAGCAAATATTGTTCAAATCTTTTCCCAGGACAATATTTGACACACGCATAACATGCAGAGCAGCTCCAAGTCCCCTTGGTAATTGGTGTCTGAGGTTTTGGCACCACGTGGCGTTGAAAGTTTTCCAGTCATTGGCAGGTTGGCTGTGCCAGATCTGCAGGTGACCTTTTCGGTGATGAGGGCACATTAGTTGTGACTGCTGGAACAGTCAGGAGCAGAAATAAGTAGGCAAGTGGTCCAGCTCTGCAGCCTTGAGTCAGAAAGCACGTGCAAGTTGTAAGTCTGCTCATGATGTTGTTGTACTGAGTTATACTGAGTCATTATTCCAGTAAGGACTTTAGAGAGGGAAGGTAATGACGGGCATCGCTGGATCACCACCACGCCCAACGGAGGTCACAGACAGAGCTTTCCAAATCCGTTCAAAACCCTCAGACTGCACGAGTCTGTTCTGTCTGCTTCTCTTCCCTCTGTCTTAATGTCCCGCCTTCAAAACACCTCAGCTCAAAAAGTTTCCTCTTACAGGGGCATCAACAAGTTCTCTAAAAGTCTGCACTGTAGACAATGTTGTATTTCATTAAACCCCGCTTTGAAATCAAATGTCAGAGCTACATGACGTCTCGTTTGTTAAAAGACCACAAGATGTGTTTACTGTATGAGTCTTGGCAGGCGCCTGAAAAGTGGAATAATCAACTATCATAAAACCTTTAATACGGAGGATAAAAACAAGAGGAAAGGATGAACTTTTAAGCAGATGGAAAATGTTCCTCACAACGAAACAAACAGCAGCAAAATCACTTTTACCACAAGGAAGGGGAGGCATTTCCTGTGAAGTCGCTCTTGTGTAACTGCAGAGGAAATACTACAGGTGCACAGTTATGTGATGTAATATACAACTTAAATTGTCCTGACTGAGTAGTCTAAATATATGCAAAAGAACAAACTGAGACATGATTTAATTCAGTTTAGCCACGCACCCGGAGACTAAATATGGTAATTACCGTAATTCTGTACACCAAGAGTCTAAAAACGTCCAAGAACATAATCGTAAAACCACAAACTAGAAACCAACTGCACCAGAGAAAGAGAGTTTTCTCAAGAACTGAACGTGTAAGTCCTTTGTGCGTGTGCATATAACTGCCATTTACATGATTAATGTGGAGCTGGATGTAGATGTAAGCAGCTACAGTAGGACACACACACACACACACACACACACACACAGCCTGGGCTCTGCCAGCATGAATAACCCCAGTGGCAGGCAAAATGTTTTTCCTAAAATGACACCTAGAATTCCAGACATTCCAGCCCGATGTGTGAAAATCCCACAGTGTTGCCACAGGAACACCCGGAGCCGAGGATAAGGACATCGTCCTGGCCAAAGGTCACCTCCTGACGTACACGGGGTTGAGGTCACTCCCATGTCTGCAGCAAGGGAGGAAAAGCACAGATCATCCAGACACTCATCTCCTCATCAATGACAGCTGCACTGACAGACATATCCGCAAAGGAAGAAGCGACCGTCCGTACGACATCACATACCGTACTTAAACCCAAAGAATGTTGCCTCTTCACCTGTGCAGACATCAAATGATGATGATGATTGTTTGCACAGGTACGACATCTCTTCCTCGTCTGAGATTTTGTTGTTGTTATGGCAATAAGAGTCTGTTGGTCTGTCCACCAATTTGGTCCAGACTTAAATAAATCAACTATTGGATACGGTCATACAGACACTCCCCACTTTCCCCAGAGGATGAATCATCTAGCTTTTTTTATCTAGCACCACAAACATGTCAAAGTCAAAGTTTGACTCATTTAGTGAACTATATCAACATCTATTACATGGATTGGCAGACGCTTCAAGGTCCCCAGATAACGAATCCTAATGGCTTCGTTTATCCCCTGACGTTTCCTGTAGCATCACCATGAGAACATGATATGGATGCATTGCCACTTTGTCATGTAACCCTCAGGGTGGATTTTAACAAACTTGGCCGCCCCTTGACTTGTTATCTAATGTCACCATTAGGAAAAATATTTAATTCCAATTTAAGTCCAAAACTAATAATATTCCTCAGCCTCAGCTGGTAATTTGTTTCCATGTTGACTAGCTAAGTTTTGATAAATTGGTTGAATGTATATTTCTTCAGACAGCTTGTAGATTCTCTTACTATTTTGCTAAGTAGGCTGTCTTCCATTGTCACTGTTAAGACGGACAGTCTCTTGTTCTGTAAAATTATTAGTATTCAAACTTGTGGGAACTCTTTTCATACAGTTGCTGTTTGTTGCAGATAAATCACTTTTAGAATCTTTATTCTAGCAGATACATTCTAGCTTTAAAAAAATTACCTTCTTTTATATGTAGTTTCTTTACGGTCAAGATGAGCTTTACATCATCAGATTAGCATTTTCACTGAGCTTTTGAGCATGCTAATGCTAACATTTAGCCTCACAGAGACGCTAGCATGAGTAGATTGTTAGCATTGCTTTCCCCGCACTGAGGTTGCCACGTGGCACACCTGCTGTAATATTGGGCTACACACAGAAAAAGTGACTTTCATATTGCCGTCTCATCACACTCTCCATTATGTAAACCCTCTTTTTTGTTAGTGCCCCGGGTTCAGGAGGTGTTTGCGGAGAGGTGATTGCAGCAACGCAGCGTGGAAATAGCTTTCTGCATTCGTTGACACACCTAAACCAACAACACATCCATTCCTAGCTTCAGTTACTAAAAATAAATGAGAACAAATAAATAAGGAACAAGGATGCGATTCACGGAGACGACCACTTCCTAGCATGGTCCACGGCGACGGTATTTTTAGCTGAGATTGTGCGCTACGTTGAGGGAGAGGAAAGATACATTCTGTTGACGGCTGGAGACGTCTGAAACACAGGAAGACAACCCAGCGTGTATTTTATAATGCTAGTGTGCCCCTGGTGGTGAACCTAATGAAATATTGCAGATGCATTAGTGGAAACCATAATTTTAAGATGTGCACACATATGATGCGATTCTATTGAAAGTCAAACATCTGACGTTTAAAGCTAATTTAGAAAGAATTCTGCTTATGTTTGCATGATTGATTCGTTTAATCTGCTTCCAGAGAACCTGATCGAGCACCTCGGACCAAGATGAATTATTTCACTCCATTTCCAGAGACAACTACTGCAATAACATTCGGCAAGCATGCATTGTAAACCTTCACATTGTAGATACATATCCGGTAATGAGTATTAATGACACCGCGTGTTATGTGTGAAGGTGTAGTGGGAGCTCTAATGGTGATGTTAAAGTTTCCTTAGACTAAATGTGTTATTATCCAAAATGCAGAACGATGAGAATGAGCTGATCCAAATATTTAAGTAGGAAAAAACATAAATAAGAAAATTCCATTACTGTGGTTCCAGGGTTCTGGTAAACCCGTTCACTGGTCACACTGACATTGCTTACTGGTAACAGTAACAATGTGACATATTATAATATGACAAATCATCATCTCTGCTGTGGAAAATGACTGAGGTGGTGACATTACAGCTCACCGGTGACAAACTCTCAGTGGTTTATCAACCGATTTATGAGTCATGGAGGATATGCTCAAGTTCTGGTTTTATGTCTAAAATATTTACTTGGGAGGACATTTCTGCGTGACAAACAGGTGTGTGAGATTTGTATAGGTTATTAATACATTAAGATCCTCCGTAAGGCAGATGGGTGTGTTACGGTTGGTTTCATGATGAAGCCTGTCTGGCCTGTATTTCGGATGTGGGGATTACGTTACCTTGTCAGTTAGGTTTCTTTTTGATTAACCCTTTTGGAAACATTATTTTTTTAAAAGGTCAAAGAGACCTCTAGTGGCCAAGTAAGCAAAGTTCAGAATGAGGAGCCAGTTAATGTTACATTACACACATTTACAGTATATGTTCTATCCTTTCATCAAACACCCATTGTGATATACTGATAATATATTATAGATAATATCCCATAAACATCTATGCAAATTTTGCATCCATCCAATTCCAATGGCCTGCTATTGTGAATGTTTGTTCACTGCAGACTTACGAGGATACTGACAGGGTCCTATCCTCTGTGTCTATTAGGTAATGATTATGTAGTTTTACACACACATTGGGTTGTTTATTCTACCATCGAAACCTACACATTACATGTATTTTAGAGGCTGATTCCACTATTTTTATGTATATTTAATAATAAATAGTTCAATTTCTCTACCAGATTTTTCCACCGGACAAAATGCTTTGCAAGGGCAACTAGACCTTGACGTAAGGGAAACAGAGAGTCGACACTCAACATCCTCCTCCTTCACAAAGACCTATATTACTCTGTTGAAAGTTGAAAAGTTCACCGCTGTGTTTGAAAACCAATGGTGTGATGTTAATCAGGGCAGGAAGAGGAAAACTGCTATGATACGATGGAAGATAAAAAAAAAAAGGGGGGGGGGGGAGGTTTACTGTTTATTAGATAGAAGAGGATACAAATCTGAAAGCACAGATGAATGAAAATGACACTACAAGTTGGATTTTTTTTAATGTTGTTTTGGTCCGTGTGGACTTATTTTATCACTCAACACAATATCACAAACATTTTGTCCATTTTTTTTGTACTTCTGGTGTGAGGCTGTTGTTTGGGTTTGACACCTCAGTTTCAATTGTCAAAATGGACAGCAATTATTCAACTCAAGACAATTACTGGCCTTTTTATACAGCTTTGAACAATAATGTCCAGACAGATTTGGCCCTAAATAGGCCAGCTGAGATATAGCTATAAGAAGAAAGTAGTCAGCTGCCTACAACAAATGGAAAAATGGAAAATTGACAAGCTGCTGTACCCAGAGGAAGCGATCCCGCTCATTTATGGCCTTCCCAAAATACACAAATAGGGCGCCCCACTCAGACCCATCATAAGCAGTATTAACTCAGTGACATATAACATTGCCAAGCACCTGGCCACCATTCTGGCCCATCTGGTTGGAAACACATATCACCACGTCAGGAACTCACAGCCAGTTCCTCAGATCAGGACTCAGCAGTCCATCTGCATTTTAAGGATAAGGGACACTCCCTTGAGGACACCGATGTTTGCATTCTGGCCAAGGAAGACAGATGGTCTGAGAGAGGAGTTAAAAAACCTGGAATGACCAGCTCTCATCAGCCAAAACAGTCCTCAGATCAGTCCCCAGCAGAACAACAACTCACATGGTAACAGTAAGTCCTGAGCCCACCCATCAACTGAACTATTCACATGGGTGTGAACGGGTGCAGGAGAGGCATTGAACCCATCGAACCCCTAACCCCTAATCCCCACCAGCGGTCTGGTTCATAACAATATCTCACGGCCGGTGGGCACAGAGGTGTTTGGTCTCTATATAATGCAGAGTTTTAAACCAGCGCTGAAGTAACTTCATGTAAATAAAGGTGGCTGTAGTCACTGCCTTCTTTAAAATACTTAATGCTGACAAGTACGAGCCAGTAACGACAGTAGGCTACATGGCAAACAGCCGTCAAATTGATTTCTGCTGCCAGGTTGGGCCTAAGCAAGAACACATCTGTAGGCAAATATGTTTCAGTTATTTCTGTATTGTTTTACTTATGTTGCTGGTTTCAGATATCTGAATAAAATAACACAAATTTGTAAATGCTGGGAAGATTTGAGGGAAATCGGACGACAAAAACAACTACTACTATTACCACACATTTATAGTTTTACACCTCCTTTTTCAAATATGGTGCCAAAGTCTCCCCTATGAAAACTGCAATCACAAGGGCAAAACCAAGGCTCTCAGATAAGAAAACAGATTCCTGTGTCAAGGGTCATCCTTAGCACGATCTTCCTTATCTTTATCAATGTTTTATCAATATATATATATATATATATATATATATATATAAAACCCTGCATGCTTCATGTGAGCGACCACAAGGTGGTGGTAACTGACAAAGACTTCCAATGATGCTTCAGTGGCAGAAACCTCTGCACAGGTTCAACATTGATGGAGATTGTTCCTCATGTGGAATGTGGTGGATTATTCTGAGAAACCAGGACATTGTGTTCCAAATTAGGAAACTGTTTCAAATCTAATGTTCCAGCTTAAAGCACAAATAAAAGTTGTACGTCCCTCCCAGTTTAATTTGTTGCAGCAGGAAACTCAAACCCCCATGTAGAGCTGCAAACCGATATAGCCGATACCACTTGTTTGTTAGAATCGCTGCGGCTGTTTCTCTGTTTTGGGAAGTAGAAAATTAAAAAGACGAAAAAAGTGTCCTCTGTCAGCAGGAAACATGTGGGCAATGGAAGTGGAAGTAGAAGAGCATGATCACGCACACAAGGCAAAAACGCTGATATGTGTGGCACTTTGAACATTTGTTTTCAGCATTGTGGAGTCTGTTGCAAGTTAAAAAAAAAAAGGTGACTGCATGCAAAAGAGACACCACCTTCAGCAGCACTGGTTCAGGTTGACCCTGATCAACAAGAAGCCCACACAAAACAGGACAGTGTGTGATGGTAGAGCTTTTTCTCCCTGGTGTAAAGCCTTAAAAAGATACACACTCCCTGCTCTCTGAAACATTACCTAAGGATTAATAATCCATTCATCGATGCCAATATTTATACATTTTATCTGTAGTTCAAAAATAGGTATAGACACTTATTATGAGGGGACACAATTGGCCCGTACCATACTGTGAAGGCATGAAATATGAACACTGTGGAAATCTTGACAAAATTAGCTGGCGGTAAAATTTACAGCAAAGTGTTAAAGTAATCTCACATGCTAATCCCATTGGTAGGGAGCTGTCAATCAAAAAGTAGCCACGTCCTAAACCATACCCTGCTTTATAGTCTACTTTACTCTGAATGGTGCAAAAATGTATTTTGCAAATTAAGATCATGAAGAAAACTAACGTGAAAAATGTTTACTGAGAAAATAAATCAAGAAGAGAAGAAATAGTGCCTTTAGGGACTAGTCTACTACACTTAAAGTAAATAGGATACCTCATTGTTTTTACAGCGTAAATACAATTAGCTTCATGTCACCCCCGCGTTGACATAATTAATTAGCCCGGCGGTAAAGCTCTCATCACATGGGTGCAAAGCTGCAGCCTCACAGGGGGGCCGGTAATCCTCCTTCAGCCTTGGTTAATGTGTGTCCTCGCAGGCAGCCTCGCAGTAATAACAATAACAATAAGCAGCGAGGCTCTTTGCTCTTCTGCCGCCTGGTTTCCCCGAAGGCGTGTCCTGCGCTCATGCATATAATAGCCAGACGAGGCGCGCGCGGCTTCGGCTCCGCACTCCTCAGCTCTCCGCGCACGAGCGCACTCTGCACGATGATGGCCGAGCTCGTGGCATTCAACAAGCCGAAGGTACGTTTCATCTGCGTTATTCAATCACGTGGTGTAAACGTTAAACATAGAAGAAAGAAGTCTCGAATAGATTTAAAAAACACACCTTAAAACATGATTTACCTCGCTGTCCGGCGTGTTTGAACCTTGTACAGAAGGAAGAACACCGCTGCCGGGTTTTCGACACGTGATTTCCACCGAGCAAATCCACACACCGCTTGCTTTTGTCAACAAATCTACCCTTTTTTTGTTTTGTTTAACAGCATTCTTTCTATCCGTGAAAATCTACAATCACGCAACACTTGTGTGATTTCCTTTTGACTTCATCAGAGCTTCACCTCAATGCAAACAGAATCACACACAAATCATTATTTAGGATTTATTTTTTATTTGTTTTTTGCCTGATTTCTTTATGGTGGTTCTTTTTGTTGTTTGCAAAGTGAATTTTCATTTTTAACCAGACACAAATGGGGGTGAAATGTATGTATGTGCCCTTTGGAGTCTTGGGAGTTATATGGACCTGATCTGTGCAGAAGCTGACAGCTGATAAGACAGGAAATGATGTGTGTGTTGGTGAGAGATGTTAATTGTAAAAGGAGAGGCCCCGGGGGACCAACGGCTGCTCGCAGTGATAATCTAATTAAATATTAATTTGCTGTTGTGGAAACGAAACCAGATGCTTTATATGCGGTATACAGGTGACTGCTCATGTAATAAGTGGAGTTGATAAGGAGCTGGGATTTTTGGTAGTGCTGCTATCAATTATCTTTTTTTAATCATCATATTGATTATTTTCTCAATTATTTGGGAGCAATCATCGAAAAATGGCCATAATGGGGGGAAAAATCCACACCTGTCATATTGAAATGTCCATAATACAATTCAATCATATAAAACAGAGAAAAGCAAAACAACTGAAAGAATGGCACCACATATTTGGCATGTTTTGCTAAATAAATAAATAAACGCCCTTAACAATTTATTGATAACAGAATAGTTTCTGAGAGCCAGACGCCACTAAATACTACACACTGCTCCTTTAAAGGGACAAACAGGCATCAATAAAAAGCTAAATATGACAGAAGCAGCCTCAACGTATTCCGTTCACAATTATAAAACACAGAAAGAATATAATAATTATTATTATGAGCTTTTTGTAGCACATTCTAAAGATCTTTAACTGAGGAAATACCAGAAAATGCAGATAAAATAAAAATAAGGCCATAAGGATACAAACTTTCGATGTGCGGTAATCAGTATAAACTTACCACAATGTTCTACAGGAAGTTCTGTGTGTCCTGAAAGAATTGCCGCAGATTTCCTGGCGTTGTAGATGGGTTAAGCAGCTGTGAACGGCCGGATGCTCCACCACACCGAGCTTTTAGGGGAAGAAAATAGATGTAAACAAAAGAGACCCTCAAGCAGTTCCAGTCATACACATTACATCTTGTTGTAAATATTTGAAGTTCTTTCTTTTTTTTTTTTTTTTCACGTGACAGACGGACACACGTTTCTACAAGTGGTGATAAGGTTTGCAGCTAAGTCATAAGGGCATATTTTCCTTATCTATTATCAAGTTATAAGAGGTTACTTTATTGATTCATTACTGAATAATCAGGCATGCACACATAATCAGAAAATAGTGAGAAACGTGCCTTTGTGATTCCATGTGGTCTCTCCAAGGTGGTGTCTTCAATTATTTCTGTTAAACCCAAAGATATTCATCATACAATGATATCAAATGCCAAAAAATGCAAATTTTCACAAATCCGTAATGCATCAGAAATGTGTGGTTTATTGAAAGCTGGTGGCTGATGCTGCGTTAAACGTTAATGTAAGGACTATAGTTAATTGTCATATTTAATCTGCTCTTTTGCTCTCAAACTGCTCAAAACAGTACTTAGTTGGAGTTTCGACTACAAGCACTCTGGTCGTTGGCTGTTTTTAAATGTGCACTATAATTCAACACAACCTCCCTTGACTAACGCCAACTCCTGTTTCCTGTTTACCATTCTGAGATCCACATTTTGAACACATGCTGTGGGAAAACATTCATGGTTTTAATCTTTGATTTATTGTGTTTTTACATTTCAACAAACATTTGTAAAAAACCCTGGAAACTCAGCCTTAGATCTTAAGTATTTCGGGTATTGATTAATTGACTAATCAGCTCAGCTGCTCTGACATTTGTAGACAATTGTGTATTCTTGTAGTATCACTCATATTCAAAGTTGTTCACACAAATATGCATTCAGGGCCTTGATGAAGAAGTACAAGAATGTTATCGAAAATAGACTTTCTTGAAAAAATTATCTAGAGCAGTGCCACCAACTCCTCCTTTTGCGTTTATATTTAAGGCCAGATTTCCATAAACTTGCTCATTTTCCTGCTGGACATGAAATGTCTGGTATTCGTGTTAAATCAACCTCACCCTGACTGAAGTTCCGGCCTCAGTTGTTGAAAGAGGAGCGTAGGGTTTCCGTGTCATCTGCCTGACTAAATCACGGCTCTCAGCGCTGGAAGGAGAGCCAGGACACTTAATCTTCTTTGACCCTTCACTGGCCTTTTCACTCACTTGTTTCCCAGTCAAGCGTTCTGCATTCATGATGGCCAAAACATTGAAGTGCAACACCACCGCCGCGCTCCTGGACTGCTCTCTTTCTTTCTTTTTAAACACAACTGGGTATCTTTAGTTCTTTACTTCTAAACTATAATGTTCAACAAGACTCAGATATATGGCAACATCCATCTATTTGAAGATATTTTTAATTGACTGATACGTTGTTTGTTGTCATGTATCCATCTCATACACAGGTTGAGCTGCATGTGCACCTCGATGGAGCCATCAGGGTGGAGACCATCCTTGATGTGGCCAAGTAAGTTCAGATTTACTGTACTGAGAAGTAAAATAGAGCACCGCTGATACATCGGCCCAAGCAGGTGTATTGGACACACATATCGGTCTATAACAACAAACTGCTTGACATAAATGCAGAAGATATATATGAAACATTGCATTATCCACAGAAGAGCATAGGTTTCTTCTAGCTCTGTTTTGGTCTCCACCATCTCCTTTATCTGTATTTTGAGCTGCTAAATGCATCTATGTTCACTAGCTAGTTGAACTGTATCTGTCTGCTGTTTGGCGCTGAGCAGCAGGCATGTGTGTACTAATGAGAGAGGTGCGAGTGAATCAATATGTTAAATTTGTAGCCAATAAAAGCAAAACGATGAGCTGAAAGATGCATAAATGCTACGGAACGCCGAGGGGATAATTTGGGTGATCCCCTGTGGATTTGTCACTATGAGCTACACCTTTTACATAACATCTGAGCCATTTGTTAAAAGAAAAAGTAAACTAGATTTGTACATTTTGGTTTGTGTATTTACATTTCCACACTGTCCATGAACCTTCCTACTTCCAGGAGACGCGGCATCCCTCTACCAGCAAATACTGCGGAGGAGATGACACAGCTGATAATCCTCCAGGAGCCCGCCACCCTCACCAAGTTCCTGGGCAAGTTCGCCGTATACGTGCACGTGTTTGCGTAAGTGCTCACATGTCTCCCGTAAGAACTCAGTTTCATATTCGTCAAAGGTGACGGGGGGAGTGCAAAGAGCAAGGCTTTGACTGATTAAGAGTCAGGGTCCGCCTACTGTCACAGGAATGTTACTCCACCAAGGTCGGCGACGAGGGTCAACGTCCAGGCAATTTATCTCAGTTATGTTCCACAATTACGATGCATCCAAAGTCTAAAACCAGAGTAGTAGAATGAGTACTAGAGTACTGTGATTAATGGGACAGTAGGTGTGATTTTAAATGCCAGACATGCAGAACAGGAACACATCCATTGTTGAGATCAAGTGTCACCTTGGCAACCAAACAAAAAGGAAAGTAAGTAATATGTTTGGGGAACCGTTGCCAGAGTCTTATATTTAGTCGCCCAGTGACAGGGCTGAACCCTTAAGACGGACCAAATAAAGTCTTTCAGACCCTCAACAGCCTTGGACAGCGTTCAACAATGGCGGTCTGTAGTGAACGGCCTACAGCGTGCCGTTGTGCTGAATGGACCCTCTTGTATGGAGGCTCTTGAAAGCCTCGCGTTGCTTCTACAACATGGGGAACCTGCTAGCTGAGTTGAGTTAGTGCAGGACTGGTGTGTGTGTGTGTGTGTGTGTGTGTGTGTGTGTGTGTGTGTGTGTGTGTGTGTGTGTGTGTGTGTAATGAGAGGATGCTGGAGAACAACAGGCATTCAGACCTGTGCAATTGCTGGAAGCTGTGTTGTTGTCCGTCATGTGACTGAAAGTGTGCTGCTGAGTCGAAAGGAAAGAAGGAAGCGGAGCTTCTAAAGGTTCTTCTAATAGTCTGTCATACGTGCAAGACAGACAGAAAATGTTATTGGTGTAAAATGTGATAATCACAAAGGGTTTTTTTTCCATTAGGTGAGATGATGATCTAAATTTAACGAGTAATCTCCTGATTAATTTCTTAATTTCCTGTCAGGAAATGGTAAACAACTTTTTTTTTTCAAAGCCAAAGTGACATCATCAAAAAGTTTGCTCATATTTACAAAGAGGCAAATCTTTGTACTTGAAATACAAATGAAACCAAATGAAAACCTGTAAGTCAACCATCACTATTAATAGATGCTGTACGTGGACATGTAGGAGGTGTTTATAATCAATCAGTTATATTGTATCAGCAGCACAAATGCTTATTTTGCTCATTTTGAAAGCCGTCGTACGGTAGATGATGGATTAGCAGCAGCTAATGGTTTTGTGCTGCTGAGATAAGAGATTATAGGAGACAAAAGGGCAATGTCATTCCTGTTGCGTTTGCCTGTGCTCTTTCACAGTGGCGACAGGGAGGCCATAAAGAGGATCGCCTACGAGTTCGTTGAGGACAAAGCCAAGGAGGGAGTGATTTATGTGGAGGTCAGATACAGCCCTCACTTTCTGGCTAACGCCAAAGTGGAACCGATACCGTGGAACCAGGAAGAGTAAGTCTTTTTGTGAGACCTGGGTGCTTTCAGGAAGGCCTGGTATTCAGTTCAGCTCACTGCATTCTTTCTCTTTGTGCCTGTTCTTCAATCAGAGGTGACTTGAGCCCGGACGAGGTGGTGCAACTGGTCAACGAGGGCCTCAGCGAGGGGGAGAGGGCCTTCAATATCAAAGCCAGGTCCATTCTATGCTGCATGCGCCACATGCCAAGTAATGAACTGTTCATGCTCCCGTCTGTCCAAACATCCTTGTGAGATATTAAGGTTTCTCACTGTTCTGTTCTACTGTACTTGACAGATAACGAGCAGCACAGAAAGACACACAGCACTCGCCGTTTTTTTTGTATGTCCATACTGATAATGGTAACACGCTGATGTTAAGGAGGCGCATTGTTTATCGTGTTCACCATCTTTAGTTTAGAGTAAACACAAAGACTGATGGGAATGTCATTCGCTTTGCAAGTACGTAAATATAGCTTGTACATTTGGCCTGATGATGCAGCTGGAGGAAGAGTTGGGGAGGAGGTCACCACAGTCGTTAGGATTTATCCTAAGAGGGACATGAACATCTGTACTACATCTGATTTCAGTCCATCCGATGGCTGACTCATGAGTCGGGGAGTCATTCATGCTTGTGCAGCGTTTCATGGTAACCCATCCAAGTATTGGACCACAGATTGATGGCGCAGTAATGCATTCACTGGCTTATGAAAAGTTGAGATGATTATCACAGTGGGAGCTGGAGAGGCGTAGTGGTGATGCCAATTAAAAGTAACGATTGCAACATCAGCGTTCCTGCCTTCTCAGCAGCAGCAGCGACTATGGCGATAAGTCCGTTGCAAAACTTCTCTGTTCCATTTTTTGCAACTGTTTCCTGTGTAGCATATCAGCCGAGTGCAATTCATATCTGTCATTCTGTATTTCACATTAAATCTCTTGCTGCAATAGGCGTCAGATGTTCAGAGACTTTTTGAACGTATGGACGACATCTGATTTTGTCATACACGAAAATACATAGTGCTATTTTAGGAAAACATCTGTGTGCAGTTTGATCTGTGTGTATTTAAATAGTATGAAGCCTAATATTTAGCTTTATTCTAGTTATCAATATAATGATATGGGACATACCGTATGTAACTGTTTTGGTTGTGTAAAAGTACTTACATGCAGTTATAAAAGTCAAGCTGTGACGCAGCAAATCAAAGGAATAGTTATTTGCTTTCCTGCCAAGGGCTAGATAAGAATGCTGATACCACTCTAATGCATGTACGGAAAGTAGGAAATAGCTTAGCTTAGCATAGAGACTGGAAACGGGGGTAACAGTTAGCCTGGCTCTCTCCAAAATCAACAATCTTATCTAATTCTTGGAATCGTAGCAAATAAACACAGTTCCTAAAATGTCTGAACTATTCCTTTAAGAAGCGGTCCTGGTTGCTATAGATGCATGTTGGTTAACGCTGTCTTGTGCTCGTCTTAGCTGTAGATTGATGAAGAAGGATTTAGCACCATGCCTGAACTGCATCATCACATTTCATCAACGCATCATCTGCATGTGTGTGTGTGTGTGTGTGTGTGTGTGTGTGTGTGTGTGTGTGTGTGTGTGTGTGTGTGTGTGTGTGTGTGTGTGTGTGTGTGTGTGTGTGAGTGAGTTGCCGGAGCCATACGGTGGAGTAATATACGTGTGTTTTACATCCTCAAGGCTGGTCTATGGAGATCGTGGAGCTCTGTAAGAAGTATCGAGATGCCGGTGTGGTCGCCATCGATCTGGCAGGCGATGAGTCACTCAACTGTGAAGCCAACCCAGACCACAGGAAGGCCTATGAGGTGAGTGTGCGACAGTCTTTGTCAAAGCATTAGGCAGATTAAAAAGGCGTTTATTTATTATAATGAGGTCACCCAGGTTGAATGCCGAAACCCGTAGTGCAATAACAAACGGGTGACGTCACGATCCTTACACGGTCTTCTACCCAGTCTGTGGTTAGGATTCATCGAGCAGCAGCATCATGCTGGACTGCGTCAACAGGAGCTGATTGCTTTGTGCCCTTGAACGTGTGAAAAAGCCAGTCATTCCTCACATAGTTTAGCAAGGGGGCGATCGCTTGGGGACAATCCCAGACAGTGTCGTAGACTGCTTATTTTGGCATTATAGCACACGTGTAAATACGAGTTATACTCGATAGCATACGGCATCATTTTTTAGGGTTGTTAAAACATTTCCAGTCCGCGAGTCCAGCTCAGGTTCCCACGGGCGGCCAAGCTGATCCAAATATGGCTGCGGGGGAAAATCACCCCGACCACCTTCAGGGATCCTGAGACAGCTTTGTTCCGCAGCTACAGGGAGGACTAGAGGACGGAGTTGTGTCCTGCAATGGCAATGGGCCAGACCATAATATCTTGATGACTAGTGAATGGATTACCAGGTCCCCTTCAGGAGGAATTAGATCACTTTTAGTAATCCCTTGACCTTTCATCTCGCACCGTCATCAGGTCAAAATGTCTCCAATACTTTGGTTTATGACCAGATAACCGTAAAACTAATGGCATCCCTATCAGTGAGCTGTGCTTTGCATTTAGTGCTTATTATCCAATTAGCATGTTGACTAAGATGCTGAATTTGAACATTATAACTGCTTGACATCAGTGTGTTAGCATGTTAGCATGTTAGCATGCAGGAAGCAGGGCTTTAGCCTCACAGACCTGCTAATCGTGTTTAAACTCGACTCTTACGTCTCGTTTAAACACGTTTTGTACAATGTCATGACTATCAACATGATTCACCGTCCACTGTTAATGTGGCAACACCAGTTCTCAGACTTGGTCAAAGGTACACAAGGCTTGCTGTGACTAAATAAAACCAACAGGTTTCACAGTCAGGAGTATCGTCTCAAATCGATGAGGACTTGAATGTCTTTATCTGAGTTAACACTCCAGTTTCTTTTGAAGCTGTTATGAAATATACAATTTGGTTTTCAGCCAGTATTTATTGATTATAACAGAGTCCAGCAGTAAGTAATCACGTTTTGCCTGTCAGACCGTAAGAAGCAGATTAATCAGTTAATATGCTACAGCACCGGACGTGGGACAAGCCTTACCCGACATCGATTGCAGCGCTGCAGGATGGGTGGGGTTGACTAAACGGGGACAGCGAATTAAGTAATTGTACTTATAGTCAACTGACTGTTATTCATGCAGTCTGTTGGCTCTGGGCTACCAATTCTTGAGATGGTCAACTTATAAAAGGTTTATGAATTGCTGGCATTCAATGGAGTTTATGTTAAAAGACGTTTTTAAATGCTCTCCCTTAAAACACAGCCAGTGAAAAGTCATTTGAGGGAAATAATTAGTCAAAGAGTCACGAGGTGATCATAAAATGAAAACAATCCAGTTCAAAGTGGAGTATTTGCAGAGGCTGCAAATATTTTGTTGAACCAAAAACATTTTCTCATGCTGTCTCATCAGGATTTAGTTTGTGTATTTTATTTTTCCTTGCAAAGCACTTAATAACTGGTTTTGATAAGAGCTGTATATACACGTATTATTATATTATTCAACTTCAGTATTCACATATCGTTCAGTTCTCCAGGAATGTGTTTCACGATCCACAACGTAAAGAGGTTCTGAAATCCTGTGAAGCTGAATAGATATTGATGGAAGAAAATAGAAATGCGCTTCAATTATTAACCAGAAGCAGAAGTCACAGAGCAGAGTCCACGGTAATATTGAGGGTTATCTTCATGAACTACATGACCTCTCAACACCTGCAGATTAAGCGGGCCACACTCAGCATGTCCAAGGTTAAGAATGCTGAGAGGAAAACAGATAACTAAGTACACATGCAGTAAAAAATATCGTGTATTTGACTGTAGCTCCCAGCACGGGCGTGCACAAAAAGCCGTCTAAATGACAAACGGTGCCTCGCCGGGTGCTGCAGGATAGCAGATGTGAAAGCCACTTATGTGGTCGTGCAGTTTGGTTGCTGACGGACCGATTCTGTTGGCAGGAAGCAGCTCGTTGTGGGATCCACAGGACGGTACACGCAGGGGAGGTGGGTCCACCGAGCGTAGTGAAGGAGGTAAGTCATTCAACAATGCATCATGCACAAACCTAAGACATGAATGAACCAACTAGATCCAAAGGAATTTGAAAGAGCAGATGGGGAGTGTCTGAAAACTACATACACAATTAGGGCTGTTCGATTAATCGATTTTAAATCGTAATCGCGATTATGTATTTAGAACGATGTTAAAACGTGAAACTCGTAAAATCGATTTTTCACACACCTCTACCTCCTTCATGGGTTACATTATTATTTAGCATGCAAAGACCCAGTTTAGTTTAATTAGAAAATATCTTGTTTTATTTAATTGGAAATATAACTTACTGTATGTTTGCAAGTGCTGATTTGCTTTTATATTTTTTCAAACTTTATTTATTTTACAAAAAGAGTTTTGCACTTTATTCATTCATTTTTTGTTTAATAAGAGCAAATTGCATTTAAAGCCCAATGGGGGAAATGTTCAATAAAAAAGCAGCATATTTGAAATAATTTCTTTGCCTTTTGTCATTTCACAAAATAATCGTAATCGTAATCGAAAATCGGATTTTGAGAGAACAAAATCGAGATTTTATTTTTAGGCAAAATCGAACAGCCCTATACACAATCTACCATTATTGTGGTTTAAAGCTCCAGTATGAGTCACTGCCATAATAAATGGCTGCTCCCGGAGGACTCTGTGCCTCAAAGTGACAGTTCAGCCACATGCCTCTAGAAATAGCCTGCAGATTCTGCTGACATGTGCAACATGGATGTTTGTTTTCTGAGTTACAATTCGTTTTTGCCTCTTGATGTTTTAGGCTGTAGAAGTGCTGAAAGCTGAACGTGTCGGACACGGTTACAGAACCCTGGAAGACCAAGTTCTGTACAAGAAGCTGCTGGCTCAGAACATGCACTTTGAGGTGAGGAACTATCATCAAAAAGCTGCATCACCAACAAGGAAATTGACAAATTAATGTCTGCATGATTGAACACAGTGTGCCCTGTTTATCACCAAAGAATTGAGATAATTACAGAGTGGGATTGTATTTTGAGGTAACTATAGTGATGTAGCCAACTGGTGACAAAGAGTAGAAAAAGGAGTGATATGCTGCCCTCTAGTGGAGCCTCCAGTATCACATCTGTGCCGCTCTGATTGCAGGTGTGTCCCGTTTCAAGTAAGCTGACGGGAGCCTGCGACCCGGACTTCACCAAGCATCCCGTCATCACGTAAGCTTTCGTTTATTTGACACGGAAATCTGCTAATTAACCCGCATTAAGGCAGAATTGGGGGCTTTATTCATTCTTCTTATGATTTCATCGTTTTCCTCTGCGCAGCTTCAGGAAAGACAAGGCGAACTACTCCCTGAATACAGATGACCCTCTGATCTTCAACTCCAATCTGCACCTGGACTACAGCACCGCGCAGAAATACATGGGGTTCACGGAGGAGGAATTCAAACGACTGGTGAGATCCAACGCATGAATAATTGCAGCAGCGGTTCACGGGACGGTTTGGATACGGTTTGGAATGAGAGCACGGGGCGTAGATGCCCCTGCACATGGTAATGTCTCTCTCTGTGGCTAATTAAAGCAGGAACAAAAGCCAGCATGAAAGAAGTCTTCCAAAGCATCAGATCCTTTTAATAATTACAATTCTTCATGTATTTTAAACAGCGTGTTGGTGCTTAACATCCAGGCTCCATCTGGTTTGCATATCGACTGTTCATTCGAGGAGAAGTTGGGATTCTTTTGGAAATGCGTTCATTTGCTTTCTGGCAAGAGTTGGATGAGAATAGGAAACGTTGAGCCCGTCTCCGTCCAAATGGAACAAAATCTGCCTTCGGCCATCTAAAGCTCACTAATTACCGATCTAGTTTGGAAGCAGACTAATTTGTACTTGCTCAGAAACTGCATAGATCAGCCACTTCTTCTATCCGTAGGTAGTAAATGCATGCAGGGGCTTTACCTTCCATGATGGTTCCCCGTCTTCCTCTTCATCATCAGGCTTCTGCTGTCTTGAGATATTCACTTCACAAGTCATCAGAAGAACGTTATCTTGTGATCGTTTCACGGCGATTATGTTGAAAAGCACAAAACACATTCACATCACCTCACAAATCTGTGGGAAGGTGTCAGATTTTGAACAATTACAGCATGCGAGGAAAGCATCATCCTGCTGGAGCATGTCTGCAAAAATCAGAACACGGGGGATAAAAGCGTTCACAGACCACATCAACGCGGTGGACAACAATATCCAGTTCACCGGGGAGGATGTCAGAGGAAGTAGTCTGGCCTTTGTGGATTGTGCTGTGCACAGTCAATATGACAGAAGCCCTCAACATCGGAATATGCAGGAAAACCACACACACACACTTGATCGTTTGATGCACAAGTTAGGGGTCATCAGAACCCTCCAGTATCGGGCCCAAAATGTACCCACGAGTACAAAACACACATCAGGGGAGCCCTTAAAACGTGTGGATACCCCGACTGGGTCTTCATCAACAGAACAAAAAGATGCAGTGGAAGGACAGAGAAGAAAAAACAACAATAACGCATGCAACACCCATACATACGTTTCTGAAAACTCAGGAGGATATTCACAAACACTACAACGTCATGCACTTCAAGCTCAGTAATACACCGAGGCAAAAGCTTGTCCACCCCAGGTAGGAAAGCCTGAAGCAAGGCCAGTTGCCCACGACAAAGCTTTCATGGATGACCGTGACCCGGATGACTGAGAACCTTCACAGACCTAATGCTTTTGTACTTTTAGTTCATAACATATTGAATGCATGACTTTTTGTAACAGTATTTCTACACAGTGGTACTGAACACCTCTAGATTTGTACCTTTTTACTAAAGGGAAAGGTTAAACTGGCTGTTGGCTGGCACAATCATGATCATCTCATCTAACTAAATATGAACCATAATGACTCTATGTGTGTCGTAGAACATCTGTTCTGCAGAGTCGTGCTTCCTGCCCGAGAATGAGAAGAAGAAGCTGGTCTACCAACTGTACGAGGCGTACGGGATGATCAAGAGAACTGCCTTTTAAAAACCGATGCAGAAGGAAGTCTGAGGAGGAAACGCGACTTAACCCGGTGGAACAAACCCGCTCAGAACCCTTAATCTCCCCCACCTGACACAATGGAATGTCTTTTTTCCTTTTTTGTAACCAGACATACTGTTTATCATATGGCTACTGCCTTCTCCTCACATATACATCACCAGCTTGTCAGTATTCTATCCAAGTACCTTTAATACTAAAGTTTACAGCCGATATCATGTTGCAGGGCATAAAAAAAACCCCAAAAAAACATGGGAATGCAAGTGTTTTGTGTTTATGTGAAAACTCTGGATCCAGCTTCATCTTGCGTTTACATCCTGTTGTCATAAAGAAAATCAGGTTAGCTTTCAATGCACAATTACTCAGTTGGAAACACTTTGTTGGCATGTAAGGGAAGGACAAGGGGGGTTATTTGTTCATCTTGGTGAGGGAAAATTGAAGAATTTACTACCTATGGGGTAAATATGGTGAACTGGGAAGATCCATAGTTTGGTTTCAGGGAGAAGTGAAGGAATCCAGTGTCAGAAATGTGTGCATTTTGCCCGATAAATACTTAACACAGGTAAAGCAGCTCAATACCAAAAGTGTAGTATTACACTTTAACACCAGGGTGCGCACTACAGTCACCTAGATGGACAAACCAGTGGACTGAATGTGGCTTTTGAACGTCATAATTCCTCAATTCGTTTGATGTATATATTTATTTAAAACATTTCTTTTTCATTTCACTATAAAAAGAGCACTTCCATTTGTAACAGACATTTATGACCATAATAAAAGCTATTATGAAACATTTCTGAATGTAAGCCTGTTTTTTCTTTGTGTTGATAATCTCTCAAATCAATTTTTTTTTAAAGCTAATCCTTATTAAAGCTAATAAGTATCTTCATTATAATATAATGTTACTTAAGTACAGGTTAAAAAAAACAGCTGGTCAAATAAACTGCTCCATCATCCTCGGTCTCATTTATGAAGAGATAAAGAGATAAATGGGAACATGCTAGATGGAAATGTAAACACTGGCTTCCTGCAGCCAAGCTAATGTACACAAAAGCTGAATTCAATAATATTTATGGCTCTGGAACAACTCTGCAAACTTCACGCATTAATCACGTTTGACTCGGCACCGTTGCGGCTCCTGTACCTGCTAGTTCGAGAGAAAAAACCCTGCAAATCACCTCCTGTGAAAAGCTCATTACACATGAATTCATACAAATACAAACATTTCAGTAATTCATTACTGAAGTAAGTATTTTATTACACAAAGAAAATTGCTATCACAAAGTTATCACTGAACATTAAGCAATAAATATGAAGTCTGTACACGACAGTATAATGGCGACTATGTTTTGTTACAAAAAAAAGGGACAAAAAGGGTAACAGACACGCACGCATAACATTGAAAAAAAATGACAAACGCATGATTATGAATACGCCCTTCGTGACACAGTCGCATCGGAGGCTGGAACAATGTTTCGGGTGTTATAAATGAATTATTTTCAGCTTTCCGACAGACACAAAATCCAAAAGGCCCTGTGCTTTCTCGTCTCCTCAGGAATATAAATGACTAACAGAGAATGAAGCGACAGAGTAGCATCTCAATTGTCAGTTCTACTCCTGCTCCTGCTCCGCATGTTACAATCAGATCCAATGAAAAAAGGCGAACATTTGGGGCCGACGGAGCTCCAAACGGGCTGGCAAGTGAGCGAAGGGTGTCCTTCCGTGTCCGGTTAGGACAACCGATACACACTCTCCTTTCTCCATGTCTCTCCACATTCACTTCCTCTCTACTTTTCACTCCTCGGCTTTGCCCCCACCCCTCCACCTCCACCCCCCTTCCATCTCAGCAGGCTTAGTTTAGGATGGGCCTCCACCTCCCTGGGCATCTTGGCTGGTGGAGCCCTCCGCCTCAGGGGCTGGGGTGGCCCCTGGGTCTCCTTCTGGAGGAAACAATATGCACACACAAAAAAATAAAAAAGTCAAAAGATGTGTGTATATCATCAAGCTAAACAGTGGTTTGGCATTCCTAATAGCAGGCAATGAATCTGCCTCCAGGCTCCAGAAAGGGAAAATAAACAGATTCCAGAGAAAGGAACTACAACATCCTGTAGCAACACAGTGTCAACCGTGATATGAGATTATTTCTGAATTCGGGGCTTCCCACCAGTCTGGCATTAGAGCACTTTGATTTATAGCTTTCAGATTGGGCCTCATGTCATGGGAAACGTCTTTGACCGAAAGGGAAGTAGGCAACAACTACGATGTGACACACAATGGTCAGACTGGGAACATCTGCGTCACGTTCAGATATGTTCCTCCTGACAACTTGCTGAGAGTAGAGGAAGCGAGGCCCATCTGTCATCATGCTGCCTTCACGACTAGTTTGACTCCGAGGCAGCAAAGCGCAGCGACCGAACCTCACAGAGGCGACGAGCCGAGCAGGGCCACCTGTCTTTCTCTGTAGATATTTTGGTACTTTAAGACAAGAAGGCGGTCGAGTTCTTGACCGTCTTCGGGACAAATTTGCCATGACTTCTGGGTAAATTCAAACTTTTTTTTTTTTCAAATTAGAAAACGTGGCAACCAAGATAAAACAACTCCGCTCTGTTCACTCCAGGAGGGAATGTTTGCATTCCTGCGTGAATTCAAAAAGGCATTAAACTGGGAAAATTCATCAGAGAAAATGACTGACAGTATATATGCAATGGCCTTGACGGACTTTTTCTTTCCTCTTTCTTAAGAATAACTCCATAATATTGTTTGCCAATTATGAGCCATGTTTTCCTCATTTTTGCTCTTGGTTCCACCGGGTATAAGGTGTAACTGATGTTCCCATGGAGACGTGAGTCTTAATTCTGAGTTAGCCAGTTTGTCATTATAAGTTGTTTTAGGCTCTAGCCCCCGCCACACTATTCTTAGAATTTTCTGTGTGTGTGTGCACAAGCAGAAAATTCTATTCAAATACAAATTTAAATTCCCATAAGAATAGAATAAAACAATGAAATAGAAGATACATTCCAACAGAACAAAGAAATGAGGAATACAAAGAAATTATATTTATAGTAGAAGGAAGATGTACAGTTACGTATATATATCCCTATACCCGACACATTGACATCATGTCATACCGTGGTGCGCGTGCATTCACATGTGGGTTTACTGACCTGCGGCCTTCAGGTCCATCCCCGCCAGGTCTTTGGTGAGTTCACTAGTGCTGGCCGCTCCTTCTCCCTTCCCTTCGATGTCGGGAACTGCGTTCCTACGGCCCGTGCGATCACAGTTGATGAAGTCCGAGTACGACGTCTCCACGTCCATCATCTGTCCATGACCAGCGCTCTCATTACACCTGCCGAGAGAGAGGGGAGCTGTCAGGCGGCGGCAGGAGGTGTTGCGAGCAGCAAATAGGCTAAATCACCCCGCTGTCTTCCTTCAATGGTCTACAGGTCCCGTGGGAGGACCCATCACCGTGTCTTGTGAATGTCTACTCCAGCAGAATCAACGTGACATGCAGGAATACCTCAGAAGCACTTCTGACATGCGAGAGGCTAAAAGCAGCTGGATGAGTATTCATGAAAAGAAGAATGAAGGTGTTAATTATTCCTTTTTCTGCACAAGGATTAATGGCCTTAATGCTCACAGGTCGTCCTAATTGCATCGAGAAAAACAAAAGCCTGCACCACATTTCCTTACGGCTCTCGCTTGCATAGTCATAGCCCTCTTCTAGGGTCCATTTGTCTGCCGTAAAGGTCCTCACACAGTAAGAGTTTAGGGGGAGCTGTAAAGTGCACCAATCAATATGGAAAGGGTAAAAGAGTTTGAAACCATTCAAAGGACAAGCAGCCAGAAAGAGCCCCAGCTACAAAAAAAAAAGAAAAAAGTAAGCAGAGCTCCCATTAGCAATTCATTCCTCTTCTGTTTCCTGTTCTCAGTCCATATTTAACTAGGTCATGGATCCTGCCAAACCACTAAAACACTATACCGCTGGTAACTCCTCAGAGAGAAGAGGACACAAAATAAGACTGCTCCAGAAAGAAAAAACGGGAAGAACAGAAGAGACAAAGTAGTAGGAAGTTGTCCTCGGATGCAAAGAAAAAGAAACTTAGAGACTCAGCTGTTCTTCAGTCGCTGGTCATCCCCCCCACCACACAGATCGGACCCCACTGACTACATTATAGCTACACACACACATACTATCTGACAAAGCATGTAACATGACCGAACAGCTGAGCGGCTAAGCTACCAATCTTTAGGAACCACACGGGGGTTCAGAGTCTCGAAGGGAAACGAGAGGGGAATAAAAACGAGCTGGCAGACGCCGCCGTGGCACGCTCACCCAGGGGCCAGTCTGTTCCCGAATGCTTTCACTCACATTCTTTAAGCATTGCTCTTAAACAAAAAAAAAAGTCCCACAATTGTTTTCTCTTTCTTATGTACAGTCTGCGAGAGCCAACGGCAAACAGGAAGCAACCCAGGGTCATTCCGTGAGAGGTCACGAGCCACGCAGACGTAGGCAACGGCGGTTCGGAATGTGAAATTTGTGACGAAGGGCAAACTTTAAAGCCCCTGTAGGTAAGAGCAGCACCACATGAAATGTCACTGAGATCTGGGGCTGCTGGCATTTACCTCAAGTGCGTCTATTGAACACAAGAGCCACTCTGTGTCCCGACTGGACTGCAGTCAGTAGTGCGATCTGCTGATAGATAGCCGGGCTGCACGGTCATTAGCGAGCCAAATCCCCGTGGGAAGCCGGCGTCTCGCAGGTTCGTAATTACACCTACAGCACCTCGTTGTGCTCAACCTTCACTTCAAACACCTGAGGCTTTCACTAACTAGCTCATTGGTGCCCAACAAAGACGGGAATATCTAGTTGCAATTTTTCTTGCGATGATGTCATCAATTGAAGTCCTGTATTTGTGGTCGACACGCAATAAGCAACCGTATATTTATCTTGGTTGGACTTTTTTTTCAACCAGTGAAAAACAACTCACTTGTTATCAGAGTAGGCCTTTTTCATGGTGGCAACCCATAGTAACTGACATGTCCTTAAAAAGGTAGAGTTTCCCCAGAATGAACATGTTGCCGCCCGTTTCCAGTCTTCATGCTAAGCTAAGATAGCAGGCTGCCAGCGTTGGCTTTTCAGCTAACTATTGGCAAGACTGAATACATTTACTTCAAAACAATGTCAAAATATCCTTTTCAATTTTCCTCTCTTCCATATGAAAGTTGCAATCTTTCACAATCACAATTCCACACAACACAACCACTCACTAGCCTACTGAGTGGATTTTCTACATGGAGCGAAAGACTATAAAAACAAACGATCAGCACTGACTGCATCGTTAATGCAGCAATGAATTCATCCGTGTTGTGTTTGCCTTTTTCTACGCCGTTGCCCCAGTTGTTGTTATGTGGCTTATGGGAGCCCCGTGTAATTGCCGTTTGTGTGTTTAATTAGTCGGCTTGCCTGAGCATGTGGATCAAATCCTACCGTGAGATCATTAACAGGTTTCCATGGAGGGGCGGCGCTGACGGTGATCTGCCTCCTGCTCTCCACCATTGTTTACACGCTGGTCTGTCTGGTCTCAGCTGTGGTCGAGGCGGTTTAATGGCAATGCATTTTCAAATCAATTTATTCCCCGATATCCACAACTCGTACTGTGATGATGAACCTGCGTTTGCAGCGCCGGCTGGCTGGCTGAGTGGAGCGGCGTAGGTTGTTGTTGTTGTTCACCTGCTGGGATTCTTATAATGCAAGTGAACATGTAAAGTGTCTCGGAGGCAGACGATCTGTGAAAGACACCAACGACCTTTAGTGTGACTTAACTCATTTAATTTGTTTACTGAGGTGAATTAAAGAAAGAATAAGCATGTGCTCCATCTAGGGCTGCAACAAGCAAGCATACTTGTTGTTTATTAATCTATGTCGAATAAATATCTGATGGAAATCCCAAACTAGAATGTACTAATATTTTTTATTATATAAAACACATCCGGTCAACACTATCCTCGGCTGATTCTTGGAACATGTGAAGCCTTTTGTCACTTTTATGTGGTTCTGAAATTAAAACTGAATATAATATAATATAAATCTGAATATTACAAAATCTGGTGAAAAAGTGTTAATGACACAATGAAGCATTATGTTGTTGACTTTTCCTAGCTAGCTTGCTAGCTAGCTACCTTGCATGCTCATTCCACCATGATTTCATTCTACAGTAACAGAACATAAATGGCCCGCGTGAATTTCTGGGCTTTGGTCTACGTTACTTTAACATGAAGCCAGACTTGACCATTTTTAATTTACCATTCATGAACATTAACCTGTCAATGAGCTTATCCTGCTATCGCTAATGCTAATCAATAGAACTTATCGCTAGCATGCTGACTATTTTTACGATAACGTTCTGTGAAGGGTTTGTTATAGAGGGGAAATACAAACTCAAACATTAGTGAATTGGATTTTAAATGTAAAGCTGAAAAAAGGTGGAGGCCTTTGTTAGAATTATCATTAGCGCTAGCGATTAGCATAAGCGATTCACAGGCTAACTGGAAGGCAAACGGCTACCATTCACGAACACTTCTCTCTCCGCGGACTGCAGAGACAGTTCATTGGTGACCAAAGACCACACCTGGCTCCAGATCAGCCGATAGCAGTTTAAATTGCAATAGCGGGTGTCAGTCAGTATAGGGAAGTCCCTTTGTATTTCCTTTGTATTTCATATGTAGAATCTAGAATTAAAATACTTTGCACTAAACAACAGATGTTTCAGATGAAAAAAAAGATGGTTTGGGGGTTTAGTTACTCTTTAAATAAAACGGGGCCTTTATGTGAAAAGGCCGAGGTGTGTATAGGGAAACTTGACACATCTGAATCTTGAAACACTAAGACAAACGTCACAGGAGTGCATGTTCACAGACAACAACAACAACAACTCAATCCTCAAAGGGAAATTGCTGCATCTCAGCTGATGAGCTGAACTCAGCTTCCCCCCCTGTTCTCCTTCCTGCTCTGCACTACACCTGTGAATCATTTCCAATTCAGGGATTCTCTCTCAAAAGAAGTCGTTTCCTCCATGATAGGTTTTCCACGTGAACAGTGGCCACACTGGTGACATGTAACAGCAGAGGTTTTGGTGCGTAGATGTTTAGGAACAAAAGCCTTGGAGATCAGAATCATCACTTACACTGGGACCCATTAGACATGCTCACTGCTATCCCGCCGGAGCCTTTTAAGCCTGATACGTCTGTAATAAACTCACATTATCTGCAATAACCCACACTAAGACTCTTTGCTGGTTTCACCGTCCATTAGGGTCGTCGTCTACACAACCAAGTTCATTGGTCAACCACTCCTGCTGCATTTATTGACGAGGCAAAAAGCCTCTCGTAGCAACTGAAGTTTTCCATCTGCCTTTTTTTTAAACCCTGAATACTTGATGAACTGCCTTTATGTTTGATGTGATCTAGACGATAAAAACATCTCAAAAAGGCAACCAACTGTTATTTTCTGTAGCGAGTAATCTGCTGTTTATTTTCTGGATTTACCATTTGAATTGTCGAAAAAGTGTTCTTAAAAATGTGACTTTTTTTCGATAATCGAAATGATCATCAAATAATAGTTTTAGTTATTATTATTATTGAGAATTATTTTGTCTGTCATACATCATACTAAACTGAATATCTTTTGGTTTTGGCGATAGCAATTTTACTTTTTAATTAAAAGAGCTTATTTCAAACAAATTGAATATTGAACGGAACATAAAAGGCTCCAATAAAAAAAAGAATGATAGTTTAATACGTTTTTTCTACTGATACTGTCTAACTAAAAAAATGCAATACTGCAGTCTTTTGCTATATTTATTAAGCAAATTGAGGTCATGATGACAATATTAAAATAAATTCCATATATTGTGCAGCCCTTTTCATCTAACAGACAAAATGATTTAGCAGTAAATCAAGAAAATAATTGGTAGATTCATCACCTATTAGTTTCAGCCATAAAACAACGCCCACCACAGTTTCCAGAGTCCCAGGTAACGTCTTTAAATGTCTCCTGTTGTCCCAAACCTAAAGATGTCCAATTTCAAATGGTATAAAACGGAGCAAAGGACCAAACCCTCACATTTGACAAGCTGCTCCCAAGAACATGTGACTCAGAATGAAATAGTTGCCGATTCATTTTCTGTCACTAATCGAATTAGAGCTCCGATAAAACCCTAGAAACTGTCCTCTGAATGAAAGAAAGTTCTGTCTTCATCAACAAGCAGCACAAGACAGGCAATCAGTGATTCACAGCTCTTGTGGTCCAACGATGGATCAAAAGATAAAATCACAAGTGAACAACAAATCATCTCATCTTACCAAAGTGATTCCGAGTTCCTTCACCTGCTCTTTAGGTACAAACGGAGCCGAACTGCTTCGGACAGATTCATCCAGATCCCGAGTTAAGTGCCTCACAGCGAGAGCACCGCTAACGCCAGCGAGCCTCGGCTCTTCTGCCCTCCTGCTCGCTGCCTCTCAGCCCCCCCGACGAATGTGGTCTGGGCACTGTCTGTTCACATGATGTCAGCAGCTGCTCCGCTGACAATGAGCCCACTTCAAACACAAGGGAGCTGTATTTCCTCATCGGGATCGGCATTGTTGTTCCTCTCTGGACTTCCTCTCATAAATAAATAAAAAGCCTCGGCCATTCAACTCCGGTGTATATATTTGCCCTATATCCTTCCTCTACTCACGGGGTCCCGGGCTTGGGTGTGAAGGCCTCGTTTGTGTGAAGTGAATATAGCAACTTGCCTGACAGATATAGCGTTAGCTCTTCAGCTCAGACTCTGTGAAAACGTTCCCTGCTGAAGACACGAGAGCACACAAATCTCCGCCACTTCAAAAAGAGGTTTTCATCACCAACGGCACTTAAGAGTTCCAAGCTTTCTATTAAATCGCAGTAGAGCCCCCCTCCCCATCTTCTCTGTCAGACATGCAGAATTATCCCCGATGACACCGGGATACTCAATGCAATGTTCTGTCTCCCTTTCACTGAGCAGAGACACCAAGAATGATCACTGTCACTCTCACATAATTGCCGTCTTAAATGAGCGTACTGAGCCCCGGCGGCCCAGAGGCATTATGAATCAGCCAAGGAACGGGAGATCAGAAGCCTGACCGAGGCTATTAGCATCAGCTGCCGTGTGGAAAAGCCTTCGGTGAGCTCATGAATAAAAAAAAAACAAAAAGGGAGCTGCTTCTTCAGAAAGCTGCGGCCAAATCAAAAATCAATCGGACGATCTCAGCAGGCACACGGGAGGAGCGGAGTCGTGTTTCCCACTTCACAAGTCGGAGCACTTCGAGGCTCACACAACAGATAAGTGATGGTGGAAAATACAGATATTTATCGATTTGGTCTAAAAAGAGTAGATCCATCAAAAAACACCCACTCTCTGATGTTGACTGCCTTGAATAGCTTATTTTAATTACTGAATAATTTGTAGTTGTTGTTCTCAATTAATCAATTTGATGTTTAGTTTGTAAAATGTCACAGAAGAGTGAAAAACATTTCCCCAAAGCCTGACGTCTTCAAATGTTTTGTTTTATCTCAACGTGTTCAATTACAAGCAGAGATAAGCATTTAAGTCAAACGATCAATCAGTTATTAAAGTGGTTGCATATTCAATTGCTGTCGATCAACTAGAAGTTTAAACGCTACCGTTTACAGAAATGCGGTTCTGGCTAACGAAAGATAGTTTCATTATAAACCAATGAAAACATAGTTATGATTATTGTATTCCATTTCTGCTAAAGGATCCCCAAAATGCTACACAAAGGTGGAAATCAAACTAAACACAAAAGCAGGGTGATACAACTGCAGAATGAAGTTTTCCTCTGTGTTAAGCGGAGTAAAGATGGACTGCTCCCTGCCCTGAGGAACGCCAAGCTCCAATTGGCTCGTAGGGGATTAGAAGGTCGGAGATGAAACGAGCTACAAAAGCGAGATGAGCCTCGGTGGTGAGAAAAAATCTATTAAAAACTTTGCAGGAAACCTGTGGGGTTAAGTGTCTGTGTACAGAAGGCCTTCTAGACTCTGTTCTCCAGGTCAGGAGGATCGATGTGGTACGTTGGCTGCTGTTAAACAGCGATTTACGACGTATTACCAGATACCCTCCCGCAGCTTTAACAAAGCTCAAATGGCCTCACTGTGGATTTAGTTAAAAGCTGTTGTGCTGCTGAGTTATGCACTTATTGCAATTGCATTGGACAAGGACATACTTTTGCTGCAGAAAATAGTATTTCACTCTTGTGCGAGATTTAATGGACAAAATAGTAACCAAGTGAGAGGGATTTCTGACTTGTATGGCTTCATATGGCTGTTTTTAATGACTGGTATCTGTAAATAGCGAGACCTTGAGGAGACATACAGATAAGCTGGTAGGTGATACAGAAGATCGTCGCACCTTCAGGAAAAGAAGCAGAGAGAAGATGAAGCCGTATCAACTGAAAGGTCAGTGAGATATGAAGGGAACCACATAATATGAAATGGTTAGCACCCCCACTACGTACTTTCCCCCGTTTGTCGACGTTACCGGCCGTGCTAATTACAACAAGTCAATTTGTAATGAGTCGGATTGTAAATGACCTGAGAATTGACTGATTCAAACAATGTGACTGACTTTTTGTTTGATTTGAGCACTGCGTTTGATAATATTGATCATGGCGGTAAATCAATTGGCTTGAAAAATGCAAAAAAAAAGGTCTCTCTGGTGTTGGGCGCTTGAATGGATACAGTGGTCCTCAAGGAAGCATTTTACGCCCCTCATGGCAACATCATTAGACACCCTAATGTCAAATCATTGTTATGCTGATGACACATAACTATATATCTCTGTCTCGCCAGAGACAAAATATAGGAGATAATACTATAATATAAATGCAAAAATAACCACAAAGAGATTCGAAATGACCACAAAGAGACAAAGAAACTGCTACAAAAAAATTCATAAAAGGCAACAAGAAACAAAATGAACACAAAGACAAAAACCTGCCACAGAGAGATGCTGAATAAGAGTAGTGCCCGACTTCCTCACTCCTTTACTTGGTGATACACGGGACTACTTCTTGGATCACTTCCTGGAATGACCACTGTTTTCTTTGTTGAACAGAATGATGCTTTGGTATGTTCTCAGCTCAGAAAGGAAACAAGTCCATTTCCCCCCCACCAAAAAAAGCCAAACTATTCCTTTAAGAAAACGACGTCATCGAGTGATTCCATCCCGATGACCACAGCACATTCACATGACCAGCCTCCGCACAGGAAGTCCGTCATGACACCCAGTTAACACAATCCACACCGATCACTGCAGCTGAGAAGCCATGCTGACAAATGCCCAAAACGTTTAAACAACATATGTGTGTCTTTTTAACGAAAGCTCTTACTCCGCTCCCAAAATGCCTCATCTGCTAAACAGATGGCAGGAGAGTGTAAACAGTGAAGAGTCCTCTAACACAGCCCGTCTTCCTCCGGCTAACACAGCTCACTAAGCAACAGCTGGATCGATCAACGGCAATTCTCCAGGCAGGAGAGCATCTTAATATCACTTCACACAATACGCAAACACAGGAGAAGTAACAGGATCACACACACCCGCGAGGATCAGATGTCCATGTTGGGAGGTAGGAAGTGAAGGATACATTACCAGGTCTTACACCACCAGTTTTCCTGTGGTCCGAAAACGGCAAAGGATCTGTGATCGGGCAAAGCTTAAACAGGGAGAGAGAGAGAGACGAGTGGCCAGACAGCCCGACATATGAGACTATGAATCTACTGTAGCAACATGCCCGGCCTCCAGCTATTGGGAATCCCCTGTGTGTGTGTGTGTGTGTGTGTGTGTGTGTGTGTGTGTGTGTGTGTGTGTGTGTGTGTGTGTGTGTGTGTGTGTGTGTGTGTGTGTGTGTGTGGGGGGGGGGGGGGGGGGGACGGGTGTGAGTCTCGTCAAGCAATGATTCACAGTTTAGTCAGGAGCAGGTGCTTCAGCAACACAAATGTGTTATTTAATTATGCCTGAGCATGAAACACACAGATAGTACTCAAATGCACTGTGGAGTATTATATTTACTCCAGAGTACTTGAGTATACTTATATTTTTTACTCCACTACAGTGATCTGATAAAAAAATACAAAATACAATCAACAAGTAATTGATGATGCATCATCAATCAAGTCTAATTTATCCATAATAATATAATACATAAAACAACTAATAAATTAGGTTGTATTGTTAGAGGTTAAGCTACTACAACATTTAGCATTGCAGTCGTTATTTAACATCAATAATACAACTTTTATATCATTCTGAAATGAGCCCTTCTGCATAATGAGTACTTTTACTTTTGGTACTTTGAGACTATTTTGATGTCAGTATTTAAATACTTAATGCAAACATGTTTCTACACTGAATTGCTACTTTTAGTCAAAGATCGAAGTGCTTCCACCACTACTCGTATCATGTAACTTTCCTCATTTCTCGCGACAAAAACAAGTCCGCTAACCGAGATTAATAAGAGAGGAAGCAGGAGAGCAGCTGGAAAATCCAGGTCAGTTTATGTGTGGATCTCTATGAGTTTGTGCAACACAGTCTTTGGCCTCTAGGGGGCAGTGTGATTCTCTGGCCTCTCAGAGCATCACTCAATATATTATATACAGTATATTGATAATATTATATTGAGTGATGCCGTGAGAGGCCAGATAATTACACTGCCCCCTAGAGGCCACTCAGAGCTCCACAGCTGTGGTGGCTGTAATGGCTTTTTTTTGTGCGTCTCTGAAACCCTGCATCAGTGTTTGTAAAGTGTTGTAGCCCATATTAAAAAAAAGTGTGCCTGGATTCAGATTTTTATTTTGACATAATTGTACGACCTTCCTAAAAGAGATGAATGTTCCTCGAGACAAACATCTCTGAACAGGTATTCTCTTGTTTGCTTTAAAGCCAAACTAATTTATGTCTGTGTAAAACAGCAATGTATTGTAAGATAAGGACATGACACTTTTTAAGGTTCGACATCCAAGTTGCAAATATTTAGATGTGGAGAGACTCTGCTGTGTGTCTGGAAAAGTACCGAGGGAGCTAAAAGGACACAGAAAAAAAACCAAACTATTTTAGATACTTGTTCTTCTTTTCAAGCCAAAACTCTGTTTAATTTTTTAACATTTCCATAATATTACTCTGGTTTAAGCTTCCTACATTTAAAGATGTTCTGTTATTAGATAGCTCCATCCATCCATTGTCTACCGCTATTCAGGGTCACGGGTGGGGGCTGGAGCCGATCGTTATTAGATAACTATTAGTCATAATAGTAAAATATTTTATTCAGTTACAGTGTGCGATGAAGATTAAAATCCAGTTATATCTGAGATCTGTAATTATTCATATTCTATTAGTGACAAATAGACTCCACCATTTGTTGGGCTGCAATTAAATTTTATTTTTTGTTATTGATTAATGTTAAGTCATAAAGCCTCCTTTGCTCAAAACAATTTCCTCTAATCAATGTCAAAATAGTTGCAAATGCATTTTCTGCACATCCTTTAATTAATTGCTTAACTACTACTCATGTCCCCATTCCTAGTCTAGAGGCTGATGTGCTGGTCGGTGATTTTTCCTCCCACTGGCCATTCTGTCTATTCTAATGCTACTGCAAGGTTGCCCGCTTCTATTTCCGTGCACACATTTAACAACACGAGACCTCAGCAGGAAGCAGGTGGTTTGTTTGCCTGTGTTGTTTATGCCCTATCTTTTCCCAGGCTTTCTGTGCGCACACTGGAGGCTGAAAAAGACCCTTGAGTTAGACGAGGAGGAGGAGGAGGAGGAGGAGGAGGAGGAGGAGGAGGAGGAGGAGGAGGAGGAGGACCATGAAGCAAGGACAAGAGAGAGAGATGATGGGAGGAAGGAATAGAGGAAAATGAGGAGAGGATGATGGGATGGAAAGCAGTCGAGGGCGAGGTCAAGATGGTAAGCGTAATGATGAGAGGAAAAAGAGGGAGGACGGCAGATGCAAAGAAGAGAGTGCACACGTTTACTGCAAGTTCCAAATATGGAAATATCCATAACTAGAGTTCCTAAAAAATGGGGCGATGTCCCTCTGCACCACCTGTTAGAGGGGTTTCACCCCTCTAACAGAGGACCGCTCCCGTACGAAGCAAATATGATCACTCAGGCTCCTCTCACCTGCACCGGCGGCCACGACGTGTGCCCGAGGTTTGCCAAGTAATTCGACTCAGCTGCATCATCACACTTTTCTCCCACAAGTCTGGGAGGATGTGGGCGTCATGCGATTCGATTTGCTGAGTTGACGGGGATAAAAAGGCACAAACGTATCCCTCCCCACGAGCAAACACACACACACACACACACACACACACACACACACACACACACACACACACACACACACACACACACACACACACACACACACACACACACACACACACACACACACACACACACACACACACACACACACACACACACAGGAAAAAAAAGAGCCAAGGCAAACGTTGCACTTTCCTCCAGACCCAGATAAGGAGACCATCGCTCATGTTGGTTTACAGGACAAACACCTTCAGTTTCTAATTTACAACCAAACCTGTGAAACCAGCCATGGATGTATTCAGAAACATATTGGGAATGTCAAATATACAGGGAAGAACTACACGATGTACCGTCACACTCACTTCTCTCTCTGCAAAGCCCTTAAACCAGATAAATTATAATAAACATGAATGGCTGAAGCACTTCTTTGATTTATTATCGATAGAGTGCAGCTTCGACCCTGAAAGACTATGATAACCTCATATATAATTATAAATATATGTTTGTTAAGTTTTCAGTTGACCAGTCATTCGTTTTGCAGTGTTTTCCCACCATTTAACAATAACTAAATAGAACCACATCTTTTAATTAAGAGTAATCAACACATTCTGGCGACAGAAAGGGAAACGGGATGTACTGTGAATATTTTACTGTAAAGTGCGTTTTAATGACAGTCAATTTGCTCTCTACAGCACTTCCTCTGTGCGACCCATCAACATCGCTCATCGTTACTCCTCCTCTGGGATTTGGATGAAGAGCTTCTCTGAAAAACAATCAAATCATTTTTTTTAAGGCAAACTGAAGCGTGAGAATTCCCAAAGTGGATCAAATTTAAAAAGCACAAAGCAGATCACAAGCTTATATGGTTCCCCTTCAACCGGTGAAGGTCACACTGTTCCTTTTGGCCTCCGGCACTTTTCTGTCTTATTGACTTCACATGGAATATGAAATGGGTCGCCACCTAAAATAATCAAATCTGATTTGCTTTTTTGTTCCCCCCATGAGGAGAGACTCTCATCAAATCATCTTTCACCGACTTGCAAGGCCAAAACAGGACGCGTCTGTTTTACTTCCAAACCGATTCACATGGATGACAATGCATTTACATAACAAGGCATGATTAAAAAAAAAAAAAAAGTGTTTATTCAACACCTCGGTCCTATCTGTGAAATGGATGCTGACGCTGTGTGGCCGGCTGAAGTAAGAGGGCATAACTGGCCTTTTAAATCAACTGGCTTAGTGCTGAAAAACTAATGTGCTGCCACTTCGAAAAGCAACTGCGGAGAACGATGTCGTTTATCAGGAAGAGGAAATACGTGAGGAAACAGATTTGTTTTTTATGAATGCAGAAACAATGAACAAAATCCACTAATGGGTATGTAATATCCTTCTACTTTCTGCAGCTACTTAGTGCGTGCAGTGCTGCAGCTGCAGTCTGTAACAGGGTTTAGAATATAATATTTCCACTTGGAATCAAATCAAGCAAACTTGGAAGTGCTACTCCACCCGAAAATCCATCATTTAAGTACACGCTTGTTCCCTGCAGGCGTAAGTCAGCAGTTCGATCCATTATAGAAGCTGCGGTCAGTTGGTATTCATGGTTACAGTGCATTTCAATAGGTTTCGCTGCGTACAAAAGTTCCCAGGGAACGTCTAAGACTCCTAGAGCTTAACAGTCTCCTGTTGTCTGTCACATAATCAGCATGTCACTATACTCACATGTGCAGGGGCGCTTACCTTTCTAATTTATTTGTCCTAACCACCAACAGCGTGTATCAGTGCTTACTTAACCGTTATATGAGTAAATCTGAATTTTAAGGGTCCCCGGCATGTAATGTCTACTCATGTTCTTATCTTTCGCCTCCCAGATCCCCAATTCTTCTCACCATCTTCCTTTTCTCCCAGTGTATGGGACTACTTTATGCATGATTAAGTGATATGGATGAAGTCTGAAAATACATTTGTTCAATTTTGAATAATTTAGGGTATTTTTCTTGGGGGGACAATTCATGTTTTTCAGAAATTGGGGCGGTCTTGTGTACCAGCAAGACAGAAGCCGTTCTCCTTAAAGAAACTAATTATAAACTTTAGGTAGCAAGTGTTTCACACAGTTATCAACACACTGTATTATGTGCCAAAAAAACATGGAGTAAGCTGCACTGCGTAATCATTTCACAGAAGATGAATTGCCAACCATTTTTCAAGCAAAGATGTCAGATAATTGAAAAGTTCCAGCTCCCTGGAAACATAAGGATTTGATCCTTATTTCTTCTTGTACATTATAGAAAACAGAATATATCCATCCTCCAGATGCAAGATGCAAAACATCCTCTTCCTTTCCAGTCCCACAGATATAAAATGGGGATGTGCTGCTGTCATATTTCATGCCACATTGATTGCTGCCACTAATGGAACTACAAATTGTAAAATTAAATCATCATTATATTTCCTTCGGTTGTTAGAAAGAAATTAGAAATGAACAGACTGAACAGTAGGTTAATTGAACTCTACAAAAGTAATGACATCAGTGTGTCTCCCGTCTTCCATTCGATGCACCCAGTCATGTGTTGGGATGTATTTTGGAGGTTCATAGCTATACAATCATGTTGCAAAAGGCAAAACGCTTATAAAAAAGTGACGGTGGATTGATATTGGGTTCTTTAAACACCAGCAGCCCTGGTCTCCAGACTACTAGAGAGTAACATATGCAATCTTAAGGAGTTTCCTCTTTGTCCGTCACTTTAAATGCATGCCCTCTCTCTGGCTTAAACTAACAACTCGACACCCATGAAGTAGCCGCGCCACTAGCGGATGTTAGCATAGAAAAGTCACGGCCACAGTAGTTGGTGTTTAGTAAAAACCGACACATCTCAAGCCACAAATAGGTGCGACATGGCCTTAAGCAGCCGTATTCACATCGTCACCCTGCTCATGAGACCGTGGGCCATCATTACACACGACCAGACTATTTATAGCACCTGTATCATTACATCAATACATGTACCATTCATAGGCTGCGAGGTCTCAATCACCACAGATTAACTTCAGAAAGATAAATCGATATAAATGTAAATTTTAAAGCGCCGCTTTCAAGAGAAGTCTTTACAAAGTGCTTCACAATAAAGGATCAAATGAGTCTTAAAACAGCAAAATGATAAAATAAAGTTCATATGCAGCTTTCATTGATATTCTACAACAGTAATAGCAGACAATCAGCCAATCTACCAACCTGCAGGATTTTTTATTATTTAGATTTTGTCGCTCACCTTATCTACTTAAATCATCCATCGGTCTTTTATCAGTAAAAGTGTGGCAAATGGGTTTTTGTGCAGAAATGGGGTCAGATCCGAACTGATCACTGAAGGAAGTATAAATAGAAATGTAGCCTTGTCTAAACAATATAACAGTAAGTGACAGAATAAGCATTTGAGTCTCTTCAGAAAGCCTTTTCTATGCGGTACGTGACACACTGGAGGCCCCCGTGGTGATGCCACTCATTTTCTCCTCACGGGGAAGTCAGGGATCTAAAAACAGAGAGCTTAAGTCCTCTGCACACAAGGCAAAGAATGTGGTAGGAGGTCAACGCAGTTGAACTGACAAATCCCTGTCCACGAAATATGTACACATTAAACCCGTGATTATACGGAGGGAGGCGCACAAAAATAGACCCCGAGCAGCGTGTTCACATGGTGCCTGAACCCCGCTGCCTGGCTGGTAAAGACTGCACACTGTTGTTCTCTTAACCATGGGAAGGTCTCTGGGCAGGCGACCGATTGTGGGCATAATCTCAGAAGAAATCTATTCTAGAAGACACTTGAACCAATTCTTAGAATAGATGCTATTTTTAGCTTGAGCATGTTTCGGCCTGCCTCAGATTCCCATAAAAGGACAGGATTCTCCAACTAATGAGATAATGTACATGTGTACCGCAACAGCAGGACAAGAGAAAGCCGTCAGGCGAGGAGAAAAAAAACTCAATCTGATGGCCGGGCTAACCGTCCCCACCGTGTATCCTTAATGTAGGCTCTCAGCACCAGGATCTAGGGCTTCAAATGTTCTCAGGGTAATCATGTTATTGTTGGCAGCCCTCAGCAGGAGCAGATATGGCCTCCATTTACCGAAGGAGTTTGCAGGAAGGGAGAATGGTGTGAGTGAGCGCTGGACGTGCGGCGCTGCAGATAACGCCGTGATCTGATTACTCCTGATTTAGCCGCTTTCTAAGTAACCCCGCGTCGGATTGGAAGATGCACACGGCACAAAAAGGGGGCCTCTTGCAGGGGGGAGCGTTCACAACAGCCAGAACCTGAGTGCACGTAATCTGGACGGTGAGTCGGTAAATATGATTGGAACACGGGGAGGTTCTGCTGGGATCTGTCCAAGGTCAGTGGGGCATGTGGGTCTCTCTAGTAGCAGTGAGGTTTGCTTTCATCGCTGCCCCCCCCCCCCCCCCCCTCCAAGGATAACAGGCCGTGTTTGTTTAGCTGGTGGAAAAGAGAGGAGATGAGGCCGTATAAAGCTATATATAAAAAAATACACATATCAGACTGTGAAGGATGTACTGTGTGGCTCAAACCCCTACGACATGAGATTTTTCTAACGCGATAAAAACAATGACCTTAAATCCTTACGTCCATTGATGCCAAAATCCAGATGATGATGATGATGCCTTTTGACCAGACACATAAGGTGCATCTGTTTTTGTCGAACACATCATTCATCGATATGATCTGCAACAACTCGGATAATTGTTAGTCATTTTTCATGGTCCTGCATGGCTAAATTATATAGATTAATTTGTGCCAGTTGACCAAATATGTGCAGGTTTTACTTAGAAAGCTACTTGATATCATCACCATGGGATCTAGGAAAGTGTGATGGGCCTTTTCCTGATACTAAGTCAAAAAGATTAAACAATTAAACCAGAAAAAAAACAGCAGAACATTTAAATAATCAATCATTGCAGTCCAGGATATTACTCTGGCCTCATTACTTCCGGCTGTAGTTTTAACCCCCGGACCCAGAATCGCACAGTTGCCCCAATTTTCTCTCCAAAATGTGGAATTTAAAGTGACGTGCAACAGTTTTCCCTGAGCCGTGAAATCAGAACGAATCACCGTAAATGAAGCTTGTCAAGACGTGCCGACAATCCAACCGACGCTGTACCGAAATCAAAAACTGGTTATACTGCAACACCCCTGCCTTCATTTGAACTGAATCGTCAGTTTGTTGTTGTCGAGAGAGAGAGAGAGAGAGAGAGAGAGAGAGAGAGAGAGAGAGAGAGAGAGACAGAGAGAGAGAGAGAGAGAGAGAGAGAGAGAGAGAGAGAGACTGCTTTGGTAACAGTCAGCCGGTTGACAGTGAAACAAACCACCACAGGCAGATGGGCAGCCAGTATTTATCCTCACCAGAGCCCATGCCCAGTGACGCTGGCACTTGCCCAGCAACACTCAAGCAAAGCGGGGGTCCCAGGCTACTCCCTCCCCCCCCACCACCACCCCCACCCCGCCTGCTGCTGCTGATGCTGCTGCATCCCTGAGCACCATCTCCATCCAGCTGACATTTCACGAGATTCACCTGCACTGACGTGACCCCCCCCCCCCCCCCTCTTCTCAGTAGCCAGGTTATTGCATGAAAACCTGCTGTCATCACTGCCTTGTTATCTAATCGAGTTAGGAAATAGACCAAGTTGATTTTTTTTTTTTTTTTTTGTGGGGCTGGCTGGCTGGCTGGATGCATTGACAGAGCAGAAAAGCACAGTTGATGAGAGAGGAGAGCTTTCAAAAAGCTATCCCGGCTGTCATAAGCGTCCCTGAATGCAGCAGCCAACGTGTGGGAAGGACATGCCAGTCCTTTAAAACCACACACACACACACACACACACACACACACACACACGAGCATAATGGATGCACTTGAATGCCTCATGCATTCGAGGAGGAGGGTAAAAATTGTGATTATCATCCATAATGTCATTCGCCGAGGGGGGTTTAATTGTTGTCCGTTTGACAGATTCAAATGCACCGCGGACATCAGCGGCTCTGTGTTGTTAAGTCTTTGTGTTGGCTGGGAAAAATGAAAATCGTGTGTAAAAAAAAAAAAAAAAAAAAAGCCTCGCTTCGTGACTGTGCAGCTCGCTGCGGATGGTCACTTCAGACAGGAGCCGTTTTATGCACTTGAATCCAACAGATGAAGCCGCTTCACCCCCTCCTCCCGCCCCTCCACACGTTTATATCTGTCATATATCCACTAACCTTGGTCGGGTCGCCTCCTGTTAGCCACTTGTTACAATGGAAGTCCAACACCATGGATCCCCGACTTAAGTTTCCTGGCAGTCGGACAAAAAGAGCTGGGCCGAGACCGGAGCGACGGACGGTGGCGCGGATGGAACACACACACCGTGGCGGTCCGAGGTGTGTTAAAGAAGAAGAAGAAGAAACAGCCTGGGTGTGTGTGTGTGTGTGTGTGTGTGTGTGTGTTTCCTCTCTGGGTACCGTCAGCAAACAACGACAAAAAGGTTGTGCCTTCAAACAGCTGTTTTCCAAAATGGAGTTATCCGTGTCTGAGCCAATCAGAGCGCGTCTGTGGAGGCTCCCATTCCTCTGTAGGCTGGAGCACACACACACACACACACACACACACACACACACACACACACTGAAGATCACACACTGAAGATCTGCTGTTTCTTTTATTGAGGGATGATTGATTGTAGCTTTTATTTAGACAAACATCAAAGCAGACTCATGATATTTCCTGGCAGGGATTTCCTGTTTTATGTTGTTTTTTATTGTGCTCCCCATGGCTCTTATATATTAAATCACAAGATTACTAAGTCATTCATTAACGGAAAAGCAGCAGCTTACAGTTTTAGCTGAAGTGGAGGCCAGTTTGAACTATTGATTATTTGCATTACGGGTCAATCTGCTGATTATTTGCTCCATTAATCGATTGATTATTCAGGAAAGAGAGAGAAATGACATCACATTTACCCATAAGCTAGTGACACCTTTGTTTTGTCCAACCAAACATTATTAAAAAAGAAAGAAAAAAATGTTTAAAAAGAATTCCCATGATGCAACTCCAGTTTGTGCCTCTAATATACATTGATGCTTACATATGACTCTCATCATCCATGTCCGTTTCATACCTGGAAATTACACATGACTATGTTTTCATTCAGGTGGTCTTTCTCAAAGATCAGATGCTTCGATCTGTGACTAAATGATCTGCCTTTGTTTTTTTTTATGTTGTTATGAACTCACGTTACATGAGCGTGCAGCATAGATCAATGTCATGGAAACAGCACACTCACAATATCTAAGAGCGTAGGCTGTGTGGAGTTAAAATAAAGTAAAAATCTCATGAAAGATGCAGAAATGAATGAGTTCATGTTGCAGAAGGGAACGATTGAACCAGCAGGCTCACGTGCCGACGCCGTTTAAATCTCGACTGTAAGACGCAGCTCTTCATGGTTTCAAACACATCGAATTAAAATATCCACGTTTCCATGAAACTTATAGTTTAATGAAGTCGTGCAAGAAATCACTTTCGTTAAGGTCAGTTTTTGTTGAAGCATTATAACCTTATAAAAGGGAGGATTTGTTGCAGGACTGTTGTATTATGGACCACATTATTTACCTGAGCTGGCAATTAGGTGTAAAGACAATGCACTCTGAAAAGGCCAGTTATGAGTAATGAGTCCTTTTACTGTTGCTTTTAAGACTTGTGTTCTAGTACATTTTTGAATGCAGGCTTTACTTATAAGGGATTCTTTTGAAATGGTGGTATTATGTTCACAAGCAAAAGATCTGAACACTTCTTCCACCACTGCATTTTTTAAAGAACTCTCTTTGGGGACCCATGAACCCAGCAATGCTGCTCAAGTCAGTTGCAATGTGTTGCAATTATGTTGTGAAAAATCCCCACAACTTCCCCAGAGAATGCAGCACACCGCCACCCGCTGCCAACAGCAACAGCATCCGCAGCGAGAAACAAGACGCAAATAGCAAAGAGCTTGTTTACTGTCTTTACTACCAACAATAAATAACCTGCAACACAATATAGCTTATATAGCCAAAGACATGCTTCTAAATAAAAATATAAAAGATGAAAAATAAGTTTGCTTAGGGCTACTGCAAACAAACAGATCCATCATTATTGGACATTTCTGTACACAGCATGGTGGGGGAGTTTGGCAAAACAGAGTCAGGATTAAAGGTTCTCTTCCATATGTGACTCCTGAGATCAGTGATGGCCCCGGTGATAAGACTGGCTGATAAAAGGCATGCAAACAGGTTAACAAAGATTTAAAAAAACAATATAAGGCATATTATCAGAACTGAAAGGATAATCCTCTCAGAAGATTCAAGTTAGAGAAAACTCAAGCGTCAACTAAACAAAGGCCCTGGAATACTGTGTTAGAGTTTGAGCGAAAGCATTTAAATCTATTGTATTATTATCTCTCTAAGTCACAGCAGCCATTATGTTCGACTTCCTAACAACGAAGTATATACACTCTTAAATAAGACGAGCCCTGATGAGAATACACATGAGTCTATACATCTATACACAGGGAAATCTACAGTTAAAGGCAATGTATCAGACGACTACATACACATAAACTGTCTGCATTTGTTTTGAGTTATGGGGCAATGTAACCATGCAGACGGAGCATTAATGGCACTGCAAGTTCTCCTTCAGTGGAACAATATTAAAGGATTGGTTCATATTTTCTACGTTTTCTAAACAATATTTACAAATGTGCATTGACGGAGCTTTTAATTGCTGTAATCACTCCTCGTGTTTCTACCGGCTGTAAGGACATCACTCCCTGGCATGCTGGGGGGACAAATCCACAGTCTTGTTTTTTTTTTGCAAAAAAATGTATTTGAAAGCTGAGCTGAAGCTAATATGAGGTTTCAGAAGGCTTCAGAATCAAGTGGGTATCAGAAGCACTGTCATAGTAGCTGCTAACTGCTCCTTATGCCTCCTTTTTAAATTCAGCAAAAAAATCAAACAAGGACTGTGAATTTTCCCCCTCCATGTCTTCCATTAAAGCACATTAGGACGGGATCCTTTAACAGCCAGTATAGACAATTCCGTCAGATAAAACCTGCTTCAGTGTACATAAGAGCGCCTGACTCCCAAAAAAAATGTGAACCCATCCTTTAAAAGCCAGAAATAACTTCAGAAAGGGGCCAAACATGCATCGGCTCATGTCGAAAGCCTCTTTGCCAGAGCCTGCAGCTGCCTTGGAACCATGATTGAATGCTGGGCTACGTGTAAACTACAAAAGACTATCCATCTATAGTAGTGCTGCTTAGTTAGTAAAATAAATCATGTATAATATTGGCACCTTGCCCCGTAAAAGTCTCCACGCTCGTTTCAAATGAAACAGAAAACGTCCTCTCAGTGATGGGAGCGTAAGCATCCACGGTCTGCATCAGTAACAGTAGTAGAGTTGAGAGCGCAGCCCCCTGAAGGTGTCGTCGTCCTGCCCGCTGGCCTGCTCTCCTTCAAACAGCATGGAGTCTGGGAGCAGCACGCCCTCTAGTGGATCCGGCTGGCAGAACTCCACTATGAATTCCTCCTCGCAGTCCAGAAGCACTCTCGACCACGCGCACAAGTCCAGTTGGCCCGCGACGCCGCCGTACTCCTCCGGCAGAACTGAGCGAGGGATGTTCCTGTGCAGGGAGCGCAGGTCCGAGCCGTGGAGGAGGTACTGCGTGAGGAGACAGCACAGAGAGTCTTTAAAGAGCCAGATATTTCCCGTTCATGTGTCAAATGAATCCTCATGTAGCTCTGATTGTGTAAATATACTGTTTGATAAAGCGTTTGCCATATTATTAACTTAAAAGGAGATAACACTCCAGTTTTGTGCTTATAGCTTGTTTCCATTGACCCCAAATTATAAAAAAAAAAAAACAGTTACCACAGGTTTAAATAAACACACACAAAAACAACCCTGTATTTACGAAAGAGACTTGGGAAAATACAGGGTTTGGTAGCTGGTTGTCGAGTTCATTCTCTTGAAAAGAAAACGCTTGGCCCCTTCATTTTCACGGCTGAAAATAGAGGATTATTTTGGAGCAGAGGCTGTGGATAATAGGGAGGCACATGACTCAAAACAGTCTTTTGTTCAAAACAAAAGAGTCGGAGACAATTCAAGGACAATAATTACCCTTTCTGCCATCTTCTCCTTCAGAAAAGGCTTAATAATAGCGAAGATGCCTTTGAAAATCCTGGGCTCGTTTATTATGTTAACGGCCTTGATTCTGATTGGAAAGCCATCCTGCAAATTGGAGGAGAAATTGCATTTAGTCACAGCCGATCCTCGTCAAACATTTCAGTTGGGTTTTGTGTGCTCGTTTAAATATTACAAACTTCGCTGACAAAACTGAACAGCCTGTGCTTAAGAGCCACTGTTGTGTTAACATTTGACGTTGACATTTTGAGTAAATGCCACACTCATATCTATACCAGAAAAAAAAGTATTTGCTGAAGTGCAGACGTTAGATGTTAGATCTTTATCAGATGACATATTTCTACCATCAGATATTAGATTTCTCACCTGGAGGATGCTCACAACCTTTTTGGCGAGGAACGGGCCTGGATTGGACGCTTGTGACATCCCCACTCCGGTGTAATCGGCTAAGATGACAATACCGTTTACCTGCGTCTCCTCCGGCTGGATCAGCTTCTCCAGAGTCAGATAAATGGCCCTCACGTTATCAACGAACGGATAATCGTTTGGTTTCCACTTTCCTGGGAAAAGGAGAGTGAGGTGAGAAATGACGCCTCGTCATTTTTCAACATGGAATAATTAATCATGCAGTATTTCCTTAAGATATTTGGGAGAATGCACTGCGTTTGGGGTCTACTGAATAATGTGAGAGCAAAACGGACAACAGGAATTAAACATGGTTAATTTGTTATAAAACTGCTAAATTCTTTAAGAAAGATGAAGCCAACCTGGCCGGAGACAGAGGATGTATCTCCCGTTGGGGTCGGGCTGTGGCAGGACTGTGAGAAAGCCCAGGTCCAGGACGTGTTTAACTGTGGAAGGCTTCAGGTCCTGGAAAACCTCTGGCCAAGCCTTACGACCTGCATGGTAGTTGAGCAGCAGCTGCAGGGCACGGTCGTAGTCAAACTTCCTGGCTCGCAGGAAACGCAGGAGAAAGGTGTCGTCCAGCCGGGTCCTGAGATTGGGCTGTTCCTGCAGCGTGAGGTGAAAAATGATGAGCTCAGTTGATAAAGAGTTGGTAAACATGGTGAAAAACAATATAGAATTAATAATATATATATATATATATATGTGTGTGTTGTGTGCCAAAGCGCTTCATTGAGTCACAATGTCAAAATGATTGGCATGATCCTTCAAGTCAATGAACAAAGGTACCTGAATATCTTACTATAGACACTCATTTTATTGTACATTGTTGACTTTTGCAAATCAGCCTGCTTGTCTTCTGTAAATCATATTTCCCAGAATATTGCCTGTTGATGATTAAAGAGTAAATATATGATTCAAGAATAAAATGTTTGAATATTTGAGTAGGCATCCATTGCCAAAAGTCTTTTACTATGGGGGTTCCCCCCAAAAACTGCTTTAAATATAACTGGCACATAGACAGGAAGGAGATGATTTATATTTATATAAATACCTTCAATATCATGTCTCTCAGTGCTTGGACATCCCGCAGACGCCACTCTGGCTTCTCCTGGAGCTCCTCCCGTGCCTTGTGCACCAGCTCAGGGGTCAGGGTGCAGGAATACATGGGAGGAGGTGGTCCAGGGAACCAGCTATGTCCTGCAGCTGCTGATGGGTCCACTGGAGGAGACCGGAGATCGATGGACTCATGCTGATCGGCCATGGACTGACTGGGTGAAGCTGTTGAGCCAGAAACACACAAGAGGTACCAGAGAGGCCATTAAAAAACACTAAAAGACTACAGTCTGGGCTATCACATTAGCGCCTGCCAGGTATCTCTCTGTCACTCACACACACACACACACACACACACACACACACACACACACACACACACACAGTAGTACAAGGTAACTAGGTTGAGAAAAACCTCCTACTTGCTTTTTCAAACCCTCTTTGAGTACTTAAGTATAGGATTTGAATGCTGTTTTCACCACGACAGTTTGTATCCATTAATACCACTTTAACTGAACTGGACAATATATATTCGGAATAAAACGTTCCCTGATACACGTGAGAGTAGGAGAGTCCCCCACAAAGCCATAAAATGCTGAATGAATGTGTTTGTTTAACATTGAGCAGTCTGAGTCAGAGCCTAAGCCGACACGGGCTGGATAAATAACCTGAACCAGAACAAACCGATTCGACGCAACTAAAGTCAGAATAAAGGCTGAATACCAACCCAGTGTGCGTTAAACTTTACCCGACTAGCACACACACACAAACGCCCTTTCTTAGCATCCATTGGCAAGAGATAAAGATGTCATAAAAAGCCGCGACGACCACAAAAGTGTCAAAAATCACAACCGACCTGTCAGGAAAATACCTTTTCCGGGTAGAGAAATTGCGCTCTCTCATTGGTCCATATGCTAGCACGTGACCTAGTGGTGACGCACCAGATTGGTCGCGTTTTACGTCCGTTGTTTTGATGACTATGCTGCATTCAGGTACCCTTCGGAAACTAGCACCTTAACATGAAACAAATTAACTTTGTCACAAATTTCGTGGGTGTTTCGTTAAGTCTCTCGTATTTTCTATACTTTAAACACGTATTCTTAAAAAATAATATATTTCAATAAATGACTGACTGACGTGGCGATATTGCATTTGCGAAAGCGAACCCTACATTCTACGACTCTTTTGTGGAGGGTTTTCTCACGGCTTTAGTGTCTTTGAACCTCACATGTTGCAGGCTAACATAAATAGAAATGTCACACTTCTTCACGCACTATAAAGTGGTTCAAGTTAACTTAAAGCGTTAGGCCCATTTTAACGTCATTGCATGATGGCATTCAAATAGAAATAGACCCCGTATGTTTTATAGTAGGCTATAGTAGTTCGTGCATACTGTGTGTGGATATGTAGTTTCCCGTAGAAAAATCAATTACACTTGAATACGGTAGATGGCAGAGTTTGCCTTCACATTGCTCAACATGCATCACTGTCACTACGTCGTCTTATGATCTGCCAGGTATGTTTTCTACTTCAAAATTCAAAAATAATTCTGAAAATGAATACTAACTAATGTATTCATGTGTACGTTCGTTTATGATGTTAGGTGGATATTTGGATATCTTTGAGGATGACTTTCATGTCTGAAGCTTTTTCTGTGTTTTCTCAGCCAAACCTCTGGTCAGCCTATATTGGAGTCTAAATACAGCCCATTGAATACAGTACATTTACACAAACTATGGCTTTAATCAACTGCAATGAAGAACTTAATCCTTTAAGTGTCCGCCTCTCTCTTCCCCTCCCCCTCTCTCTTGAATCAGTGCTATCTATAATGATTTTATGGCACTTTATCAGTCTGAAGCAACATGTTGCATTAGGCTATCAGTGAACAAGCAGCACTGCCACGTTGGACCCTTTCTTCCCCTCCAGAGACTCCAACATGTCTGATTTCTTTATTACCTTGTCAGACAATCCCGTGAATTCATCAGCGAATCATAGATCATATAAAATATGGTCTGCAGAAAATGCGATGTAAAAATAGATCTTGAGATTTATTCATTCATCTTCACATTATAAGGCGAAACATTGACTTTTTTTGTAAGGCAGTACAGGTTACAAGGCACATTTTATTCCATCAGTTAAACGATGACAAAGTACTAAACAAAAAAAATATAATATAGATAAAAAATAATAAAACATATCATTGGGAAACTTCCTCAGTGTGTCTGCCTGTGACTTTTATAAAGCGGCTCCACAGGCTTCACTATTTGCACCAAGAATCCTTGGAATAAATTTAAACATGTTCAATTTGACTTCTGTAAATATGTGTTTATAAAACTACCACATATATTTTATTGTCACTGAATGCTTAAAAGCTGAACTCGTTTAAGTGATTTCCTTTAGCTTCAATAAAAAAAATTCTGAGTTCCTGACTGAGAGTTGACAAGAATTTTATCACCGATGAACACAAAATAAAATACTGTGCAACACTAAATACACGACAATGTAAGGCCTGTTGTAACATTCATAAAATACTGACATGACCACGTCACCATGTCTAAAACGAGCCTTACTGCACACACTGAGGCCACGCTAAGGGAAGTGATGTTACCCAATATAAACTACATATATACAACAATCTATGTCTTTCTACACATCAACCTTACAGAAAGAAAAAACAACAGTATGACTGGTTAGTTAGGACATCGTTTTGAATGGCTTTTGCTGAGCTGTGGAGTGCAACTGCAGCTGTGTGAACAAATAGATCCCTGAAGAAGAAAAAAACATCAATCTACAAGGGACATAGTTGCAATTATATTCTATTTGGCAACTTTAATGTTTCAGTAAAGTTAACAGCTTCGATGCTGATTATGTATAAGACACAATGGTTAAAGACAATAAAAAACTGAAGGAATAAGGGTTCAGAGGGTTGTTAGATGGCCTCTTGCTTTGTAATAGTAGGCTGAGGGATGGAGGTTGGATGCTTGGGCACGGTGGCTATGACCCCCTGAGCCAGTTTATAATGTTCTGAGCTGGAGGCAGTAGGCGGAGATGGGATCGGGGTTTCAGGAGTGGCTGAAAAGTAGAACACAAAAGGAACAGGAGTGAGATATATAGAGGGAGAGAAAACTGCAGCATAAGCAGGTGTACATTTACCATCCTGTGGTACAACATGTCTCAGGGCAAAAACAATTTTCAAATGAGGAATAAGCACTTTTGTGAAATTTCTCAGAGCATTAAACATGCTAAGAAAGAATAACAGAAGTTCCCTTTGACAAAATAAGCCAGATTAGTTTCCATAAAGAATTTAGAGGATTATTCTGCCAAGCCTGTTTGTCCTTCCAGCTACCTGACTAGGCTGCACATGGATCTGGGTGAGGGGGGGATATGACTCGTCTCTGTTGATTAAAACACGATTGATTTCACTTCACTTTGAATATTCATCTGATCACACAGATATAAAAGAAAACTGTTTTCCTAACGTACTTGTAAACGAACAAACCTCAAAACTTAAGCTAAATACAGAGAATGAATCTTGACGCCACGACAGCTGCTCTTTTTTTTTGCACTTACAGATTTGCCCGTTATGGATCGGCGTTGGCATGTTGCTGGTCACTATGACGTTGCTGCTGAGGTGCTCCTGAACCAAGTGAGGGTGCAGAGAGTGAGGTGCATGTGGCGCCTCATTGGCAGAACCTGAGAGACGAAACACCCAGAAACACAGTCAGTCTTCATGTACTAAATACCACAGTATCGTCTGTTAGGATCATATGGATTCTGTAGACCATAAGCTTTTAAGCTCAGAGTTCAACCAAGCTCACCTCCAAGAAGCATTTCTTGTAGCAAGTTGTCGATCTTGGCCATGCCGAAGAGTTTGACAAACTGTATCTGTTCGATCATTTGCCAGGTGATGCTCTGTAGCGTGGGCAGCAGCAGGAGCAGCTCCCCGAAGCGGCCCCGCGAGTCGTACTGCCGGTCGTTGATGTAGTCTTCCAGGCTAACCTGGACTTGGTATCGCATCCGCTTGATCTTTCCAGGGTCACTCAGACCTTTAGCATCTGTGGTCAAACAAAAGCAGAGGGGGTTTGTTTACAGAGAGACGTGCGGCTAGAAAACCGTTTAGCTGATATTTTTTTGGCTCGTCGGTAGCGGTACCTGGGTCAAAGAAAACGATGGCTTTCAAGCAGGCGTATTCGTTGTCGTCTATCTGAAGCTCCTGGAAGGGAAGCACCAGCTCATCCAGGATTCTCACTGCCACCCTGCCCACCTCCAACTCTGGGCAGTTTCTGGGAATGATGTGGTCATTTCCTGCAGAAGAGTCATATTTTAGGGTTTAGGACAGGATGAGACAATGCTTTGTCGGTATTGGTATGAGTGTGTGAGTCTTACCTAATAAGAGGATGTCTTTGTAAAGCATGGACCTCTTTGCAGCACCGAGCAGGAGGTGTTCTCCTGCATGAGCTCGCAGCAGCGCCACCTGAAACACAGTGAACTTATTGACTTAATTCTCTGCATGGTTATTTGAGCATTTTTGGTATTGTATAGCTCTCTCTCTTCCTTCAAAACTCTGTAAGAAGACACTGGATCCTTCACTGATATAACATCAGCAAATCAGTTACCAGGGCCTGGTGATCACACTGTTAATGATTCTGCACCTTTTTTTTTGAGGAGGGATCTAACTTTAAAACAGGCTCATCATATTCTAACTCAGGATTCAAATATATTAACCACTCTGGTTGAAGAGTTTCAGGTTTATAGTTGTTTTTTTTAATGCATGTCCTTATTTAACTCCATTTCTTATTTATTTAGGAAGGCCGTATCCTGTGGGTGTCGGTATGCGAGCGTTACCTGGTCGTCCAGGGGCAGGTCACAGAAGGCGGGGATGTACTTGGCCCACTCCACCAAGACCAACAGCTGCTGTTTCATTGACTCGCACACGTCTGTGATGGCGGCGATCTTTTTGGTGCGTATGTCTCCGTTGAGTATGGGAGCGGGGGAGGTGATCTAGAGGAGGGCGATTTCGGATGACGAGAGTCATTTGATGCTCTGTTACAGGTGATTAATCGCAGTCAGACGTGATTCCCACGCGGGCCTCACCTGTCTCGACAGTACGTCTGCCTGGATGAGTGCATTGATGGATGGTAAACTGCTGTCTTCGTAGCTGGATCTCCTGGTGCTGATTCGGTCTCTTTCGTTCTGCACAGCTAAAAACACACACAGATTTATAGCATCATCACTGCTGCGGCGATTCTCTGAAAAGAAAACAAAGGGGGGGGTGCCATTTTCACGTGACACGCAGGAGAAAGAATGAAAAACGTTTCATTTCCCGCCATTTCTTTCTTAGGCAAACAACACAGCCGTTTAAAGGAAAAATAACTCTATCGTGGTTGTCACGTTTATCAGTATATGGCTATTATGGCCCGGAAATGTTTGCTCAGCATAAGCTGGTTAGAGACTGCAGCGCCGCGCCGAGTGAACATTAACAAAGTACTACTCTCAAGGGTGTTGCAACACTGGGGACAGCTCACACTCTGGCAGTGATTTGCTGATTAATAGGGATGTTCTCTTTTCTTGTTGTCACAGAAACATATAGATTAAGTTTCTATATTCGGTGAGGATGTTTTTGAAAACACAAAAAAAAGGGGCTCCCACCTTCTTTCTTCATGCCGGCTCTGAAGCATTTCTTCAGTCTGCAGTATCTGCATTGATTTCGCTTGTCTTTGTCCACGATACATTGTCTGTTGAACCTGGAAAATGAGTGGATTAAGTTAGTTTGTTGCGTCGTAGATCAAAAAAGATACTGCGACGATTGATCGACAGGAAATAAATGTATTTCTATCTAACCTAAGAATTCTTGGAAGTATTTGAAACGTTTCTTCATAATAAACTGAATTTTACTGACAGACAACATTGTGAGGATCTGTAGATTTATATTTTTGCAGGATTTACAGCTAATTTACTGAGACAAACAAAAAGTTGTTTTCCTTCATCTCGCTTTCACTCACACAAACAAACAAACAGGGTTACAGGTTACATGTGCAAACGCCGTCCTCACCTGCACGAGTACATGTGATTTTTGCGGACGCTGCGTCGGAAGAAGCCCTTGCAGCCGTCGCAGCTGGAGGCCCCGTAGTGTTTGCCAGTGGCCCTGTCTCCACATATGGCACACAGGCTGCCCGCCCCCAGGTGGCCGGTGGCGTTCATGTTGGCGCTTTCAGCTGGTGAGGAGTCTGACACACACACAGAGAGAGAGAATAAATGTATGATAATAATGTAAGCTGGCTTTTAGTGAATGAGTTTTAGACATGAAACCAGAGGAAGAGTGTTTTTATAAAACATAATGAGATGATAAATCAGTTTCTAGTTGGTTTGAAGGTGTGAACGGCATCATCGGCTCCATTGATTGCTGATCAAAACTTCATGAGACCCTGTGAGGATCTGTTAACAGAGCATATTTGATGTCGGCTTGATTGCCTCTGAAAAAAAGGGCAATCACTGGAGACGGTTTTCTTTCTGACTTAGTCACCAGACTGGGTCAATCAATCATTGGAGCACGTCATGCTACCGACGTCAGGCTGACTCAGGAGATATCGTAAGCATGCCAGTGGTGCATACGTTTAGTTGTAAGAAAGCTTGCTTTTTTTGAGTCTCATTTGGGGAATTTTAGAATAAAAGAGCTCGGCCCAGATGTCATGGGAGACTGCATATACAAATAAGTCTGTGTCACTGTGAACCCGTTGTTTCTTCACTTTGGACTCTGTGGGAACAGACCGTTTGTAACAGGAGACGCGTGATCATGATACTCAAACTGCTGCTTCTTCAGAGGATGAATGTCAATCCAGTGTTTATCAATCCCACACCGAGCCGGTCCACAGGCTGAAACAGGTTCAAATGGCTGTCTTCGAGCGAAATGACCGGAGTGCTCTGAGAACGGGTCTCGAGTCTCGTAAATCAAAGTCTCTCAATGTTTTACTGTGGTGACCGGAGGTGATAAAAGAAGACCACTGCACGGGATCATCCCTCTGTGAGGAGATGGACGAATGACCCCTCTTTATCACACCGTGCCAGAACTGCCTCTGTCCTCTCCCGACCAAAGTTTTAAATCAGTAAAAGTTTCAAAGTTCAGCGCCAGAGCTGCATATATGTGACTCACCTGCGCCCACCGGGAGCATTTGCATGTTGTCGAACTCCAGTGTGGTGTAAGCTGGGTCCAGAGCCTCGCTGTAGTCTGCCATGTCCATGTCTGCCAGTGCTTTGGACCAACACAATTCTCAACTACCTGACAGTGGGACAGAAAGACTTGTCCAAGAAGCTGATCCCCCCCCCCTCTCTCTTCACCCCCCCCTCCTCCTTCCCTTCTCACACCCCCCACACACCTCCACTCACCCCCCCTTAGCCTAGCTCCGCCCAGTAACAGGGTAGCTCCCTGGCCCAGTTGAGTGTGATGGGGATCTACTGGTGTCAGAGAGGAGACCAGTGACTGACAGCAGAGCTCCGCTGCTTCTCCTCCTTCCCTCGTGCCACTAACCAGAGGAGAGGTGGAGTGTCTCTCTGGTTGATGGTTAACTAGCCCCCCTTCGATGGTGAATCACAGGGATGGTTTATTTTTTCGTTGGTGGAAGAGTTTGCACAGCTTTGATATCTGGCATCTGGGTTCTGTTTAATGGATATATAACTAAACCAGGTCGATCCATTGCCAGATCACCCCTCCACCATCAAACCAACTCAGTTTTTACAGCCAGCTCTTTCTGTAGCACGCCGTTATCACACGCACACAAACCTACAGCCACATTAAAGCACGAAGCAACCAAGACCGAATGAGAGCTTAGCCTCAAGTGTCTGCAGGGAGACCCAACATGACAAAGTACTGTACTGTGAAACTTTACATTTTATGCAACTTTCAAGTCATGGATGGATTATGATCCCCAACTTCTCCCACATTTTTTTGACAGATGAAGAATGAGATGAAGAGTCTTTAAAAAATACGACTAAATACTACAGGAAACCATCCAAGACAGCCTGAGATACAGGTTATATTTGTCTGCTGTAAAACTGGTTTAAGTTGCTCTTCTAATTTTATTGTACTTTAATTAAATGATACTTTGTGACAAACGCTCAGTAATTCATCCATACTGACAGCTTTATTGATTCGTTTTTACTGACAACACATATGATCGATTTATAACCTATGATGCATTATTATAAATAAAATGTTTGTTAAAATGCTTTTCACATGTTCATCAACAATAATAATGCAGTAATATAAGGGTCCATTCTGTAAAACAAGTCCTTTTTATTTTCATTCTTATTTTGTTAATACTTTTGTATTTTTACTTAATTTTGATTACACGACTGACAGTATTTTTACTCAAAAGTATTGCTATAATGCTTTCCCACGCCTCAGGAGACCCACTAGTCGGTCATATTCAGACTACTTCCATGTCTAATACGTTGCTGGTAAATCTGAGTTCATTCCAGCATAATTAACAGAGGAAATAACTCCTGCTGAAGCAAAGTGATGCCTTTACGTAAAAGACTTACAGGCTCCAAAAGCTCAACACTTGTTGTTGGAAAGTGGCTACAAGATGCATTTTAGAAAAAAAATAAAAAGGATAATTCTTAAAAACTTAATTATTCAAGTTATTCTCTGTAGTTCTTCTCAAAGGTCTTTATAGTAGAAGACCTAAAACTAAATGATGTATTTATGAAGATGAGGATTTATGTGGAAATATTGCTTCAGAAGTTAAAATATACAGATGATAGTATGTGTGTTTAGGAGAAAAATAAACATATAGGGACGAGTTTGATCTTAAGTAGAAACCTGCAAAATGTAGACAATATGTAAAAGATGGATGAACTTTTGATGCAAATTCAACCTACTTTTAAAAAGTTATAGTTTATGTTGAAAAGTTGTTGACATCCATTTTTATATACATGTTATGCTGTTAAATATGATTTAATGCATTTAGATGTGGGAGTTGATGAAACGTTTGGGAGTCACTGGTGTATTACTTTGTAAAACACATTTTAAAAGCACTCTTTAAAGGAACATTTCACTGAATAGAAGGGTCAAATGTAAACGAAAATACGTAATTGTACACGTACTTATTTGTGTAAATTGTATATAAAATATGAATGTTATGACTGTTATTTAGATTTCCGACACGTGGAACAAATATCTGAGAGACCAGCATAGGTTTGATAAAAACATATGGTGTAAAAATGGAAAAAGATTCATTCTTTTGGATCTAAATCATTTTTGTATTTATCAAAAACGCCATCCGCTTGCGAAGGCCAAGAGATGTGGATGAAATCTCCCGACTATGTTAGAAATGTTTGATCAAACTGACCCTGAGCACAGATTTACAAAGCCACCCATGAATGACTTCGCAAATGATATCTATAATCATAAATCTTTACATGTCATTACAGCCAACTGCTAATATGCCAGTTATGAATGCTCAGGAGGCGTAATGATGGTTGACAAATACAATAATAAACACCTAAAATGTACTTCTACCTGTTTACAACTACTTTATAATGAGTAATTAACCCCCAGGTTTTTATATAATGCGTATGATGCTAATTAGGGGGAGTTGAAGCAACTTTTTCACCGACTATATCAATCTGCTTCAAGTTTTAACATGCAGCACACTCCTTGGATCCAATTGTTTTTTGAGAAGAAAAAAAAAGACATGATCTGCTTGTGCAAAGTGTCCACCTCCTCCATGTCACACAGCAAACAGTAGCCTTGTATTTGAAGAGAAAGTGCCAGTACATAGCAGTAGGTCAACGATCCCGAGTTCAATCCGGACCTCAGAAGCCGTAAACCCTATGCAGTTCAACCTGTTAACCATACACTCAAATTATACTCGGGGCTCGTAAAATTATTTTTCCTGCGGCGGGCAAACACTATAACGTTCACAGGAGGCTCCTGTGAACGACGCCGAGGTGATCTAGTCCATGATTGTATCGACAGAAAAACCCTCCGACGGTAATCCAATCAGAAACGGAACATGTGATCAAACCGACAGAAACTATTCCGTTCACAAAACATTCAGATTCATTGATCTGGGGATTTTTAAACAAGCTGATTAACTCAATCAGGTTCAATGATTTCACAACAAGCATCTCTACACACTCACTACGACGCTCTCGGGGGTTTATTCTGCATCATGCAGCTCGGTCGCAGCGTGTTTCACTTGTGTGTACAGAGGTCGTCCGTTACGACATTTCTTCACGTTCGATCTGTGCTGCTCGACTGCAATGCCCATATTTGCTCAAGAAGTGTGCTGATTATTTCAAAGCAGTAAGCAGAGGGGGGAGGGGGGGGGGAGGGGGGGGGTTGAGGATGGGAGAATCAACGTGGAGCTATGAATGAGTCACTCAGAGCAAATCTTATCTTCTCCGTCATTAAAGTGCTTTTATCGCTGCTCCCATCCTAAATTTCTGTGAACTCCTCAGGGAACAGTCATATATATGTAAAGTATAATCTGCATGGTTATAGCTTTGTTAATCACAAACTGTTCTGATAGATAGAGGGCATGTTAACTCAAAATACTCTAATAGCTTATCTGCATTTTGCTTTTGAGGTGTGTGTGTGTGTGTGTGGGGGGGGGGGGGGGGTCCTCAGCAGACTGTACCTACATTCCCACAGCACACAGGCTGACTCCACATGTGCAGGAGGCTATAATTATAATTATTCTCGTGACAAATGCCAATGCAGTCATCACATTGGTAATACGAAAGGTCAAATCACAAACATTTTGAGGAATACTCTTATTCCCTATGATAGATAATAATATTGCCCAAAATGTTGTAATATTCCTTTAATTTTTCAACGTCGATAATGAAATTTGAGAGAGGGACATAATGGCAATTTCTGTTGGATCCCATTGGAATCTTGTCATTAATTACATATATTACATTTGTAAATTTAAAATGTTGATATTGCACACCAAGAAAGTTGCATTTTGTCGCATAACTGCTGAAGTAAAAATATGTAATTAGAGTAGAAACCCATAAGTCATATAAGTGACATTTCCCTGAAGATACTGGGATGTACAAGATGGAAATAACTTTTAGTGTTTTTATCCTCAGTCATGCTTCATATTTTATTTAATTTTCTGTTTTATTTTTGTTCTGCCCCCATATTTAATCAGAGTCTTTGTGCGTTTCCTGGTTTTGTTGAATATAAGAGTGTGTTATGCGTTTATGGCAAAATGTAAAAAAATCTAAATTCATATTTTCATTATTTTTGTCTCATTGTAATGTTTGTGAGCAAACACAATAAAGAGATGGTAGTTTATTTGAGCTGACACACCACTGTGATAATAAAAACAACTGCCAGGCATTCAGCTGTTAAATACCTGCTGAATACAGTGGAAGTCTTCCACGCTGAAATATGATGGGCCAGACAGCGCTGTCTTATAATCAGTCACCCAAACTCCTGCCCCGGGGCTAAAAGTCAAAGGATCGCTGAGACCTGATGTAACACTTGTGTGATTCTCCCCTTTGAAACTTCAAACTCCATTTTGTGAACAAAGTCCTGTCTATCTTCTGAATAGGAATCTCCGACCACTGACCAAACTCCAGTTTCAACCACTGCCTATTTGTACCTTCTCCTCAATGACTACATTTCATTTCCCCCAAGTCCGATACCAAAGGCAGGCGGCAGTAAAATAATCAAAATGACAGGAACCAGCAGCTGGGAAGAAAAAGAGGATGACGGGGGCCCGGAGGAGTTAATAAGATGTTGGAATATACACTGTCTGGGGACCTTCTTCTGTTTCTTTCCCAGAGAGCTGCACCTCATGGGGACATGTGAGTGTTTGTGAAGCAGCGTCCAGGAGCGGCTTGATGTTGATAAGAGTGAAAACAGGAGGAAGGAGACAATGTGCTGGCTGTAGCATGTTTGTGGCTGCTGCTCTGCTCTCCTGCAGTAGATGGAGGAGATAGGTGAGTATGGCAAAGACCTTGTCAACAGATAACTATCTGCAAATAACACAGCTTATGCAAGGCCCTGTGGCTGAACGCGGGAATATCATATTTTCTATGCCACTGGAATATTCTCAAATACTTTCATCACTTCTAATGGCACAGATTGATTTTTTATATTTTTGTGAGGATCAAATTGGCATTTTTAAACAAATTAATATATTCCTAATAGTGTTTAGTCTGAAATATTGTGTTAGACCTTTCTTTGTTGTAATGGAATCTACTTTTGTTCAGCTGAAAAACATTTTTATTTGTCATTTTTCCTGTTAAATACACGGAATCTGTACCTCCAGTAAAGTTAGTCTGTCCTCACAGGCCAACCCGAAGCCAAGTCATCCCCTGTAGTCGTGTTTGTTCTGCTAATGTAATCATGGATGTAATCAGGTCACCAAACGGATCTTTGAAAGGTCTTTCCCTGTTAATTAAAAAAGATTTTAAAAAATGTAGTTTAAAATGTTTTTTAATCCTCTATAGCCATATTATAGGGGGAGGGGGTTAACCGGGTCACATAAACGGGTTACATAAAGATGATTCCAATCAAATTGAAAAAGTTAAAATCAGATCTTTCTTCTTATTGTCCTCAACCATGAAGAATATTTGGTCTCAGGGTTTAGTTGCTCAGTATTTCATTATGTTACAGGGTGATAAATAAATTATTTTTCCCATTATTTCTGTTTAAAATGCCCTTATATGTAGTTCTAACACTTCAAATATTCGTTATGTCACATATTTATCGTTAATTAACAAAATAACCCTCCAACAAGTCAAGTTTGGAAAGTTTAAAATGGCAAAAGACAATATTCTCAGGATAAAACCTGCAATCTCCAAAAGAACATGCTTCATCTTGTTGCACATCCAGTCAGACTGAAAAGCCCAAGTAGCCTCTGTGCCACCAAATAAGTAAACAATTGCATCAATAAACACGAAGACCATGCAAGACGTAAATCAATCACAGCGAGTGATAAGGCTCTGTAATCATTAACTCTGTTTTGCTGAGAATTCATTTTGACTGCTGGCCCGATCCCCTCTGTCAGCAGCTCTGCTCTGAGCACGTTTATCTCTCCGATTCTCTATACGGTCCTTCAGTCGGCAGCCAATCAATAGAGCTTTAACCTCCACGGCTTGAATAACAAGGCACTAAATATTTGGCGCACAGCGCCTAAGTCAACCTTTTTGATTTCTATGTTGTTTCCAACATCAACGACACAAACATATTCTTATACATTCTGCTGGCGCCTCTTCAAATGACAATTCAAACACGCCACCGGCTCATTGGCTGCTTTCTTTCTAGCTGCTGAGGTCACATGGTGCTCCCTTCTGGCCTCGTTCTGTTTGAACAAACCAACTCTGTCGCCTGATCTCTTTTTTTGAAGTCAATGTCACGGGCCTGTCAACAACAGCGGCGTTGGGAGTCTCCAAGTCCTTTTATTAAGCAAAAGAGCGACACCACTGTGAAGGAGTATTCTATTACAAGCAATAGCTATGTTTCTGCTGTACGTCCAAGTAAAATTACAACAATGTGCACGGGTATTCAAATTCAAACCCAGATCCTTTAATTAAGTAATAAGAGCAACATGCATTATTAAAGTACTCCATTACAGGTTAGGGTTAGTGAGTTAGAAAATGCTGCTATCTGCAAAATATTATAGAGAAAATTGCTTTTGTCAGTTTTAAAGATGTTATATATTACATTTTGGGTTATTTCTACGTTGACTTAATTTGTGAGGATGAAATATCTAAGAAACATTCATCAACACAACAAGTGGTTGAGGTGGAGCAACAGTTAAGTGCTTGAATCTATAAAAATGCATCATATTTATAAGCATCACAGGTTTTGTATGCAAAATAAAAATAAGTCAGAAGTAAAGCTTTAGGATTGAATAAATCTCGTGGAGTAAAAAGTACAATATTTCTCTCTGAAATGTACCATAGTTAAATTATCAAGTTGCATGAATGGAAATACTTAAATTTAACTATAATTAAGTTCAGTACATTAGTTAATGTACTTTGTTCCTTTTCACCGCAGAGTAAACCTCAAAATTGTACTTGGAGTGTATTTAGTCACCTTCTACCGCTGCCAGTCAGGCAACGTGAATCACTGCTTGCTGCTGCCATCATGTGGACACATACAGTAGCTTCATAGTTTCATCCACAAACTGTTGAATAACTGAATTATTCTGCATCCAAAATATTCATTACATAGAATCCAATAAATGAGGTTGTCAAGATATTGTAACCAAATATACGTTCATGTACGATTTTCCTCAGTGAAGGAGCTTTTGTACACAGTCAACATATAAAGCATTTCTACAACACATTTCTTTTGAAAGATTCACTCAGCAGTAAACCAGAATCAACAACAACACTATTGTATTCATTTTTCCCAATCACCATTGCTTTTGGTCCGTTAGATTCCAGCAGCTTTACTTCCCACAGTTCCACGGTTTTAACACACAAAGCTTGTTGTTCGCCCTCGATTCAAGAAATAATCTCTCAAAGCCCTCTCCGTTTTTCTGTCACCTTTACCTGGGTCGGTGAAGTGCAGCGTCCCATCCTGGCCGTACATCCCTCTGAAGGCCGAGCCCTGACAGTGAGCCGGCCAGCTGAGCGAAGGCCCATGAGCCTCAGTGGCTCTCTCAGGCCCGGCCAGGCTGAGGCAGGCTGGGAGGAGAAGCGGGGACCGCTGTTACTGGATAGTGCTGTTTGCCGGGGCCACCGGGCCGGCTGTAAGGGCCTACAGCACCCAGGGATAATCCCCCTAATGCCTGTCACAATGAGATTTGATTGGAGACTTGAACACCGGGATTAATAGTGTCAAGTGAACAGCGTGTAATGCCTACCCTCCAAACAGCCTGCTAATTGGGTTTTCTGCCTCTGTTCAACACCAAAAGGACACATCTAGATCATAGTTTTATTACACTCAGGATACAGTTTCACTGGGAAACTGTACGCTTTCTAAAAAGGCTACTTTATATGTTTCTAATCTTATTTTATAATAAATACCGGATCACATGGTGACTCTGGCTAAAGTCTGGCTAAAGGGAAAGGAAAGTACTGCCAGTGACACAGCCAGCAACTTGTGTGGGGAGTGTCAAAGCACTAGAAAGAAGCTAGAGATGCAAGTTAATGTCAAAGCACTAGAAAGAAGCTAGAGATGCAAGTTAATGTCAAGCACTAGAAAGAAGCTAGAGATCCAAGTAATGTCAAAGCACTAGAAAGAATCTAGAGATGCAAGTTAATGTCAAAGCACTCGAAAGAAGCTAGAGATGCAAGTTAATGTCAAAGCACTCGAAAGAAGCTAGAGATGCAAGTTAATGTCAAAGCACTAGAAAGAAGCTAGAGATGCAAGTTAATGTCAAAGCAATAGAAAGAAGCTAGAGATGCAAGTTAATGTCAAAGCAATAGAAAGAAGCTAGAGATGCAAGTTAATGTCAAAACACTCGAAAGAAGCTAGAGATGCAAGTTAATGTCAAAGCACTCGGAAGAAGCTAGAGATGCAAGTTAATGTCAAAGCACTAGAAAGAAGCTAGAGATGCAAGTTAATGTCAAAGCACTCGGAAGAAGCTAGAGATGCAAGTTAATGTCAAAGCACTCGAAAGAAGCTAGAGATGCTAGTTAATGTCAAAGCACTAGAAAGAAGCTAGAGATGCTAGTTAATGTCAAAGCAATAGAAAGAAGCTAGAGATGCAAGTTAATGTCAAAGCACTAGAAAGAAGCTACAGATGCAAGTTAATGTCAAAGCACTAGAAAGAAGCTAGAGATGCAAGTTAATGTCAAAGCACTAGAAAGAAGCTAGAGATGCAAGTTAATGTCAAAGCAATAGAAAGAAGCTAGAGATGCAAGTTAATGTCAAAGCACTCGAAAGAAGCTAGAGATGCAAGTTAATGTCAAAGCACTCGAAAGAAACTAGAGATGCAAGTTATTGTCAAAGCACTCGAAAGAAGCTAGAGATGCAAGTTAAAGTCAAAGCACTATAAAGAAGCTAGATATGCAAGTTAATGTCAAAGCACTATAAAGAAGCTAGAGATGCAAGTTAATGTCAAAGCACTATAAAGAAGCTAGATATGCAAGTTAATGTCAAAGCACTATAAAGAAGCTAGAGATGCAAGTTAATGTCAAAGCACTAGAAAGAAGCTAGAGATGCAAGTTAATGTCAAAGCAATAGAAAGAAGCTAGAGATGCAAGTTAATGTCAAAGCACTCGAAAGAAGCTAGAGATGCAAGTTAATGTCAAAGCACTCGAAAGAAGCTAGAGATGCAAGTTATTGTCAAAGCACTCGAAAGAAGCTAGAGATGCAAGTTAAAGTCAAAGCACTATAAAGAAGCTAGATATGCAAGTTAATGTCAAAGCACTATAAAGAAGCTAGAGATGCAAGTTAATGTCAAAGCACTATAAAGAAGCTAGATATGCAAGTTAATGTCAAAGCACTATAAAGAAGCTAGAGATGCAAGTTAATGTCAAAGCACTCGAAAGAAGCTAGAGATGCAAGTTAATGTCAAAGCACTAGAAAGAAGCTAGAGATGCAAGTTAATGTCAAAGCAATAGAAAGAAGCTAGAGATGCAAGTTAATGTCAAAGCACTAGAAAGAAGCTAGAGATGCAAGTTAATGTCAAAGCACTCGAAAGAAGCTAGAGATGCAAGTTAATGTCAAAGCAATAGAAAGAAGCTAGAGATGCAAGTTAATGTCAAAGCACTAGAAAGAAGCTAGAGATGGAAGTTAATGTCAAAGCACTCGAAAGAAGCTAGAAATGCAAGTTAATGTCAAAGCACTCGAAAGAAGCTAGAAATGCAAGTTAATGTCAAGCACTAGAAAGAAGCTAGAGATGCAACTTAATGTCAAAGCACTAGAAAGAAGCTAGAGATGCAAGTTAATGTCAAAGCACTAAAAAGAAGCTAGAGATGCAAGTTAATGTCAAAGCACTAGAAAGAAGCTATAGATGCAAGTTAATGTCAAAGCAATAGAAAGAAGCTAGAGATGCAAGTTAATGTCAAAGCCTTAGAAAGAAGCTAGAGATGCAAGTTAATGTCAAAGCACTCGAAAGAAGCTAGAGATGCAAGTTAATGTCAAAGCACTCGAAAGGAGCTAGAGATGCAAGTTAATGTCAAAGCACTCGAAAGAAGCTAGAGATGCAAGTTAATGTCAAAGCCTTAGAAAGAAGCTAGAGATGCAAGTTAATGTCAAAGCCCTCGAAAGAAGCTAGAGATGCAAGTTAATGTCAAAGCCTTAGAAAGAAGCTAGAAATGCAAGTTAATATCAAAGCACTCAAAAGAAGCTAGAGATGCAAGTTAATGTCAAAGCACTAGAAAGAAGCTAGAGATGCAAGTTAATGTCAAAGCACTAGAAAGAAGCTAGAGATGCAAGTTAATATCAAAGCACTAGAAAGAAGCTAGAGATGCAAGTTAATGTCAAAGCACTAGAAAGAAGCTAGAGATGCAAGTTAATATCAAAGCACTCAAAAGAAGCTAGAGATGCAAGTTAATGTCAAAGCACTATAAAGAAGCTAGAGATGCAAGTTAATGTCAAAGCACTATAAAGAAGCTAGATATGCAAGTTAATGTCAAAGCACTATAAAGAAGCTAGAGATGCAAGTTAATGTCAAAGCACTCGAAAGAAGCTAGAGATGCAAGTTAATGTCAAAGCACTAGAAAGAAGCTAGAGATGCAAGTTAATGTCAAAGCAATAGAAAGAAGCTAGAGATGCAAGTTAATGTCAAAGCACTAGAAAGAAGCTAGAGATGCAAGTTAATGTCAAAGCACTCGAAAGAAGCTAGAGATGCAAGTTAATGTCAAAGCAATAGAAAGAAGCTAGAGATGCAAGTTAATGTCAAAGCACTAGAAAGAAGCTAGAGATGGAAGTTAATGTCAAAGCACTCGAAAGAAGCTAGAAATGCAAGTTAATGTCAAAGCACTCGAAAGAAGCTAGAAATGCAAGTTAATGTCAAGCACTAGAAAGAAGCTAGAGATGCAACTTAATGTCAAAGCACTAGAAAGAAGCTAGAGATGCAAGTTAATGTCAAAGCACTAAAAAGAAGCTAGAGATGCAAGTTAATGTCAAAGCACTAGAAAGAAGCTATAGATGCAAGTTAATGTCAAAGCAATAGAAAGAAGCTAGAGATGCAAGTTAATGTCAAAGCACTCGAAAGAAGCTAGAGATGCAAGTTAATGTCAAAGCCTTAGAAAGAAACTAGAGATGCAAGTTATTGTCAAAGCACTCGAAAGAAGCTAGAGATGCAAGTTAAAGTCAAAGCACTATAAAGAAGCTAGATATGCAAGTTAATGTCAAAGCACTATAAAGAAGCTAGAGATGCAAGTTAATGTCAAAGCACTATAAAGAAGCTAGATATGCAAGTTAATGTCAAAGCACTATAAAGAAGCTAGAGATGCAAGTTAATGTCAAAGCACTAGAAAGAAGCTAGAGATGCAAGTTAATGTCAAAGCAATAGAAAGAAGCTAGAGATGCAAGTTAATGTCAAAGCACTCGAAAGAAGCTAGAGATGCAAGTTAATGTCAAAGCACTCGAAAGAAGCTAGAGATGCAAGTTATTGTCAAAGCACTCGAAAGAAGCTAGAGATGCAAGTTAAAGTCAAAGCACTATAAAGAAGCTAGATATGCAAGTTAATGTCAAAGCACTATAAAGAAGCTAGAGATGCAAGTTAATGTCAAAGCACTATAAAGAAGCTAGATATGCAAGTTAATGTCAAAGCACTATAAAGAAGCTAGAGATGCAAGTTAATGTCAAAGCACTCGAAAGAAGCTAGAGATGCAAGTTAATGTCAAAGCACTAGAAAGAAGCTAGAGATGCAAGTTAATGTCAAAGCAATAGAAAGAAGCTAGAGATGCAAGTTAATGTCAAAGCACTAGAAAGAAGCTAGAGATGCAAGTTAATGTCAAAGCACTCGAAAGAAGCTAGAGATGCAAGTTAATGTCAAAGCAATAGAAAGAAGCTAGAGATGCAAGTTAATGTCAAAGCACTAGAAAGAAGCTAGAGATGGAAGTTAATGTCAAAGCACTCGAAAGAAGCTAGAAATGCAAGTTAATGTCAAAGCACTCGAAAGAAGCTAGAAATGCAAGTTAATGTCAAGCACTAGAAAGAAGCTAGAGATGCAACTTAATGTCAAAGCACTAGAAAGAAGCTAGAGATGCAAGTTAATGTCAAAGCACTAAAAAGAAGCTAGAGATGCAAGTTAATGTCAAAGCACTAGAAAGAAGCTATAGATGCAAGTTAATGTCAAAGCAATAGAAAGAAGCTAGAGATGCAAGTTAATGTCAAAGCCTTAGAAAGAAGCTAGAGATGCAAGTTAATGTCAAAGCACTCGAAAGAAGCTAGAGATGCAAGTTAATGTCAAAGCACTCGAAAGAAGCTAGAGATGCAAGTTAATGTCAAAGCACTCGAAAGAAGCTAGAGATGCAAGTTAATGTCAAAGCCTTAGAAAGAAGCTAGAGATGCAAGTTAATGTCAAAGCCCTCGAAAGAAGCTAGAGATGCAAGTTAATGTCAAAGCCTTAGAAAGAAGCTAGAAATGCAAGTTAATATCAAAGCACTCAAAAGAAGCTAGAGATGCAAGTTAATGTCAAAGCACTAGAAAGAAGCTAGAGATGCAAGTTAATGTCAAAGCACTAGAAAGAAGCTAGAGATGCAAGTTAATGTCAAAGCACTAGAAAGAAGCTAGAGATGCAAGTTAATGTCCAAGCAATAGAAAGAAGCTAGAGATGCAGGTTAATGTCAAAGCACTAGAAAGAAGCTAGAGATGCAAGTTAATATCAAAGCACTAGAAAGAAGCTAGAGATGCAAGTTAATGTCAAAGCACTAGAAAGAAGCTAGAGATGCAAGTTAATATCAAAGCACTCAAAAGAAGCTAGAGATGCAAGTTAATGTCAAAGCACTAGAAAGAAGCTAGAGATGCAAGTTAATGTCCATGCAATAGAAAGAAGCTAGAGATGCAGGTTAATGTCAAAGCACTAGAAAGGAGCTAGAGATGCAAGTTAATGTCAAAGCACTAGAAAGAAGCTAGAGATGCAAGTTAATGTCAAATCACTAGAAAGAAGCTAGAGATGCAAGTTAATGTCAAAGCACTAGAAAGAAGCTAGAGATGCAAGTTAATGTCAAAGCCTTAGAAAGAAGCTAAAGATGCAAGTTAATGTCAAAGCACTCGAAAGAAGCTAGAGATGCAAGTTAATGTCAAAGCACTAGAAAGAAGCTAGAGATGCAAGTTAATGTCAAAGCACTCGAAAGAAGCTAGAGATGCAAGTTAATGTCAAAGCACTAGAAAGAAGCTAAAGACGCAAGTTAATGTCAAAGCACTTTAAAGAAGCTAGAGATGCAAGTTAATGTCGACTCACTCGAAAGAAGCTAGAGACGCAAGTTAATGTCAAAGCACTCGAAAGAAGCTAAAGACGCAAGTTAATGTCAAAGCACTTGAAAGAAGCTAAAGACGCAAGTTAATGTCAAAGCACTTGAAAGAAGCTAGAGATGCAAGTTAATGTCGACTCACTCGAAAGAAGCTAGAGACGCAAGTTAATGTCGACTCACTCGAAAAAAGCTAGAGATGCAAGTTAATGTCAAAGCACTCGAAAGAAGCTAGAGATGCAAGTTAAAGACTGAGTGAAAATCATTCAGAATTTAGTATTATTGCAGCTTAATACATTTTGTTTGTAGAATTCTTGTGGTCCTGCGTGCTGAGAGGAGGTGTGCACAATGTATCTGTGTGGTTGTATGTGACGTGAAGGCCATTAACGTATTTGTGCCCACAATCACAATAATCTGTCCATGCTTCCTCAAACCATAGCAGCTCTGTCGGTTAAAGTTATTATATGATTCAGTCACTAATAATTAAACTGCTGCTTTACACCACAAGTCCAAACCACGGTGTTTTGTGTTAACAGTCAGCAGTTAGTCTTTCAATGAATGGGCATGCGTTTAATGAGTGGAATAAAATATAAAACTAAATAAATGGTACATTTAGTCAATTACTCTATTAAGTACAAGTTTGAGGTATTTGTACTTTACTTGAGTGCGTCCATTTAATGCTGCATGGTACTCACTATCTGACTTTTTACTCCACCTTGACAGACAATACATACAATCAACTTCTAACATATCATGTATTATTAATGACAGGTCTACCCAACATGTGGGCCTATAGACTGAAATCTTGGAACAATCTCTCACATGGATGAGAAGTCCTTTAAGTGCTCAGATCAATGAACATGTGAGATGGTTGTTCATGTGATATGATAGAAAGCTCCAGAACTACTAATGGACCTTGTGAAGAGATTGAGTTGTCAACAGTTTAGTTAAAACTAGCTCCAATGTAGCCCACACATGAATGCATCAATAGAATACAATAATGAGATATAAAACTGACAGTACTTTTGCTATTTGTTCAGAGTAAAAGACTCAATACTTCTTCCATCATTGATTTTAATCAATTCAAACTGCTCACGTTCAAGCATTAAATTGCAAATGCATCCATTTTTATCATAATTTAGCTGGTGTAGATGGGAATAATCACGTGACTGAAAAACCCTGTTGTGTCGACAAGATGAATTCTGTTCATTTGCACCGTTAACTTTGCCTCCATCAGTCAGACGGTGTGTATTAAGGAGCCTCTCTGTCAAGTCATTCAGTCTTGTAGGCAAACAGATATCCACCGAGGAGCTGTTGAACGGCTGCCGTCATGTTTACATTCACCAAGTTAGTCTGCCAACAGCAGAGCTCGGGGGTTTGTCCAGGTTGTGACCGTTGGGCAATTAATCCCATATGTCCGACGCAAGTTCTGCATGCTGTAGGATATATCCTGTAAGCTTGTCCCAGTAGTTGGGTCTAAAGGTTTTGGTATATTGCTACTAGCTCAGATTTTGTAGAAATAGATCCATTTAAACTGGCAGGCGGTTGAGATTTACAGATGAATGCAAGAAATCTTAACTCTTTCAGTAGAAATGACGTAGAGATTAATATGCTGGATTTGTATAAAATCAGCAGAGGTTTGAAGCAAACTGAACAGTTATTCGCAGATTGTTTGGACACAGAAGCATGTTCTAACCCGATAGGCCAAAAAGAGGCTTAGAGCAGGCAACTGCCAAAGAATGCATTTGTAACATAAATGTCTGGGTAAACAAATCCATTTGGAAAATGTTGCTTTTGTACACAACAACAGTGCAAGTCAGACGAGAAACATTTCTAATCGCAGGGGGCTAATCAGCATCAATGCAATAGTCACTAAAAAGGGGAATACAGTAGAATTGATTCCTTTTTTATGGATTTTATAGACTCTAGATTGAAGGGTAAAACTGATAAAGACTAAAAACGACAATATGTAAGTCAACGGTTACCCAGTCTGGGACACAGAGCCCCAAACCCCTTGTTCCTCCTGACATTAATCCTTAGAAACAGGCCATGAATGTATACTTTCATGTTTGAAAAAAGGCTCCACACTGTGGTTTTGAACAAATGTTACACAGTCAATAGAGTGCCTGTTGGTGCACATTTTCATCAACGGATTAATACACAATTTGTGCATGCTTTAGTGCGTTTTTACAGCAGCAGGATTAAGTCAAAATAAACTACAGTGACCTTGTTCATCATAATAAAAGAACAAGTCGCCCAGTGTGACAGCGCTGTGCAGTGATGTGTTTTAATAGTTTCTGGACAAAATGGAAGTCCACAGTAAGGAATACATTTTTTATATATATCTTTAGATACAAACATTAACACTACACTACTTTTACCAATGTATCTTTCAGCCATTATGTTGAATGTAATTAATGATGGGTGATGAGTTATATCCAATAAAAGCACATTTAAATACATATTCTTATCCTTTTGATGTATGCATTTACCGTCACGAAAGAAAACGAAGATGAATGAATGATCTTGTCTTTTGTCTATTACGTTTTTTCTTCTTCTGCAACAGGATTGTCAAAGGGCATTTAAAATCCCAAATGTTGTATTTGCACCTTCGACCTTTGACGAAATAGAGGATTCCAAAACTGATGAAGCTCACGTAGCTTTTTAGTTGTGTTACACTGTCCATTGTTATTTAACTTTCTCTGTTGGAGTTTAAGCTGCTCCACACAAGAGTGATGGTTTGCAGTTATGTGACAGGAGTCAGCGGTGCAACTTTGGAATAAACTGTTTACCTGTTAGCAACTGAGCTAGCAAGCGTGTTAGCCACAATCTTTCATTATCCTCATTAGTCCTTACTAAGAAAAAACAACGTACACTTCAGAGAACAAAATGTAAAAAAGGCCATCAACGGCACATTGCAGATTGCAACCGATGCTAGCAATTTCCCAGCTAGCAAGAGTGTTAGCAGTTAGCTGACCAGCCACAGTAGATTTCCAACTAGCCTTGTCAGTGCACTCTATATTCAGATGCATTTTAATATTTTAACTCTTCTCAGAGATCAGATTCATGTTGCATGTCACCGTGACTTTCTGATCACATGGTGCAGCAGGGAAGGAAGACAACACAAACTGTCACAAACTAGCTAAAGGGAAAACGATAGCGCCTCACCACTTTCTGTTACCGGGGCGACATGAATGGGTTAACGCTGTCGAGAGCAGATAAACGGGGAGAGCAGGTGTTGTGTGAACCGATCAGTTGGATAAACTGGAAAAATAACCATCAGGACTTTTTCCAAAATATAGTCTTTATAGATCCAGATTTATAGATGCAGCAGCATCATCAGTTCAGGACGAACCGACTCTTTAGCCCCTTTGATCAACATTTTCATCATTTTTTTTCTCATTTTGTTTGAGTTGAGGAAATTTGCATTTCCTCTGTGACATGCAAATCATTTAATAAATGAATACAGGAGTTAAAAAACAACATCCACGTACTACGTTGGAAAGATGTTGTGAGAGGCAACACTGTACAGAGAGGCCTTCACTTCCATTGAATAATTCAAATTAGAAACACACACAGGGGTAACATAATGTTTGAGATGGGATTCTGTGTTACAACATCATAAACTGGACCCATAACCAAATGTCAGCTTCATCAAAGTTTCATGTAACAGTTACAAAGAGGATGTTTTCATCCGGTGCAGCTTCTTAAAACTCCTTCCTCTTGTCAACGGCACCAACAACAACAAAAAACTCCTCAAAGACCTCCGTAGCATCATCGCCATCAGGCCCGGGGCTTTTTTAACAACCTCCATATCTCTGACACACCTCCTGGATTACAGCCGTGTGAAAAAGGCAGACACAAATGTCCGTCATATTTCCACCCTGAATCCGATCCGGCAGAGCTCTGAATCGCAAACCACCGAAAAAGGAAAGGAAAAAGCAAGCAGCTGCCACACTCCACCATTTTTCCATTCAAACCGCCGGGTTTATAAGAAAAAAGAGAAGAAGAAAAAGTGTGTACTCACCAAATGGAGGATCCATACTTGAGCTGACTTGAGTGTTTACATTGACCATTTCGTCTTCTGCCTCCTCTCAAACATGTGTTTAAAATCCACTTTTTCCTCCCTCGCCATGAGGTGTAAAATGTGGAAGTTCGGTGCTGGTTGTTGTAGTGTGAGAAGGGTGTTGTTGGCGCAAGGTAAGGCCGGTGTTGCTGCTGTTATCTTATTGATTTTCCTAATCTGGGCAAATGTGGGTGGGGAGGTTAAACAGTAACTAGGCTCGTATGGACACCAATCTATATAGCAGCTGTAACTAAGGCAACATGATGATAGAAACTCAAATACACATCAAGTAATTATGTGCTTTCCCCCATTTTCTCATCACAAAAAGGACGTTTCTCCAGATATGGATTGGGAGTGAGTAAGAGCACTGAATAGGAAAACTGAGTTTATACAAAAAGGAGAGTGAAAGCTGGAGGGTGGGGAGGAGGGACATAAAAGACAGAGGAGTGGAGAATGTACCGAGGGTGGCAGCGAACAAACCATGTACGATGAGTGACGTCAACGCTTTTTATTTTGACTGAGGGGGGAATTTTCGCTGACTGCCGAGCTGTCGGATGTAGAACTGGGCCTGAATCACCTGCACATCCACACGAAACATCCACTGGAATTATATCTGAAAAATGCTAGGCCTATTTCCACAGTCTCTCATCAAGGCAAATGTTGCACCATGCAGCCTTCTGAATTCACCTGTCATTCTACAAGTGCTGTTAAACATGATTTACTGTAAAAAAAAAATAAAAACAATTTAAAAAGTTTTTAAAAAGTTGTCAATATTGAGACCTATTAAGGATTTCTAAAATATCGTAAGAACACTGACATTTTATGGTCTTTTACAGACTCAAAATGTTGTGAAATATACAATTTTGCCTTTGTTGCCGAGATTTAGCTGAGAAGCGAACGAAGCCGCTCTCATATCATGGGGAGATATTATGAAACTACAGCTTGTTGCCAGTTTTCTTAGCTTAACATAAAGATGGATAACAGCTGGCTTGGCTCTGTCCAAAGGTAAAAAAAACAAAACAGAATTTACTAATACGCACGTTACTACTCATTTGTCCAATCCCTACACACACACAAAAAAAAAATAGAAAAGTGGGAAAGTTATGTGTTATATGCTGGACTATTTCTTGGTGTGACTTTGGGAAGAAAAAAAACAGTTTTTAAACAACGTGCTAATAAGAGAGCCTTGTATTCCGTTGTTATGCTAAGCTACGCTAACAGTCTCTCGGATGTATAATATTAACACGACAGATAATAACCAGAGCTGTATGAGAGTAGCAGCCAGCAGAGCTTCATTGTTCTTTTCACCTTTGTTTGTGATGGATTTAGTCTGCTGTGCAAAAATGGTGTGCGTGTGTTTGTGTTTAGCGCTAAGCTAAGCTCTCTGACTGCTGGCTGTAGCTTCATATTTACAGTTCTACTCATTTAACTCCCCAACGACTAAACCTGACCTGGTGTAACACTTAAAGACGCCAGATTCACCTCATATTGTGCAGCTCTCTGGACACTCGGGTAACTGCTCGGGACGATTAAACATGATTATACCACAATGTAAGAAACACTGTGTGTGTGTGTGTGTGTGTGTGTGTGTGTGTGTGTGTGTGTATGCGTGTGTGTGTGTGTGTGTGTGTGTGTGTGTGTGTGTGTGTGTGGGTGTGTGTGTTTATGAATTGGTTGGGAGGAGCAGCTGATTCCCTCATATTTCAGACCATAAAAGCTGCATTAGCCTCCTGTTTTATAGCACAGAACGTCTCTGAGTGGTAAACAGAGGGATGTAATGAGGTGAAATGCAGGACAGAAAATGTGGCAGATTATTTATGGGGATATACAGCAGTTATTTGTAACTTATTGTTCTGTAAGGCAAATTAAACCGGTGAATTACACACATTCACTGCAGGAACGACTCAACAAAGAAAATATTCAATAGAAAGTTAGAATCAATAACATCCAAGGTTACAGTAAATATAATGTGTACATCAAAAGTGCTTATTTTTGGTCAAAAGTCACTCAAATTTATCAAGTGCAAAATTTCTCCTTAGAATTCAATTTCAACCAATGAAAGAAAATTATTTTTGAGAGTGTGTAACAACAATGGAAAGAATAAACATTCACCTGTGTGTGAAACATTCATTCATAAACATATTTTGAACATAGTGGTAACTGGACATCAGTTTGTTACACAGACCCTTGTGTTAAAACCTGACTTGAGATTTTCTATGTTTTTCTTTCATTAAATATTCTTCTATCATTTAAAACATTGTGTCGTGTTCATTTCTTTTAAGTCTGTTTGGTTTTTCGGTTTGGTGTGCACTGGTTTCTCCTGCAGGAGCCGGCGTAGCTCGACGGACAGACAGAACAAGGCTTCCCGCTCTTATAGGGAGCCTCGCCCACCCAGTTCCCTCTGAAACACAAATTAACATATTGTTATGTTAAAAGTTTGGAACCAATAACTTATAATGGATAAAACCGGCATCATTCCTATATTTTTGTTGGTATTAGTTTTTTTCAAGACTACTCAAACATAGCATTTGTTGGGGACTATTTTCTGTGGTGGATTAATCCACATTTGGTGCTCTAGTGAGTATTTGGGGCAGCAGGTGTATGTGGGATTGACTCAAAACAAACATTTATGTGTTCATGTTAATGATGTAACATGTGCAACAGTGGGCATTATTGATGTATTATTTGCTCTGGCACTGAGGAATATATATATATATAAGGCTGATAATTACGTTTTCATCAGGCTGATAATTCAGTTTCTGTCTTTTCATGAGATTTGTTGAACAGAATATCACCAGACTTGAAATAAATCCTAAGAACACTTGTTAAATTTCCTAATGATAATGTCTCTTAGGAAAACGCAAGATAATAACAAAAAAAAATGTGTTATCAGTTGTTTTTTCTTTTTAAATAGCCAACGATCAATTCAAAATTAAAATTTATTGTGTGCACTTTTTTGTTCTGACTATGTTGTTTTATTTGAGTAACAAATACCAGAACTGTTATACTACGACCTATGTAGCCTTCACTACAGTAAGGCTGCATTAGCAACTGGGGAATTGAGCAGTTTCCCTCAAAAACTCTCTTACTTTATCGAGTAGTTGCAAACGAGCAGCGTCACCTGCCTCCATGTGCTTCCAAACACGTTCATGTTGGAACACTTCCTGATGGCACATCCCACCCTGTTGGTGCTCGCCCACACCATCTGAGAGCAAACACAAAACACATTGTGTTGCTCACATATGGAAATTCAAATCATGCATATGCCCCAATAGTGCCACGCTATTCAGCATTAATCGTTAAACTGTGTTAAAGTATACTACAGAAGCCAAACCACGACTTCAGACATATTTAAATAGAAACGTGGAGTAGTTTAATTAATCAAAATTAATATCTCCTTCTCGATCCCGCCCTCTGAAATGTTACCTGAGTGTAATGAGAGCACACCGATCCACTGCATCTGTTGGGGTAGGAGAAGTGATGCCTCTCCTCGTACCAGGACCGGATCAGGTCAGTGATGGACTGGTACCTGTCACGCCAAACACACTTTCATCATTGTGCAAAAGCTCCATGCCTGTTATTTCTTCATCACAATAAAGCTTTATTTGCTGTACATTAAGAGGTACTGTGAAAAAACCAAGAGCTGATTCTGCATCTGCACTACCTTCCTGAAGTGATGGACAGGTTTTGGCCCATGTATCTCATGGCTCGTGTTGGACCGTGATCCCAAACGCATCTCGAAGCCCAAGAGTCGGCTGATTTAGCGAGTCCCTCATCCCAGAGCTGTAGAGCCAGGGAGGGAGGAAAAGACAGAGACTGGGGTTGTTCATTTCACTCCGTCTTTTAAGTTTTAATACAACAAATAAGATCTATCAATATGTATAACTCAATATGTTGATTTGTGCCACTTGTATGAAGATAAGCATGGGTGTCACCACCATATATTGAGGGGGGGTCGGGACAAAAAAGTTGTTGGACATCCCCAAATTTGATTCTGTAGTCAGTTGTATAACTACTATTGCAAAGGCATTATAAACAATGTCAGTATAACAATGATAGGCCTATTTAATTTTCATTTTCATTTCTAGGAACAAAGACATTAGATACTGAAGAGACATCTTTTAAAAACATGTTAGAATGCACCAGAATGTGGGAAATTACATCCACTTAATTCCAAAAATGTTTATAAATTGGAAGTACTTAAGTACCTCAAAGTTGCACTTGGATACAGTACTTGATTAAATGTGCTGAGTTCCACTGAGTGTTTCCTCACCATGAACTCCATGTTGGCTGCGGGGGGGAAGACCTGAGAGCGGACTCGGTTGTGGTACTCCAGCAGAGCGTTGATCTCTCTGGATGAGACGGCTCGTTTACGTCTGCTGACTTCAGCGAGCATCCTGAAGTCCGACTGCGTCTCGCCTCCAGATCCGGTTGTGTTGAGCGGCTGTGTAGAGGTCGACAGCACAGCAGCGGCAGCAGCAGCTCCCACGTGAGGCACCATCCACAGGGTGGCAGCCAACAGGAGCTGGACAGGAGCAGCACCCATCTGAGGCCTGCAGCCGCTCCACCTCCCTGCACCTCTCTGAGGAGTTCACACGGGATCAAACTGATGTCGAACAATCTCAAAAAAAGGGTGTGAGGGTTGAAAACTGATCATTTTTAGATGGTTTATTAACCTGATTTATTAAAAAATATAGTTTAATAAAACAATGTAATACATTTCACCTCAATGTCATTCAAATCACACCAGACTGGATGATACAGTTACAGTTATTCATCTTTCTGGTCAGTGACATTTCCTTTCAACCCATTTCTGCATTGTTCGTTTAAAGGATTTTTCTCTCAATATATCTATACTATTGGATGATTATGGGTCCTCTGATATTATATTAATCAAATAATTGGAGCATCACATTAATTCACTATGCATTTGCATGAGAAATACAATATATCTGCACAGACACGTGTTTTTTTTAAATATATATATTCTCTACTGCCATCCTGCACTTTGCAAAAATGCTGTTTGCATTGCAGAGGTGGAACTCAGGTCCATAAAACCAAAGCAAAAAGCTGCCAAAATGCTAAGCACCAGGGAAGCTGCTGACTGGTGATCATTTAAATCATAATTATGATCATATTTTAGAAATTAGGTTAAGGAATGCATTAAAACATCTATTTAAATCATCAACTACATCTTTAAAGATGTGCATGATTATATTTACTTTACAACCCGTTTTCATTTAATTAATTAAATGAAATCCAATAGACATCACAGCCTCTTCACTGTAACACACGTATCAGAAACATGTCCTCCTCAGATATTACAAACCGACGTTATTATAAACGGGAGTGTGAGGTCAGAGATCTGCAGTAAAGGGTTAAAATGTGCTCTCTTCATGCGTTTGATTTCCCGCCGGGTTTAATTAATTGCTCATCCTAGAAAAAAACATGCAACCTGGGTAATCAGTCAGTAATAGTGTATGCAGCGAGCTCATCTGTTACACAAACAGAGGAAAGCGAAGTGTCGTACCTTCATCAGTGGATCCTTTCACAGAGCAGAGAGAGAGAGAGAGAGAGAGAGAGAAGAAGGGATCCTCACTTCAACGCCAGCCTTTTGCAAATAAGCCCGTTTGTCATGTGTGGCAGAGAGTTTTAACTGGGCTAACATGGAAAACCCTCCTGCATGCTCCTTCTTCCTGAAGAGTCTGACTCTCTCCACTGGAGGGAAGATCCCAACTACAGGGAAATACCTTTCAGAACACGTCATTAAACGTTTTACATTGTTGTGGTTGAAAGATAACACTTTAATGCCTCCATGTTTCATTTGTGAGACATTCATAAACATAATAAATTGGGTTTTGCGAAAACTCAGACACATGATACTGATGATGCCACGAAGGTGGTGGAAAACCTGCAGCCTCACAGGAAGCTGCCAGCTCCTCTCTCGTCCCTGCAGTGAATGGCATATCGCTCGCTCAGCGTCACCTATCTGGAACGTACCACCTGCCCAGGTAAGTATAGGGTGAACTAGCAGGCATCCCAGTAATTCATACACAGTTGCTACTGGATCTTTAAGTCACTGCTGATCTCAATACATCTCAATATACCTGTGTGCACCCATTTATAGAGATGAACACGTAAAATACTATATAATGTCATTAACTGCAGGAATATCTTAGCTTCATCTCCACAGCAGCCATTAGTTCCCTGCTGAGAGGACCCAACGAGGCAAACCTGTAAACACTCTGCTTGATTGAGCTGCTGATCCCAGAACAACAATAAAAACCCCATGTAAGCTAAGAACCCTTAACAAGTCGGTGTAATCTATACAGCCCAAAATATAAGGTATCAAATAAACCAAAACACCGGAGTGAACTAAGCAAAAACAAAATACTGTGAATGTTGGGGAAGAGGGCCTCCTGAAAAGGAAGAAGGCAACCTTCCACAGATAATGAAATATTGTAATGCTTCTTTTACACAATATATTCTTCAGTGCTACTTCTTTTATTCCATTCAAACACATACAGAAAAGATAAATAGGGGGTTGGATTAAGTGTTCCCCGATTCATACCCTTTAATTTAAATGTAATACTTGACTCCTTAATTTGGGAGTCTGCTGAAACATGTTTTGGCTTCCCTCCTGGCCTCGCTGGTGTTGTTTAAATAAATCAACGGGAATGAGAAGGACCAATATTAAACAAAAAAGAGGGGGGAATGGCTGCAGAGTCAGCGTTCATCTCCAGCTGTAGTCGGTTCCAGGAAGGCCTACAGATCTCCTGCCATGTGTAATATACTCTAACAAGAGAGCCAGGACACTGCCAAGGTAAACTGCAGAGCTTCCACCTGGCTCTGCAGCTATCCCAGAGCTCAGACTCTGAGTAGCTGGAACATGAAATGAAAGGTAGAATACACGATGCATTGTATGTTTCCTTTTTTTTTTTTACATAGTGGGATTGGCACCGTTTGGAAACCCACTGCAATCATTTATTCCTGCCGCTTCCCCTAAATGATATGTTCTTAAAGCCCACCCAAACCTCTGCAATGTGTGCGAGATAATTGGGAATGTCATGTAGTGTGAGGAATCTCCATTTATGAAAAGCTCCGTGTGCACAAAAAACGAAATGAACTCTTTGACTTTTTCCTGCTCGCAGTCTGCGGACAAAGAACTCCATCCATGTTGGTTCAACGCAGTCAAAAACGTCGAATACAAGAGATGCCAGCTCGACGATCACGAACACCAGTTTGTGCGTCAGTACTGCATTTATGACGGTCCAGTAAAGCACGAAGGAGCATCATCTGGCAGCAAACGAGTGGAAATGGGATAGTTAATCTGTATACAGCAGGGATGATGAGGGCAAGGGTAAACGGTACATTACATAAGACATTTTTGGTGTTTGTTGTTTTTGAGTAGACAAATGAAACCACACACATTCATCTCACACACACACTGATGTGATGTAGTTTAACCAGGGGGAGGGGGGGAGCAAGCACTTGACCTTCATCAACCTGCAGAAAAACTAAGTTTACTAAGTTTACACACCAAAACAGATTCTGTGTGAGATTCAGGTCCTGTCACAGAGTCCTGACAGCTCAGCTGATGGAAGCAGTAAAAGTCCAGCACTTTTTCAGACGGAAGAACTTTATTGTTGGTCCAACCATCGTGTGTCAGCTCAGCTTCGTCATCCACAAGCTGAAACGCCTTGGTCAAACAATAACGTTGCTCTATATACTACTAAGTGTTGCTGGAGCTTTATCTCTTCAGACTTCAGAACAAAGGTTCTCAGAGTTTCACGTTCGGTTCTTCCTTTAGGACCAAGAGAAAAACCACGTGAAGTGACTCATGTCTCAGCTGAGCTGCTGAAGGAATGAACAAAGAGTTGCAGCAGACTTCCACACAGGTTGAGCAGACCGCCGTCAGACTTTGTGACGTTGGGTCTAAAATGCACAGAGGGCTACATCAAAGAGGCCGCGAAGGCCTTTGGCATACAGGAGGTCAACCACACTTAAGGTCCACGTAAAACCCGGGGTCACATCTTGTCTTTGAGCTGAACCAGTTTGCTTTTCCACTCGCCTAAAGGACTACCTCACCGTCCACAACTCACTGTTCACATAAGGAGCTTCTTTTATCCCTCTAGGCTTATATTTCTGTGTGATTTTTTTATTATCAAGAGAATTTAGAGCATGTATTATTATTATCATTATTATTATTATTATGGGTTTTTAACAGGTTGCATCAGCTTGATTTATTCAAAAAGTGAGAGTTGTGAGTGAGCGCTTGGACTTGCAGGATCAGACATTTCAATTTAGCAGTGGCCATATTCCTGTCAGTTCTGTCACATAGTTAATATTTTCTACACATCAAAGGGGGGAGAAATGTTAAGCAGCGATATAGAATAGATCCATCAAACCTGTGAAGCCGTGCAGACAGAAGGAGGAGCCGGTGTAGTATGTATGACTGAGGCGTAACCGGCCCCGTGGATTAAACCTTCTTGGAGAGGGGGATTCTCCGGCCAGACCAGACACATTTCCCTGCAGCATGACATCATCCGTCTGGGTTGAGACGCAGCAGTACAAAATATCTCACTGTGACCTTGTGGTGTCTGAAAGGTGAAGAGGAGAATTCGGTTGCCTCCCGTATTTATCAGAGAGGGAACGTAAGATGAACCTTGTGTTTGAGGTCCCTGAGCTGCAGCTTTTCGGGTGTCAGGCTGAGTAACAGCACAGCATCTGGCGCCTCTCACAGGGTCGGAGTACCGCAAAACTACCTTTATAGATGCACTTATATCTGAATTACAGCCATTGATTTAGAAGGCAAACCAGTGTTTCTGTAAGAGTTTTATATAAAAAAAAATGTCAGCTGTGAGTAAACGCATTTCTCTCAGATGTATGAAGAAGATTGATGCTTTAATCAATGATGAAATCAAAGAGAATAATCACTCAGTTCCTCTCGGCTTTACAGGGTGTTATGTGGTCTTTTCACTCGTTGTTTTCGTTTTCCAGCATCTTAACGGTTTTGGTTCACTCTCACCGTTCTTGTCGAGGTTTTCCTGTTGCAGCAGGAAGCTGTTTTTAAGCAAAAAAAAGCTGTGAAACACAACGTCAAATGCATTGCAGCTCTCTGTCTGCTGGAGGTGCATCTAGGTAACAAGTTCAACTTAATGAGGCCAATGTGTTTAAAAGTTGTTACACAAAAACAATGGATTAATGCAGCTTTAAAATATGGATTTATGTGTTTCCATAATATCTGCCAAAGGTAAATTCATTTAATTGTGTCCTCATTATTTCCCCTGAAATAATTCTCTGAGAAGAACGTGTACGTTTAAAATGTTCTAGCTAGTCATTTAAGCACCTTTCTCAGCAGTCCCAGCAGGCAGAGGGGCAGTAAAGCAGCATGGTCAATGGACGGCTTCCCCTCCTGAGTGTTGGACTAATCTCAGAGCACAGTCAGAGGACATTGTATTAATAATTCACAGTAACATTTTCCACTCGACACAGCAAAGCCTCAGCGGCCAACCAGTCGAGATGTCTGCAGGAGTTTCACCCCCTTTCTCATATTTACTTGAGAGTTTCATTCTCAAAGAGGGTCCGGTCAGTGTTTGCATTTAGCATGTTCACATTGGGAATATCTGCAGTCTGGCAGCAATAGAGGCAAATTGTGAATTTTCTATATTATATGCATCAAATGTTTTGTCTTGTGTGGGTTTTATACGTATAAGGTTTTTTTTCCTACTTAAATCCTTTCAAATCAATTCCTTTGGCGAGATGTCTGATCTTTAATATGAAACTCTGCAATCATTGAAATGCCAGGTGGGCCTAGAACATGTCATTTCTAGGTGGGATTTGTTTGCCAAGTCAGATCAATTCAGATGGGGAACGGTGTATCTTCCTCCAGTACAGTCGTAATGACTCAGCAAGTTTGCCATCATCAGCACCGGACAATGAATAAGAGTTTTGCACAAGGCCAGTGAAAATGTATGTTATTTATTTTATTTGTATTTTAGTTCATCCTTTTTTTAAAGCAGTAGCCTACAAGAGTTTGACACATTCATCACAAGCACAGACGCTGAAATTCACTTCAACTCAACCTTAACATGAACAACAGACCACATAAAAGGAAACAATGACACGTGGCATTCAATGTAATTCATATGACATAATAAATCATATGATTTATTGTAATAAATTATCATAAATCAAATGATAATACATTTAAAAATACTTTAAACATTTATCATGCCTTTTACTTTTACTTTGAACAGAGTATTTTACACTTCTTCCACCACTTTTTATGTATATTTTATGGCAGTACACTGTTCTGTACAGTAGGTGGCGGTGTGCATCTGAATTCAGCGGGTTGCGGCCCGCCTCTAAACACTGAAGAAGCCCCGGCCGAAAAGCCTCATTGGTTAAGCCGTAGTGACGTCACGGGGACTCGCCCGCATTCAACAATTTCAACATGGCGTCTGTGGATGTCATTGTGGACAAGTTGGTGACACTCTGGAGTTTACCGGTCGTTCGGCACAACTTCTCCTTCTTATTTGTCGTCATCTCGGTCGTGGGGTCGGTTCTGAAGGACCTGGAGCTCGTCCCGCAGACATATTTCAGCAACAGCAGAAATGCCCTGAATGTGTGAGTAATGGTTTGTTTTTCGCTAATTTAGGCGTTAGGTAACACATAATGTCAGTTAATCTCCTGAGCTCACCTCTCGCTGACCGTAATGGCGACCTGCTGGTGACAGAAAGGTTAAACTGTTGTAATGTGACGTCAGCGGCGCTGAAGTAATGTGGGTCAAAGGTAAACTGTGGTTTCTGTTTGTGCTGTAAAAAAAATGGATACGTAAGCAATTAAACTCCTTTTTCCTCAATTCAAATACACTCGGGAGTTTTCTGCTGTAGCTTGAATCCGTCTGGCATGACCAGTAACTTCTGTAGTTTCTGCATATTGCTGTATAATGCAGTTAAGTGACATTAATTCTCAGATTTCCATGCTTTTAAATGAAATCCACTTATATCCACATAATTGTGCCTTATAATAATTATGCCAGCTCTGAAATAATAGCCACAGTGGCAAATAACAAAAGGTGCCTTCAATACGGAGGTTTTTCAGATCTGATGCAATATTTGTGTTATCACAAATAAGCTATAATAACGAAATCTTGTTCCTCTTGCAGGTATTTCGTCAAAGTGTCCTGGGGGTGGACGTTGCTGCTGCTGACCCCCTTCCTCCTCCTGTCCAACTCCTCCTTCAGCAGGGGCACGTCCATGCTCAGCCGCCGGCTGCTGTCTCTGGTGGTGGCAACGGCCGTCTGGTACGTCTGCACCGAGACCTTCTTCTACATCGAGAACAAGACCGGCCGGTGTTTTCAAACTGATGCCGTGAGTGTCGTCAAGAAGGAGTTCAAATACAAAAGCAGCTGCCGGCAGGCCGGCTTCCACTGGCACGGCTATGACATCTCAGGACACTCCTTCATCCTGGCCTACTCGGCTCTCTTCATCATGGAGGAGACGGCACCCATGGCCTCCCTGAAGACAGCCAGGATCTCTGCACTGTCCAGGATGGTCCTAAACCTGCTGTACGTGGGCTTGAATCTGCTGCTGATCATTTGGGTGTGGATGTTCGCCTGCACCTCTGTTTACTTCCATGATCTGTCTCACAAGTTTCTGGGGACCATATGCGGCGTGTTGGCGTGGTTTCTGACATATCGGGTTTGGTATCTAAATCCTACGTCCCCAGGACTCCCCCCACAGTGCCACCCAAAGGAACAGAAACAACACGCCTGAGCTGCAGTCATGCTTTCCTGCACAACGTTGTTGCTAATGTTGCAGCCGTCCTCAAAACAACACACTACAGTTGATGTTATCTGTCTCCGAGTCCAAGGTGGTCGTTCTATTTTAAGCTACTTTAAGTTATTCCCTCCTCACAGAAAGGTCGTTTTGTACTGGATGGTGTTTGGCAGCTGCTGTTCCCAAAATGTCTCTTGGTAATATGAGGTAGAGGCGAGACGCTACTCTGCTTCCCAGTTTACCTCCAGCCTTTGAGGCTAGCATGCCACACCATCGTTTTGTCCCAGAGTTTGTTGCCTTTTGAATGTTTTAATTGTGGAAAATGTATCTCAGTTTTTTAGATGTCTGAGTGGGAACACTTGAGAATGTTTACAGATCAAATTGCATAGCACTGATTGAAGAACAATGTAAAGATATATGTATAAATTATCAAAATAGCTGCAGATTAATTTTCTGTTGGTGTACTGACCAATTAATCAACTGACTGATTCACCATGAAAAGACCAACACTGAACATACTTACGAGTTTTGCCAAACCTGATAAAACTCCATTGTTGTCCAAAAAACATTAAAATCACAATGATAAACATGGACCCTGGCGTTTACTTTTAGTCCCACATATACTTTCCCACGGACATAGATTACCAAATCTGTATTAATCTGCATCTGAATAGTCCCCGAGAAATGGTCTATTTACTCCCGTTTGAGTAATGTTACTAAAATCTACAGTACCAGGTCGCCAGGAAAGACTTTTACTTTGAAACCTGAATATCTGTTGTCTAAGATTAACATCCTGTATAGGAACCAGTGGGCTTGACAGAAGAAATAAGGATTAAAACATTGTTGGTTTTGGTCTTTTCATTGGATTTATTGACAATAAGGATAAGGGAATACCTACATTTAAATCCTAGCAGTATTTTAAAACTATATTAATTGACAAACGTGAAAAGCATACATCTTTTCTCACCTTGATAAGTGCATTTTCATGACTTCTCGGGTGCAACGTCAAAGGTTTTGGTCAAATAAAAACCAGGATAAGCGTCTTTTTTTCCATTTTCATCATTTATTTGTTATTGATGGCAACTGAATAAATTAAGGCTTATGAACAAACATCATAAAAAGCACCATAAATAAATGCATATATAGAAATATAAAAAATAAAAAGTAAAAAATAAAAAAATACTATAGTGAAATATAATGGCCACAAATCACAACTAGGATTTCTCGACTTGAACTCTGTTCAAAGACGTCCAGATCCGACCGTTCAGGTAGCATGATTCCAGTCAGAAGAAGCAGTGGTGGTAACGGCTCGCAGTAATCAAAAAGGGTTCACAATGATCGGCTGATTATGGAGTTTCTTGACGTGTCCCCCTGTGGTGTCGTCTGCTGTTTTGTCAATCAACAAAATGAGTGAGTGTGTGAGAATCAAAAAGGCAACATAAACAACAATCAAACAATGTTTTTTTTATAATTAAATCACAAGAGGAAATAGTACTTTGCATTTTTTGTCCTCTTGCTTAATTCAAAACTTAGAAAAAACTCTCGATATATATCTGAATCTTCTCTTTTGTGCCATTTACACGACTGCTGCTCGTACACGAACAGTTTGAAACCAAATAACCTCCCCGGTGCCTTTTAACGCACCTCTCCTTTGCAAACAGTTGAATCTTTATGGCTGTACCGCTCTCTCCGTATCAAACTGGACACGATGAACTACAGCTTCTACACCTCTATTTTCTTCATGAAAATCTGATTTATGTTCAGGTGTCACAGCGAGGAGATGCCGCTATTAAAGGAGCATTGATCGTCGTCTTTGGTTCAGCGTTTTCTGCCACAGCTACTAACGACCTCCTGCAGAGACGAGTTTCTGCAGCAGGAGAAAACAGGGAGCATCCTAACTGGAAAAGAATAAACCGCCCTCACGATCCGAGGCTTGAGCTGTACAGAAACACTCCGAGTGATTGAAATGTATGTATAACCAGCCATGAAACCAAAAGCAGCTGACAACTCCAACTCACATCATGAGTTAAACGTTAAGACCGCATGGTCCAAGAGCAGAATTATAACATGTTAAAACCCTGGAGGTCTGACTAAGGAAAAAAGCAGAGAGGCTCCCATTAGGGGTGAACAGAATGTGGAGCGAGAAAAGAACACTGCATCAACAAACAACGAGACAGCTGGGAGGGGAGGGGAGTATTTTTCTTTTTCCCCCGTCATACTTCTTTAAAGCCTTCGGATGAGTCAGCTTCTACTCCCCTTGTTCCCCTTATGCAGCCTTGGAGCTCATTAAAGATTCAGCACAGTCAAATAAATGAGACGATGTATAAGTAAAAATATCTATCTGTAAAAACAATCTTGCATCTGTCAGGAGGAACCGGCGACAAACGAACAGCAGTAAAATCCAGTGATTTCTTTTTCTCTTTGCCAGGTATTGCCGTCTCCCACACACTGTGCAGAGTAGGTGCTTCAAAGGTTACAGGAGGCAACGGAACGTTTCACAGAAGCCTGTGGTTTTCGATGTTTCGGTAGCGATCAGAAATTCTGCCTCTGGGGCCGTGTGTCCATCCATCACGAAACGCTTACACAATAAGAAAGTACCCATGCAACGAAATACACATTCCTAAACCTAAACACTAGTGTGCCAAAGACGCAGAGTTTGTCGTTTCGACTACCAGTTCGGCCAAAGTGTAACTTTTCAAACACCCACGTTTTGTAACGTCTGAACTCCTGCTCAGTGACAAAGAGAGTGACAGTGGACCAGTGTGTGCTGTGTGATCCGTGGTGCTCTAAATAAACTGACTACGTGTGTCTCTGTGTTTTTGTATGTCGGGTGCACCGTTGAGTTAAAAAGAAAAACATTGGACATTTTGGGAAAACGCACTTATTGCACACAGTCTTGCCCGGTTAGATGAGAAGATCAATGCCTCTCAAGGCAAGGCAAGGATTTGATGCAGAAGCTCGTTGGCTTAGAATAAAGACTGGAAACAGCCAGCCCCCCCCCAATACACGCCTGTCATGTAGTACCATTACATTTGTTCTTTTCTTGAAAATACGTATATCCCAGAAAGCATCCGGTCCCCTTTACTTACATTGTGCTATGTTGCAATCTAAAGCTAAATTTGTTTAAATGTATTTTCCCTTCTCGATGCCTCGATAAAGAGGAATTAAATGTATAAAAACATTTTAAAAAACTGAAAATTTCATTAGCATAAGTATTGGAATTTAGCTCAGGTACGTCCCGTTTCTCCTGATCGTCTTCGACATGTTTCTTTGAGCTTTATAAAAGGCCTTGATTTTAGCATAAAGCTTGAACATAATATATGAAAAGGTGACTGAATATTTTCTGAACACACTGTATGCCAGACAATCTTTGAAAAACCCAGCTCATTTAATAACACTATTCCCAAAGAATTTTCCTAAATTGCACCTCATTTTGCTAATCCAAACAAAGATAGTAGCCAGAATCTGTTATCAGTTATATTGGTGGGCCTTTATATACACAATACTTTTTTTTTTATAATTAAGTTATATATGTATAATAGTATAATAAAATTAAATTAAAAGAATCACAACGGAAATGTTTTTAAAGAGCAACAGATGGAATTTTTTTTTTTTAGTCTTCAGGCATCATGGAAATACTTAGGGCTAGCCATTTAATGCTAAGCTAAGTTCAGTGGCTGCTAGCTGTAGCTTTATAATAGGCAAACAGACATGATGCCTTCAGGACAGCAGTGTACAACCTTCTGGGTTTTTCAAAAGATTTTCTACTTTTGAGAAAGCTAGCTGTTTCCCCCCCTTTCCAGTCTTTATACTAAGCTAAGCTAACCGTCTCCTGGCGATTTAGCTTCACACTTGGACTTGAGACCGACTCGAGAGCGGCGTCAATCGAAACACCTACGCCTCTGCGAGAAAGCGCAAAGCGCATTTCCCAAAAATGTCAAACTATTCCCTTAAAGTTTGCCTCCATCCGTTCATAATTTCTTCTGGCAGTTTCTGGCCGCAGCACTTATCGGGAAGTCTTACTCGTGTAACATTTCCCTGCGGTTTTTACTGGTCAAACCTCGGCTGATGGAGGGGTGAAGAGCAGGAATGAGTAATGACGAGAACAGTGGCATGCGAAGGTCACTTGACCTCTGTTGGTGTTACTGTGTTTAACATTTTTTCTGGGTTTCCTCTTTAAGTTTTTCAGTATAAGAAGACCCGACGCATGCCTCCAACAAAAGTTAAACAAGGACTTGCTAGCCGCAAGTTTGCCAGAAATCAAACTCGATGAAGGCCTTGATTACCAGAAAATGTGCTGTCAAGAATTTCTTATCATGGAATGTTTTAATATTCTTTGTTCACCCAGGTAAGTAATAGTGTTCTCTATATAGGTTCATAATGTTTTCCTGCAGTCATAAAACATTACAGAAAAGTTGAAACATCACACAAATACACGGACATTTAACACAACGAGAGGGCATTCACTACATGTATTTCTTTTTTAAATACCAGTAGGCAAAGTAGCCCATCCCTCCCAGCGAGCCCATGAGAAAAGAGGCCCCGAAGAAGGACGGCGGCTTCTTTTTTACCATCCGGAAGGCGTTGGGTAGGACCGCGGACAGAAGGGTTGTGTGGATGTCGCCCAGGACCTTGCGGAAAGCGTAGCGTTTTTGCACGCGCACAAAAAAGGACTGCAGGTTAGGTCGGCTGCCGTCCTCCCAGTATTTCTTAGAAAGTCCCAAGAACTTGAGCCTGTGCAACAAGGCTCCGAGGCAGACGTCAGCTAGTGTAAATTCAGGTCCACATAGCCACAACTCACATTTTTGACCTGCGAGGAAATTAAAGATTCATAACGAGACATTTTTGGAAATTATATGGAATATGTTGTTTTTTTTGTGCCATTATAATGGAAGATGATAATGAAGTTTTGGACATACCTTGATACTCTAGTTTTCTTTTCTCCAGCTCGGCCTCCACTTGATCTAGAACCATCGCTAACTCCCCCAGAATTTTCTTCAGGTAGTTCACATTATCGTGGTCCAAGATTTTTGCCTGAGAATCATTTGAAAAAGGATTTTATGTATACTTACATACCAAGATGCATAGCTGGGAATTCCTGTCATCATTAAGGGAAACGTTATTTTTAACCATTAAAGTGTAAACATTATGTAGAATAACTGAGCTGGTTTGTTGTGCTCACTAATAAAATGTTAATAAAACACAAAACATGTACGACTCCAGTACTTGAATGTAAAGTGATGAAGTCCCCAAAAAAATGTGAAGCTCAACTTGTTTGCTTCTTTTTAAAAACTGTCGAATATCACAGGTGGCGAGGCATGACCACACAAACAGTGTTAGTTATCAATACGCGTGTTTATTATTAAAAATAAATATTACTTTACCGACTCCTATCATGCGTTTATTATTTCTTTTACAGTTGTTTTAACTTCACAACATCATGGATTCGGGTGTTTTCTGTGAAGCAAAGTCTGAAGACTTATGGAAAGCGTTTGTATGCTTGTGTGTTTATGTGGTGATAAACTAGAAATCAGCCCAGTCATCCTGAGGGGAAGAAGAAGAAGGAGGAAAGTGGTGGTGGCACCGATCCATCCCATGGTAGTAGAGATTTCAGTCTGGGACAAAGTGGCGGACGGACCGACCGACCAATCAACACGCTGCTATTCCTGGAGCTACATTGCTACTGTGGCTAAAAAAAAACATGCCGGCATGACTCACACTCATCTCCGTCTCATCGATTCCTCACTGTTTTATAACACTCGTGGAAAAACTAAAGTATCGTCTCCTAGGGAACATGAGCTGTATTTAGGTCATTGCAGGTACAGTTTTACACAAGTTTCCCTTTCCTTTGTTTCTGCTGCTCAGGTGTAAGAAGAGGAACCTGCTGAAGGCTGTTAATGATGAAATCCACCCTCGCCTGCGGACTCGGAAATTCAAGAGTGTTAAACCTGAATAAAGGGTCCGTCTATCACACAATATTAAAGCGGTAAAACAGAGCTGTCAAATATAATATCGCCATTATATTTACTAACTAACAACTTCATTATTACAAACTATTTGCCCATTCATTTCCCCCTTGAATCACATTTAAATAAACAAAAATGGGAATTCCGTTTACATTTACATTTAGGTCATTTAGCAGACACTTTTGTCCAAAGCGACTTACATTAAGTACATTTGTCAAAAGAAGGAAACAAGGAAACCACAACGAATCATTGCCGATAAAGTAAGAGCTAAAAGTAGAACAAGTGTTAGGTCCTCATCTGAGTAAACTAGTAGTTCAAGAGCAACAGTGCTATGATCAGAGTGCTATAGGTAAGGGTTTTTTTGGGGGGGGGGGGGGGGGGGGGGCGGGGGGCATTATATCTAATACATAGATATAATGAGGGCAAATAATTCATGCATTTTAATCACATTAATCAAAACTCACCATGAGCTTCTTCTGCTTGGACAGGTACGGTTCTGTCAGCTGTGGCTCCTCGTGGTCCAGCTTCATCAGCTCCGTCGCAGCGTTGGCCAGGTGTCCTGAAAACACACACACACAGACAGACACAGACACACACACAGACACACACAGTTTCTTACATTGTGGTATAATCATGTTTAATCCTCCCGAGGAGTTATCCGAGAGTCCAGAGAGCTGCACGATGCGGTGAATCTGGCGTCTTTGAGTGTTCCACCAGGTCAGGTTTAGTCGTTGGGGAGTAAAATGAGCAGAACTGTAAATATGAAGCTACAGCCAGCAGTCAGAGAGCTTAGCTTAGCGCTAAAGGGATGAAGTTACTGCAGCAAGGCTCCGTACAAAGGTCAAAAGGTCAAAAAATCCACCTTACAGCACCTCTGAAGCGCACTATGTAACACGTTTGAGACGCCATGAAAGCAGTTCAGAGTTTGTCCCTAAATGTTGAACTATTCTTTGAAATATCTTCTTAAAACATATGTATTTATTATCTTTTATCACCACCATTTGATTCCAAAATCGGACCCATTTGATTGGTTGTCAAACTTGATTCATTATCCCCAACGACCACGCCTCCACGATACGGCGAGCTGGCTTCACTTACTACGTATTTCTGCGGTGGCGTACTTTGGGATCATAGAGTCGGTGGTGAGCTCCGGATGGAGGATGCAGCCGTGCGTGTAGGCGTCCATGGGAAGGCCGTCCAGTAGCTGGCGGTACTGCTGTACGCGGTCGCGGAGGGGCGACTCTGCTTCGGGGACCAGCTGAGCCACTGTTTCTGTGAGGGGCGAGACGCCATTGTGAAAAAATAAGATATTTGAATGTAGCTCAGAACCTTTTCATGGCTCCCTGAGGATAAACCGGCACAGAGAATGTATGTATGTATACAAAACAAAAGAAATGAGCACAGTTGCAATTTGGTACTATTCTTGGTGGAAACTTCCCTTTACACTTTCAGGTTTCTAAGCAACCGTTTATCACACAATGCTCCCAGCACGGTTACCTGGTAACAGATGACACCTCTCGCTCTCTGCAACACACCGTCGCACAGGTTTCATGTCAACAACACAGAAGCCGTCTGGAAATAAAATCCGGAGACTAAAAAGGCTTCTGAGAATGTGTGTCGAGGGGGGAAAGTAAACGGGTTTAAACAGAAAACACGATTTAACCCCATGAGATGAAGTTCAAGTGCGATCCAGGAGAACGAAAACACAATTTGTGAAGTGACATGCAGGTTAATTCTGCTACAATGGTGGCACCGATCCCTACTGGCCTGCTCTGCTCTATTTATCTGCCGTCACTCAGGTTTTAAGGAATAGTTGGATATTTGGGGGAATTATTTGCAGTCTTGCCGAGAGTTAAATGAGAAGATAAATACCTCTTTCATACGGTATATTGTCGGACTATAAAGCTGTCAGACTCATAAAAGATGGGTTAAAGATTTGAAGCAACAGAGGTGAGATATACCAGTTTCTATAGTATCGATGGATCGAGGTTCAGTATTAAGGATGAAACAGGTTTGCAGAGCAGAGGGAGATCGTATCTCCGTGCAGGCCGACAGACACACTAAGGGACGACATCGCTGACATTCGGCTGCTCGAGGATGGCGGACGGCGAGGCCTGCCCAGGGGTGGAGCTGCACCTGGCCAAGCTCCAGAAAGCTGAATAATCAGTCCCAGGACCTGCATGCTGACCAGGGCCATGCCGCGGTCCCCTAGGTGGTCTGCTGCAGCGCCGTGGTGGAATGAGAGTTGCATCCGAAGAACAAGCCCAGTGCTCAAGCGATGCACATTACAGATATATAAGAGCGACTGATTGTTTGATAATGAGTCGACAAGTAGAGCCCTCTGCTGTATCTCGGCTACACTGTGAAGTGGGCAGAGTTGGCTTTACGCGGCTCTGAGTCTCCTTATTTGAGACATCTGCACTTTTGAAGCCAGCTGCAGCCCACGTTGCCAGCTTTCATGAGGGATTCACACGCAGAGAAAAACTCTCTGTCTTATCCATAGCTTGATGTCTGGTTTTCAAACACATGGTGCATTCATAAGATATAAAAAGAAAGGAGCCTTTAGCTGAAATATTGCTTCAGACATTTAACCTGCATGCAATCACAATCTATCAAACAGTTCAAATGAATGTGTCATGAACTGCTTCTAGCCTTTTGCTAGTGAGCCAGATCTCCTTTCATCGCCTGTGATCACGAATGACCAAACTAAGCTAAAACAAGGGAGTTCGTCGTTGGCCAACATCCCTCAGGTCTAAACTGGTTCGAGGCTCCGCGGACGATTATATAACGGCGTAACGTCTCCACTGAATCTATAGGGCACGTCGCCCGCGGGGAGAACAGGATTAAGTATCTGCATCTTGACGTTTGTATAGTTGCTTGTTTCGTCATTGTAATCTCTCTCTCTCTGCTGTATCGGCTTCTCGTTTCCTCCCCAAGAGATCACTCCAATTTCATCTGATCTAATCAGAGGAGTTCATCTCGGTGACATTGCTGCAAAGACACCGTGTCAATGCTTTCACAGCACAGCACACACTGACACACACTGTACGAGGATGACAGATGGCCTCAAATTGGTGGCTTCCAATCTTTGCCGCTCCCGCTTCACGATCTGGGAGACTGCAGATTGATATTCTGTTAGCAACAGTGCAAACCAGGCAACTGCCCCAAAACCCTAGATGATCAAATGTGTGTCACCTGGTCTGTAGTCATAAAATGTGCTGTTTTTGTGATGACAGTCCTTTATTTCAAACGGGAATCTCGTGAACACCATCTTGAATAGTGAGTCTGGCTGCTGGAGTGTGAACGAAACGGAGTCTAAACTCTGACAGCATCTGAGATTTGTTCCACTTAGCGGGGGGGATTCTACACGATGCAAGCTTTTCTTTAACGTAACCTGTAACCAGCTCCAGCTCCTTGGCCTTGGGAGTAAAGCTCAGTTACTGAAGGTCAGATCTCAGATAGTACTCGTGTTCCAGCCCCATGAATGAAAATCCAAAGCTGAGAGACCAGCTGTGACTTGTTGCCCCAGAGCATCTTAGCAATACTCCATCTATGCTTTTAAGATCCACATTTAAAGTGAAGAGCAGAAACACAAAACAGCGTGACGAGATGAATGAACCACATCACTGCACGGTACCTCCCACGAAGGTTTTCTCCAGGTAATCTATGATCTGGTTGTAGTCGCTGATGATGGCGTCGCCGTGGAGGAAGACGGGCACCTCCTCGCCCAGGTTCAGCCTCATGAACCACGGCTCCTTGTGCTCCTGCAGCGGCAAGCTCACATCCCTCTCGTCGCAGACCAGACCCTTCTCATGGATGACCAGACGTACCTGCAATCACAAGCACGTGCAGCTGATCAGCACGAGAGACGAGACATGGGAAGCATTCATTCAGTACACTGCGCTGCCTGGCCTTTTGTTCAAGGCTGTCAAACAGAAAAAAAAAACACATCTGACGAGCATCTGCACTAAATACATCATATTAAATAATGAATTAATACAGATATGAATAGAATGCTCCATGAATATAAGTATGAGATAAAATCCACAGGGTGACATTTTGATGTTATCCAGATGGTGAAACACGAAAACAATAAGACGACCTATAATCCATTTGAGCTGAATTAAAACAAAAACATTGCACAACAAATCTTATTTTTCTGTTGTTCAAAAGGAGTCATTGCAATGATACCAAAGCTAAGCGGGGTGGCTGATAGCGTCATGAAAAAACATCATGTTTGTGTTGTATAGAATAAATAAGTGCATCTGAATAGTTTGGCAAAATAATGAGATGCTTTTCAGCGCGCCGACGCAAAAACCTTCAGGGATGAAGAATAAGCCAAAGTCCGTGGAGAGCTATTAGTGGGAATAAGATCTCAAAAAGGAGATGACACACTAGGCTCAAATGGCTGATGGTGTAATGAAATAATACTGAGTGATTTGGTGACACAACCACAGTCATTACAGCAGGAACAGATCTCAGAACGCTGTTGCAAAGTCAAACTAGAAAAACGTGTTTTATTCTCCATCAGCGGGACGACGCTACTTCTATATAAAACTTTGCTTCGGGTCCCGGTCTTACACTGCTGAGGCGCCCCGCGGTGAAACCGACAATAACATATTCCCTGTTGCTCCAAGAGTATGTTATATAATAATGTTAGTCACTCCTTAGTAGAAATGAAAGTAGTTCAGCTGCCTGGGAGACGTAATAAGTAACAGTTCAAAAGTACTGCGAGTAATTTATGTGGGTATTTCCATTTCATTCTGCTATAATATCCTTCTACTCCACTTCATTTATCTGCGATTATTAAAAGATGAAGGTTTTAATCTAAAGCAGAGTCCGGTTCTTCTCATACAAATAACTTTTGGTTTGAGGCCCAAAGAGGTCAAAGTGCACAGAAGTGACTCAGATTTATATTGTGACCCTTTGGGGGGCCAGAATAGAAACTTTTGATTGAATGTTCTTGGCAACAAGTCAAGAAAACAGAAAGATGAAGATAATTATTAATAGTAAAGTCAAATATTATTTATCAATCCATTATAATTTCCTAACTGCTAACAGGCTAGCAGCCCCCGATAGTCTGTGACTGAACTAAATATCAATAAACTGCTATTTATAACTCTGAATAGTCCATAGCCATGGACAGATAATAGGACAACGGGCCCCTGGACACGCGACACCCCTCCACCCTCCCTACAATGCAGCAAGACACCAAACATGAACTGTGACCACTTTAAAGAGAGCCTCTGGTTCAGGTTCTCCGGTTCTTTACCCATTAGGCTCATTCAGTAATAAACCCATGATTCTAATAAACCAAATACCTCAGTATGCAGGGTATGGTGCAGGCTTTTGGTGAACTGGACTACACCAGTGTATAAACACATGATGAATAATATGAACGTACCGAACGACCTACTTCAGCACGCACAGGAGCGCCGTTACGCGTCGGTTAGTCGTGAAGCATTAAAAACACGCAGGAGGATAAAAGTACACGTCATGCAGGAGAAACTCAGCGGCTCAGCTTCCCTCTTCTCGTCAGGAACTCACACAGACTTGTAAATAATCCCCCCTGAACTTCTGATAGTCTTCTCAGGGTCGTCAGAGAAGAGACTGTCATCATCTCAGTGTCGACTGTATGTTGTCTTTTTTAGAGGAAGAAAAAAGTGGTTTCTTGTCACACAAGATTGACTAAATATAACACGATCTTTCGAGGTGCTGCGGAGGTTCTTTGACCAATCACGTTGCGAGCATTCGTGTTGCATTAAGGCCCAAAATATTCACATCCAATCTGGACAACCGAGTGCCTCTTAATCTCAGAAAAAGAAAAAAAAACATCCACGAAATGCCATTAAAAGCACGCAGCAGCTTGCATAACAACACGTCACTCACACAACACATAGAATCCAGAATCCAGTGGCGCAGTTTACTGAAATCCAAACTGCTTCAACCAAAACTCTGTTTATTGACAGCACAGTCACACCTGATTGTGAAGTCACTTCCACTACTCCGGCTCCAGGACCGGCGATAAACCCGACAGTGAGCCCGGGGTTTACCCGCTGCTGAGTGACAACCTGCACAATCAGCAGCTCAGACATCAGCGGCTGGAAGCCAACGATCGAGCCTCATGTTGACGTACCGACACGAGACCGCTCATCATCTCAAGGTTGTGGTAGAATAATATGTAGTGACACCATCCTCCAGTTCATAGACAGAGCCGTGGCTGCCGTGATGATGCTGCACGGATTGAGCAACTGGTGAGAATAATATTGAATCAACCATGAAGTATGCTGGGTGATAAAAGATCAAGCACAAGGAGAGTGAAACTCACAAGAATCTTTTTTTAAGCTGCTTTTTTTTGCAATAAAAAAATGACTATTTGTGACAAATAACAGCAAGACAGAGAGGACCAAACACTGTAGGTTAAGGTGGCCAAACCCGCTGCCTGTTTTAAATATGGCTTGAGCATATTTTATGGTAAATTGAACAGAAACACACAAACACAAGATTGTTTTGATGTCTTCGCACAGAAGCCAATATTTTACCATATCTGTCTGTAGATTTACAGCTTACATTTACACATGCATCGTAATCTTTTAAGTGGGTGTTTAAAGCAATATCTGCTTGTTTTAAAATTGACCCATTTATAGCTTTTTCACAGAACATCATATTCTTAGCGGGCACTTACCACTGGATTAGTTGTTTTTTTTTTTAAATAGGACATTCATTCAAATTACATTTAGGAGCAGAAGATGCAGGAATTATTTTTGTAACATGTGACCAGAACAATATACTACTGTCATGTTGGACGATGACCTGTTCAGTAGTGTTGTGTATTTACTTTCAGACTATTACTGATTCATAAGCTATAAAACAGAGGCCTTTCTATTAAATATGCCGTCCTTCAGACTGCACAACCAAACGCAGACTTACAAACGTGAAGTCTGGAAGCCTGAGCTGAGGTAACCCTGATGATATCACGGTGACATCACAGGGGTTAGTTTCCTCCGGCGGAGCGGTACTCCCTTTAGCTAGTAAGATGAACTCTAATACACACGCTGCTTGTGAAGTACTGTTGATCACACACACGAGTATAAAGCGTCCTGTTTATACTGTGTTACTTTAGCTTGATTTTAATCGCACATGCTCATTTAAGTAGCAAAAAGGTGCAGGTAACCGTCTTCTAACCAAAGGTGGATTTGAAGGAGCCCTTGAAATGACAACATATGGTGTGATTCAGCTGCAGGATGGGGAGGGAGAGCCTTTGGGTTTGTTTTGCACATCATTTTTAATCAATTATTTAGGATGTCATGTGTCAGAGCACATAGGTTGTGGTCACATCCAGCCTTATAAGGAGACAGAATGGCTTATCGTGTCAATGGAAGGTGGAAGCAGGTGTGATAAGAGAGAGGGGGAGAGTCCTGCGGTGGTAAATAAACGGAATATTGACCACTAATTCGGCTGTGTGTCGAGGAATTGAGCCCCCCATGCTGCAGCGTCTCAAACGGGAGATCTGCCCGGCTGCAGGATCATATTCATATTCAGGAGGCTGTGTGTGCACGCATAAACATGCACAGAAAAAAAACAACAGAACAAACACGGGGGAGCTGCATGCTGTGTAATAGCATCATGCAAAGAAATGTGGAGCCACCTCCATTTTCAAGCTGTGCTCTTGTCTTTTTTTCTCTCTTTTTTTTTTACCTTCTGGGAGGTGAAAGACTGCGTCCAGTGGTACAAAACGAGCCTGTCTTTACTGAAGGGTTTGGGCTCTGCCGTCGGTTCTTCGCACTCCTCCCCGTCTGTGATTTTGCCGTCCTCGTCCATGGCTGAGATGGGCCACCAGCTACAGTTGGTGGGGGTAACATGGTTGGAAGACGCCATGACAGAGCGTTTTGTGCGTGTGGAGGAGAGGAGCGAGGAGGGAGAGAAGAGGAGAGGGAGAGAGGAGAGAGAGAGAGCGCGCGAGATAGAGAGAGAGAGAGAGAGAGAGAGAGAGAGAGAGAGCGATTTCAGCAGCACGAGCTCAGCATCATCTGTTCACGCGGCAGCAGCATCCGTCAGTTTCGGACAGCTCCGGTGCTGAAATCGGCTCCACCCTCCGAATGAAAACTGATATTTTTTTATTATTATTATTATTATTATTAAATACGAAAATCCATATGCAAATAGCGACTTACTCCAGCGTGCCGCCGCACTCACGGTTCGGTCGGTGTGTAACCGAAGGGCTCTTACATCATCACACGGCGAACATGCGCGGTGAACGCGGCGGAGGCAGCGTTGTTCATTGGAAGGTCAGACCGTGGAAGGACGTGGAGGCTGGGTGCACTATACGGGGATGTGACATCCGCCTGCACGTGCGCGAGGTCGGACGGACCGACTCACTGACGTAAAAAAGTAAAACAACAGGTTTTCACAACATGTAGGCATATCGGTTATTTGGTGGAAAGTTTTTGTCACTGTTTTGCTGCTTTAATAACAGAAATTATGCTGTAGCCCACTTTCACATAAAAAAAAATAAAAAAAACACAAGATACAATGCATTTTAAAATGACAAACCAATCCTTTCCCTCGAGTAGGACGAATAGCGTGCCTCCATTTTCCCCATCATAAGCATAATAAGCGGCTAATGCTGATAGTAGGCCTACTTTTATTTTTATTTATCATAATAATATGATATTTTTTGTATTTTTACTTTACTCTGCATTGGGACACAGCTAAATGTTTGAGTGCTTCATCTCCCACTGTTGCTTATTAATATTCCAAAAGTTTAACACAGTCCACAGAGGGACAGTTCAATATCTGTGATGCAGTTACCGACATTTCCCAGCAGGGGGAGCGAGAGAGTGAAGTGTAACATAATATACAGTTAGGACCCCACGATGAAAAACATTAATTTGCCAGTGTTTGTGAATTCTCAGATCATTATTAATGAGAAGACATATTTGCAATAAATTGCAATATTTTGCAAGTAAAGAATCCTGGAGTTATCCTGCAAACAATAACTGACTTATATTATTATTATTATTATTATTATTATTATTATTATTATTATTATTATTATTAGATCATCTTATCGATTTAGCATGTATGCTTTTATAGTAAAACAATATCCCAAAATGTCATACATCTACCCATTGTGAAATAAAGTTCCAACCCCAACCAGACACACTGGCTGTAATTTCCTATTGGATTATTGTAGAAATATTATTAGATTTAGATATAGGAGACTGTACAGGGACACCAATGGGAAATTACAGAGCTGGATCTACTTTCATCAAGCTTTTATTGCCTGATTAATGCTTTAACCGCAGGGGGGGGAACTTATAGAGAGCACAGTCCTGATATCATGTATACTTCAGCCCTGAAGTGGCAAGACTCTGGCATAGCTCCTTGCAGGCAGCAGAGTAAGGATTGGGTTGTATTTTTGGAAGGGTGTGTGTGTGCGGATTGGTCGCCTTGTTAGGTCTGCTGAAATATTTCCAACAGCAGCGACTGTCAGGAGATAGCTGGGTGGCAGGCACAGGGGGGAAAAGGGGGCTTTTCTCTGTGGCCACCTGGAAAAAGCCATGTAAGATCAGTGGCTTGTCAAGACAGAGAATACAGAAATAATTCCATAAATATAATAAGTCATCCAAAAAAGGTGTAACACGGCGGCATTTACTCTGGAGGAAACAGTAAAGATTGAAATCGACGAGTCCAGGAAGAAGAAGGCACTGGAGTAAAAGAGGGCAAATCCAGAAATATCTGTAAAGTGTGAAGAAGTGTGCTTCATGGACACGCGCAGAAGTCTCCGACCCGAGTGCGAAAGAGAAAGAAAGCCGCACAAGTTCAGCAGCGAGGAGCTCTCCAATCAGTTTTGATGTCAGGTGAAGGTGAAGTCAGGCTGACGGCGGTTGTATCTTTAGCCAGGTAACGGACTGAAACTTGACTTTCCCGTCGGTGCGTAATTGCGCAGCGGTTCGGCATGAGTGGAGGTCGCTTTGAGTTCGACGACGGCGGAGCGTACTGCGGCGGCTGGGAGGGAGGCAAAGCCCACGGCCATGGCATCTGTACCGGACCCAAGGGCCAAGGGGAGTTCTCCGGCTCCTGGAACTACGGCTTCGAGGTGGTGGGGGTCTACACCTGGCCCAGCGGGAACACGTACGAGGGGTACTGGTCGCAGGGGAAGCGTCACGGCCTCGGAGTAGAAACCAAAGGACACTGGATTTACAGAGGGGAATGGACTCATGGCTTCAAAGGGAGATACGGGATCCGGGTCAGTGCTGGCAGTGGCGCAAAGTATGAAGGGACGTGGAATAATGGACTTCAGGATGGATATGGGACAGAAACATACGCCGATGGAGGTGAGATTTTAAACAAATGTACTTGTTTTTTTGTTTTTTTTTACAATGCAAAACAGCAGTGGTGAAAGAAGTAGTCAGATCTGTAGTAACGAGGAGATTGAGAGGCATTTCCCTCTGAAATGTAGTGGATTAGATGTAAAATGACATGGAAACACTTGAGTAAAGTAGCCTACAAGCACCATACAATTGTTCCTTGAATGCAAGTAGCTTAATGGATCTCAGCAATAAGGTTCTGTGAGTGGTGGGAGAAGTATTCAGATATCAGGCCATGTGTAAAAATACTCTAAAAGTTAGGCCTTCAAAGTGGAATATCCCTAGAAAAGTACAAAAGTATTTGCATTAAAGTAGGTCTATCAAAAGGGCTGGTTGAGGTTAACTAGCGTATATGCCATTGGGAAATTTAATCTAAAAATAATATAAAACTTTATATGCAATAGGCTATTACTGGTAGCTTGTGAAATGTCCTCTAGGGTCCAATAAAGTCTTATCTTATGATTAGATATTTGTCAATATTAATCTGAAAAGTAACTTTAAGTGGAGTTAAACGTACAACACTTGCCTTTGAAATATTGAGGACAAGAAGTAGTAGTAAATGGAAATACTCGAATACTTGGCACAATACTCGAGGAAATGTACTCGAAATTGTGAATATGCATTAAAATTGCAGCTGCAGCAGTGGCAGAGGAAGTATTAAGATGCTTTGCTGAAGTAAAAGTGACACCTAAGTTTAAATCAATTAGTGCATCATATTTTATTTGTTGATCATGGTGGGCATCTAAAATCCAAACATGCATATTAATTGGAGAAGTAGGCCCTACTTGAGTACTTCCTTTGGTTATTAACTAAATCATGCAACATTAAGAGCCAAAACCTTGAAGCCAAGTGTGGCCATACGGTCCATTGCACAAAGTTCATTGCAGGCGACCCGGAGACAAATCGCAAACAGAGCAGCCCGACGATCCTCACGGTCGTTTATGATGTCTGTGTGTAAGCAGACGAAAATATCATCCTGCTGCTGTCAATCAAGAGGTGCTCAAAGCTGGTTGGAAATCAAACCCCGCAGGAATCTTTCCATTTAGCTAAACTACACCATCAGCAGCAGCAGCAGCAGAAGTAGTACTAGAGGTACACGTCTTAAAAGTAGCAATACAGACATGTGAAAATACTTGGTCACAAGAAAAAGCTCTGCATTCAAAAACCCCAAAGTAAAATACATATAATTGAAATGTACTGAAAGTACTAATTATGCAGAAGAATGGATTAATAAGAATTTAGAATAATCATCAACAACATCCTATATATGTATACACTTCTATAAATAAAGTACTTCTTTTCTTTCCACCATTCTCATCAAGACGTTGATGCTAACAGGCCAGATAAGGTGATATAAAATTAAAAGGTTATCTCAAGCGAGGTCACAAGCGATCCTTAACATTTTAAGTGAAGTCTTGAATCCTTAGCTACTCTCCAGAAGCTTCTAGTACGTGGATTTCCCCCCCGGCTCATCCGTTTGACTGTGGAGAGGACGACAAATAGGTTGGACGGATAAAATTGATTATGTTGATCTCTGCCTGTACAATGGTAGTGGTTCCCCTCTGTCACGGCTGACTCAGCAGCTTCGAAGCCCAGTCCGGTGGATGTTGCGGTGGGGGGGGGATGTGAGAGCACCAGATGTCAAGGATGTAATAATAGCCCACCAGCCCCCATGCCCTCCTGGCCTCACGGGCTGAGGCCTTTAGCTGTCGCTATATTCCACACATGTCAATTTTAGCATGAGACCAGACGTCAAGATGACTCGTCAGTGAGGACATTAATTAACTTTTCACACTAGAGATATCGATGTCATTCTGACAGCAATAAAAAGGATGAGTAGTTTTATATGGAGCGAACTCTTTTAGCTACAGGCTATTTTTCCAATCCTGCTCAGACATCAGCATGCTAACATGCTAGCAATGACGATGCTATCGTGCTAATATTAAGCGGTTATACTGTTAATCGGGTTTACCATCTTAGCGTGTTAGCATGTTAACATAAGCTAATAAACACAAAGTGCAGGAATGTCAGAAGTCTTGCAGGTGTTATAAAAAAAACATTAATAACATGTTGGCCTTGTGATGGTGCTCGGTGCAAAGCCAGAGGGGCAGCGAATACGGATTTGAATGTCTGTACAAAGTGATGTGCCAATCCGTGATGACATACTCCACAAGATATGTAAACATTTTGACCTGCTGGTGGCGCTAGAGGACATGTCAGGGGATCACCAAAATAAGGAGGATTGCTCTTCTGGGTTCAGTGATTGTTTGTGAAAAAAATCACAAAAATCCATCTCATAGTTGAGTTATTTCAGTCTGGTGGACAAACCAACCAACATACTGACTAGCATGGCTGTAAAGTAGCCTCTGATTGGTCTGTGGTGCAGTTAGGAAGTAACTCCCTCTTTTCTCCGATGTTTTCAGGTACTTTCCAGGGTCAGTTCACAGGAGGGATGCGACATGGCTACGGAGTCCGGCAGAGCGTCCCTTACGGCATGGCAGCAGTTGTCCGCTCCCCACTCCGCACCTCCCTGACCTCCCTTCGCAGCGAGCATAGCAACGGCACCGTCTTGCAGCAGGACATCCCCATCATCACCACCACCAACGCCTCAGGTGAGGAGACGCCCGTCGCCACCCCTACCCAGCTGGGACCGTCCCGCGGAGGCTTCGCCCTCACTCTCCAAGTGGACCCGGACGCTGTGAAGCCCAAGAAGAAGGGCCTTTTCCGCAGGGGCTCCCTGTTGGGTAAGCTGAAGAAGTCCGAGTCGAGCACCTCGCTGTCCAGCCAGAAGAGCAAGATCAGCTTCCTGAGGACGGAATCGGCTCTCAGCTCCAACGCCAGCGACACCAACTCCAGCATCGGGGACGAGAGCCTGGCCGGCGCCGAGGATTTCCCCCCGGTGGAGGCCGACATCGACGCCACCACCACAGAGGTCTACATGGGCGAGTGGAAGAACGACAAGCGCTCCGGGTATGGAATAAGCGAGCGGTCCAGCGGGCTGAAGTACGAGGGCGAGTGGCTGAACAACCAGAGACACGGCTACGGCTGCACCACCTTCGCCGAGGGCGGGAAGGAGGAGGGCAAGTACATGAACAACATGCTGGTGAAGGCCATGAAGAAGAGGGTGATCCAGCTGAAGGGAACCAAGATCAAGCACAAGGTGGAGCGGGCGTTGGAGGGCGCTCAGAGGGCTGCGGCCATCGGCAAGCAGAAGGCAGAGATCGCCGCTTCCAGGTAAGAACAGATGAGTGGACAGATGATTACCTTTTCATCTTGTTTATCAGGAAAGTATTTATAAAAGACAAACTAGTCCCAGTTTGTACCGCTCACTCATCACTCCTAACTTGTTGGAGTCTTGTTTGATGCTGCGTCGTCCGTTTGGCCGCTCAGACACTCTTGCGGATGCAGTGTATAAGTCACGCTTTAGCTCAAAGCGGAGTTCTTCACATTTCAGAAGCCAAAGGGTGCCTCTGTGTGGGCCGTGTTGAACGCCAAGAGGCACCGACCAAGCGTCGTTATGTTGCTTGGTCAAAGGTTTTCCTCAACCACCGATCCATAGGAACCATTAACGTGATGGTTCAGTCCAGTTACAACTCAGTTACTGCAGATCCTCCAGAACAGAGAGATGATGTGACACTTTATGAGGTATTTATTGCTCATTACTAAAGGCCGACAGCATACAGCAACCAGCTGTGAGCACAGCTGCAGTGGCTCTGTGGGGCTGCGGTGGATGAAGCTGAGGATTTGGTTATTATACTCTAGACTATGGCTGCACTTGTGGTTTCAGCTCCGGCATCATATATCTAAATACAAGCTCAACCTTTCTCTGTGGATCAGAGGGACACAAAACTCAATGCAAGAGAACAAGAAATGACAGAAAAAAAACATTTCTGATCTTTCAAGAGCTCTGCATAGCGCTAAGCATTTGTTTTTCTATTAAAATACCACCTGGTGTTGTATGACGTGAAAGGTTATTTAATAAGACTAAAGACTATTCTGGATGCTGCACGTTGAAAGATTTGTAACATGTTTCCTTAGAGTTATGCCTCTTTTTCCAAAACCAAACAAAGATGGTAAACGTGAAACAAAATCTCATCTTTTCTTTAAGGATTCTGGAAATATAATCAGAAAAAACTTCTGCTGAGCAAAAGACTTATTATATTTCATTGATACTGTGTTACAGATAATAACATTACTGGCTCAAGTGGCTGTATAGAGTCACACAGGATTTGGTATCACGCTCCGGATCACCAAATGTTCAAGCCCATCACGGTCGTGGATGTAAAACAAGCTGCGAGGTCGTAAATGCTGCTAACTCGAGTCTCTGCAATGATTGCAAAAGACTTTTCTCCATCTGTGTCTCCGTTTCTGTAGCTGACTCTGTCTGAGCTGGCGAGTATTCTTTATTTCAACCACTAAGACTGGACAACGTTTAAAGCGGCACTAAATAGCAATAGCAATACTTCTTCTTTGCGGGTGCAGACATGGAGGTAATATTAGTAATATTTGTTCGTAGCAAACGGAAGATTCACCTGCGATACAAACACTAAACACATTTAGACCATAATGCAACACAAGATGGTCCCATGGATATAAATATGACAGAGCTCATAAGCAAATGGTTGAGTATAAAAGGGGAGTGTAGTCGTGAGACTTGGATTACATACTGTACTCTACCTTACAAAATAAGACACACAAGCTTACAGTGAATCATAGAAAAGCAGAAGAACTCGACTCAAAAGAGCAGACGAAATAAAACAATAACCAGAAAAGTGCGAATCAATCCCGGATTTAAAACTTTTTAAATCCAACTTTTTCATTTCACTTTCATCCCGAGTGGCCTGAGTGAACAGTGACAACACTGATCCCAGACATTAACTGGAGCGATGCAGTGTGAACATTAATGGCATATAAATTCAGACAGGGACAGTTGCCAAAGTGAAGGTATACGGCGGACTTACAAGCACCGGTGGGTACGGAGTCGGGGTCGGGAGTCAGCGAAGGCACAAAGCAGCATGTTTGATGATGTGGGAGGGAAGACGTGGATATTGGCTGGTTGCACACTTCGGCCTAACGAGAGGAATGGGGATCAGGTGAGCCGGAGGTGAAGGGCAGATGAGGGAAATCTGAACAGAGAGGCAGAATGTGACAAAGAGATTAAAGAATTACTCTTGTACCTGTCTGTTAAATGTGAAAACTACAGCCAGTTCACTTAGCTTAACGACTATAAACAGAAGGAGCTGTCCAAAAATCTATCTACCACCATCTCTTAAGCTCCATTATTAACACATTCCATTTGTGAGCTTAGAGGTGCTGGTAGACGGACATGAGAGTAGTATCTCATCCAGCAGATATCACTGATTTCACTATTCCTTTAGCCACAGACCTGTTCTGTAAGCATGTATGAGTGTGATGCGTCGAGCAGCTGATTGCCACTATTTCTGTTCCTGTCTAACAAAGAAAGTGAATGAAAAAGTTTGCCATTTACAGATTCAAAGACAATACATGGAAACGTATAATAAAACAGCAGAAAAGAAAAACACATACATACATAACACACATCATACATACAAGAAGATACTGAATGCAACTGAGGTAAAACAAGTGCAATTTTCAGTTACATGGACCATTTGACTTTTTTTTTTTTTTTTTAAATATGAAATCAATCAAGCAGAAATCTATTTTTCCGACGTGGTTTATTGTTTACGTGTGCACACGTCCACCTTCAGTCGTACTGTGACCGTACAAGGCGGTGATGTTGTTCCTCCACCTGAAATAAGCTCAGTGTTTAGCCGTGAGACTCGTGCTGACGGACTGCAGACCTCTGTCTCAGCAGATTGAAATCTAAATATTGTACTCGGCAGGATAAGCAGTATATTAGAGTTACGGACCGGTGTACATTGCATCAGTGCATCACTGCTTTAAGCTCACCTACAGCACATCGGCAGGCGGCTGGACTGAGCTGAGAGGGGAAGCCTATTATTTACGTAGGGGTGCTTTCAGAAACACCACGGTGGCCTTTACAAGCCAAACAGGACCTCATAGGGAATACACGACATCTGGAATGTGTATGGTACAACTTTGAGGTACTTCTCTATCATTTTAGTACTTTTTATTCACACTACACTACATTTATCTGCCAGCTGGAATTACTGTTTTTCAGATTATTTATTTATTTTTATTTCACCTTTATTTAATCAGGTGGAAAAAAAAGTCCATCGAGGATTTCTATCACAAGGGTGACCTGGCAAAGTGGGCAACAGCACAAGACAGAATCAGTATACAAAGACATACAAACAGGAAGACACGCGATTAAATACACAGACAAGAGATCAAATACACTCAATTGAGATTACTGAACGTTTGCCCGTGTTTATAAATTGCAGTCAAACTAGTTATTCCCAATCTTTTTGGCTGCCTCTCGTCATGTTTCACGTATCTATGAGTTACTGCCAAATTCCCCTCCAAACTTCTCCACATGGTTTATTTAATAATCCTTATATTCTCCATTATTTCACAAACAAGCTTAGACATTTAAGTTAAAAAACCAGTGTTTCTGCTTCCTTCTAGTATTAATCATCTCAGACCCCTCACATTGACCTTGTGACCTTTCAGAGGGCCCTGATCCCTCACTTGGGAACCACTGAATTAAACTACCTGTATAAAGTAGCTTCATCTCGAGCAGCTGCAGCAATAAAATAATACCAATACTTATAATTAGTATTTTGAATGCAGGACTTTAACTTGCAAAGGAGTCTTTTTTTTTTTTTTACAATGCTGTATTTTCTATCCAAGTGAAGGATCTGAATACTTTTGCCACCGTACGAAGTAAACAACAGAGTGTTGCTGCTCGTTGAATCGGAATCTGTTTATTATAAAAAGCAGTGGAGAGACATGACACATCTGTTCCTGGCAGTGGTTCGCTCACTACATGATCCTTTGGCAATTAAGTCGACGTTTAAAAATACACGCGCAACCTGTGCACCGCATGGGGGATGCCAGACCCGGCCTCTTCAAGTCCCGCTAGCCGAGCGTGGGCTGGCATTCAGACACTGTGTGGACATTGTTCTGGTGCGTGGGCCGGCTGAGAGGAGGACCTGTGTGTGGCAGGACGGGGTGTAAATGACGCACACGCACTGGGGCCCTGTGGTCACAGAGGAGCCCTGACTAAATATGGGCAGGAGCACTCTTGCTGTATCACAATCACAGGGGAATGCAACAGCTGATTACCCCCCCCCCCCCCCCCCCCTCAAAACCCCCATCTTTCCTGCCTAGTCACAGACACACACACAGACTGGGTTCTTTGTGTTCAGCCTGATCACATATTTAATCTCATATATATGTCTCTGCATACCTTTCCAATACTTTCATACCTATTACTTTACTCACTCCTATCCTGTTCAAGCAACGCTCGTCCAAACGCTGCACGGCTCTGCTGGGAAAACGGCGGCCTGCTTGGTGATTTAGTTTCTATCACCCACCGCACGCTCCAGTGGCACCGCTCGCCGCGAACAGTTAGAGATCACAGCTCCGGGTCCACCTTGCGTCAGCAGCGGTGTCGGATGGTCCCACGGATATAAATATGACACGGCTCATAAGCGAGCGCTCGGGTATAAAGGGTTACATATGCACTACACCTAGCTTTAGTTGTGCGGCTTGGATTTCATACTGTACTGCTGATACGAGCGTTTTGTGTGCAAGGTTTTGTCAATAAAGTTCAGTTGTAACCTCAGCTGAGGGGCTATACGAGATCTCTGAAGTCCCCTTTAAGTGAATACAGTTTTAATGTACTTGTACTTTGAGTATTTCTCATTTTAATTAATAATCCATTTGACTAAAAAGGCTAAATATAAACAGTCTTTTAGTACTTAAATTATATCTTGATGCTAATAGTTTAGTACTTTCCAAGTGGGTGACCTCTACTTGTAACACTGTGGTATTTCTACTTTTGTAAAAGATATTGAGTACTTCTTCCACGACCGAGGTATTCCTCATGTGACCTCTTAGCAATGTGGCAATAACGAGTTTGCAATTAGCTCTTAATGTAGCCTATGCGTATTTTGACACAAGTGATTTGATTATAGTCTGAAACATTCAGTCGTCTTTTTATAGACAGCTAAGTCAGTCAGTTTCACACACGCTCCGAGTTGAATAGAACCCTTCACAAAGATAAAGTGGTACATGCCAGGATGACAGAATACCTCTTGCCATCAGCAGCCTTCATGGGCAACTTAAAAAAAAAATAATAATAAAAAATGGTTACAAAACAGCAGAACAAACAGGCTCTGAATAAAGATTTAAAGTGTGTGATTATTCATAGTTTTGGGTGCTGAATGCCGTTTCTTCCTACAGCTGACCCTCATCACTCCTCAGAGCACAACAAGCTTCTACTTGAGGCACCCCTAAAAGCCCTAAAGGGTATTTAGGTCACAGTGTCAAATGTCATGTTTGGTTGCAGAAGCACAGGAGGACTAACAAACCCTGCAGCAGTTATACTACTTAAAGGGCCGGCTCATTTCTGACCCGAATCCTTTTGTTCTATTGTTGTATAAAAATCAGATTTATCTCAAGGGAGAACCCCTACTAATAATAGATTATATAGACTAAACTAAACTAAGATGCCTGTTTCGAAATGTTTAATTCAATAAATGTTAAATAATCTAAGATTGTTCATTTTAATCTGGCATGGCTGAGTGATATACCACAGCAGATGGACAAAAAAAAAGTTGGACTCAACAGCTGAACGTTAGCATTTGTGTTCAGTTGGGAATCATCAGTCAAAACAATCCCAGTATTAGTTCTGCCACTTACCCTGCTATTAGCAGCAATGCTAACCCATTTTAGCAGCTACAACCACAGTGGAGGATACATGAGCACGCTGCTGGCCCTGTACAAATATAAGGAAACACCTGAGCTGCTCTTTAATCCCGGCTGGTGGTGCTGCTTGTTTTGAGTCGATGCAGCGTTACCTTTGGATAACTTGAGTGGTTGTTTTAGGGTTAAATCTGTCCGTCTTTCTTCTACAATGCAGTTTTTTGTTTTTTTTAACCTTTATTTAAACAGGTTGTCTCATTTTCAAGGGAGACCCGTTTCAGACAAACAATACAAGAACAACTAGTTACAGACGAGAATCTGATTTTATTTTCTCTTTATTTTCCTCAAATACAAAAGTATAAATATTTACACAACATAAAATACATCCTACAAATAAAAAATAATGATATTAATGAATAAAATCATTCATGTTCGAGGAGGGACAGGAGGAAGCCGAGTTTATCATGTCCTTCCCTATACCTTATCACGTTTCTTTTACATCCTATACATTTGTGCGAAATAGTCATTATCCAAGTCAGAATATGACATTTACATTTAGGGCATTTAGCACACGCTTTTATCCAAAGCGACTTACAATAAGTACATTTGTTGGAAGAAAAGAAAAATATAACAAAAGACCACAGCACTACCAGGATGTGTGATGGTTGGCACTTCTCCAGTCTGAGGTTTCTTACTTGTGTGATGCTGAGAGTCATGCTGGTGGGAAACAGCGGTGAGGCGTTGATACCAGCAGCTCCCGTTTCAGAACGATGGAGGCCAGTGTGCTCTTGGGAACTTTCAACGCACGGCTGGGTTTCTGTCGGCGGTGAGGCCCGCCATGCAGACAGGTGCCGTTCTAAATCAGGTCCAATCAGTTGAATCAACCACAGCTGGACTCCCAAGGAATCTCAAAGACGACCAAGAGAAATGGGAGGCACCTGAGCTAAATTTCAAGTCATAAAAGAGTCTGAATACTTATGTCAACGTGTTATTTCAGTTTTTTTTATTTTTAATAAATTTGAGAATATTTGTAAAATATTTGGTTTTCACCCAGATGTTATTTGTATTGATCTTTAGCATAAGGTTGCAACATAAAAACATGTGAAGAGAAAAATATATAATGCTATTTTTCATCAAGTCAATTATTATATTTGTCACTATTGTTATTCACTATTTTTATTTATTTTATTTAAGTAAAAGTACAGAGATATTTACAAAATATACTTGATGTATCAGATGAAAATACTCAGAGAATTACATGGATATATACTTTATGTTACTGGGTGATCATTAATGGAATACTGTGTAAGCAATATTTTAATGCAGCTGGAGGTGTAGCCCATTTTAAATAGTTAACATAGTAGAGTAAAATGTTACCGTACTGTAAAATGTAACCTAAAATTGTACTTAAAGCTTGATTGTTATCCAAAATAATATATTTAAAAATACATCAATGAGGCTCACACTGGGTGGCATGTTCCCTCATCACCATGAACACACACGTTTGTTTTTCCTCGATCCCACATCACCGTCCTGCTGCCCCAAATACCCAAACATGGATTCATCCTCTGCTGAAAATAGTTCCCATCAAACACACTGTTTCCTCCTGTTTTAGTAATGTTTGCTAAATACTACAGTGACCAGCTGTTTATGGAAAATACTTAGCCTTTAACAAGACTATATATATTTTAAACCTACTACTGAGAAGCTGACTGACAGTTTTTGTGTGTGTGTGTGTGTGTGTGTGTGTGTGTGTGTGTGTGTGTGTGTGTGTGTGTGTGTGTGTGTGTGTGTGTGTGTGTGTGTGTGTATTTTTAAGCCGTATTCCCATTGCCTTGGGAGTTCTAACCCAAAAGCCTGTTGCTAAACAAGCAGCTGTTGTCACTAGAACGGTACCTTTACTGAAAGACTTCGGCGTAATTATAACCATGTTGGATTTGTTCCTGGAAGAGGACGGAGGTGCTGACTGCGTGCGGACAGGTGGAGCTCATCTATCTCAAACGCGGAGCCTCAGGAGTCTCTAATTGTTCCAGCGGGAAGCACCTTCCCCACTGAGTCTTCAAGTGGACCAGGGAGCTATATTCAGCCCAGTGTAAAGTTACAGTATGTCAAGTATCCACAGAGTAATCACAATCAGTAATTCTCCCACTTAATGTGCAGCGGCAGCCTTTAACTCTCTGCATGCAGACGGCCATGTTTTTAGTCACGCCAGCAGTGGACACTTTGGTCCAGACTGAAATATCCCAACTATTGTAACCTAATATTTGGTACAGAGGTAAGTGTCCCCTGGTTGATGAAATCTACTGACCTTGGTGATCCCGACTTCTCGTCTAGCACCCCCTGCAGGGCCGTCCAGTTCTACATTTAAACTGGAAGTGGGAGAAGCTATTGGAGGGATTAGCATCACATTATGGACACAGATTCATGTCCCCCTCAGGATGAACCGTGCTAACTTTTGGTGATCCCCTAACTTTTCATCTGGTCAAAAGTTTGATTTGTCCAATTTGTTCCTGACTAAATACATGCAGAACTGAACGTCACTGTAAGAATGTTAGCATCTAGCTTCAATGTGCCAAAGAGCAGCCTCTCAGAGAGCCACTCTTAATCATTTATGAGAAGACATAATCATAACCATAATGGTAGGAAGTGAATATTGTTACTATTTGTATTTTGTATTAATATTATTATATTCGTGTTGTGATGTGGAGCTTGATTTAAGTATGTTGTCGGGTAGTTTAATCTACAAAAATGCATCATATGTAACTTCAGATGTTAAATAAGTGTATCTGCACAGATTTGCATTAGAACTACATTAGTGTCGCATTAAATCCTCTTGAAGGTCCAGACACTTCTGAAGCTGTATCCATCACCCAGTGGCTTTATGTGTGACGATGTCATCTTCAGGAACTTGCCTGCTGTAAGTCATTGTCCGGCGATAAAAGCAATTTATTCCTGTCCCAGCCCAGCAGCAGTAAGGGACACAACTTCACTCGACAGCCAATAATACCAATGAGCCTTATGACCAGCAGCCACCCAGTGTTGGTTTAATATGCACATTCATTTTCTGTTAAATTGTTATTAAATCCAGATGTGGATGAAGTTTTGAGTGTGGGGGGGGGGGGGCTTATGTGCTTCATTGTCTGTGCAATAAATACAATACCAGCAGCTGGTTAGCTTAGCATGAATCAATTGTTACCAGCACAACGTTATCTTCAATGCATACGTGGAGTGGCAGCATATTTAAATAGTCTCTTTCCGATTCACTCGTGCAGAAAGCGGTCACGTGCAAATAAAACATCTCCATGATTGTAGTAGTGTCACTGATTCATGAATCGTGTTGCATCTGTTCCCTCTGCAGGACGACCCATTCAAAGGCCAAATCAGAAGCAGCTGACTCGGCGGCTCGGGCCTCCAACAGTGAGTCCAGCATCGCCAGGCTGGTGGCCAAAGAGCTCTCCCCGTCCTTCTATCAGCCAGGTCAGTGGACTCGTCATCTGAGGAATGCTGCGAAACGGAACATGAAAGGCATACTGTAGCAACTCAAGGACTATTAACCCAATTTAACCTCTTTTCAAACAGTTTTCACATTAAATCATATTTCCCAAATGACATGAATGCACCACAAAATGCACACTACAGATACAATCTCCTCACTAGCATTAGATGTATGGGGTCAATACAAATCTAACAGCAGAGATGACATTAACGCTGTTAACTTACTGTTCTAACTGAAGAAAACAGCTGATAACACACAGTGGAAATAACTAAGTACATTTAGTCTAGTTCAGTACAAATTTAAGGTTGTACTTTAAGGTACTTGAGTTGTTTCATTTTATGCTACATTATACTTAATATGTAATATTGTAATATTGTTCTTTTTACTCCCCTTCATACATGTGTCTGAGTGACTTTGCAGATAAAGAGTATAAAAGACTGCCAGCAACAACATTAAAGTGATTAATGCATCAATAGTTATAATGCAGTAATATCATATATTGTTCATAATTAAGCCATTCTGAATGATTAGTACTTTCGTTTCTGTACTAAAATTGTACTTGTATTGCAGTACTTCTACAAGGTACTTTCACTTAAGTTAAAGATCTGAGTACTTCTTCCAAAACCCCACATGTAGTCTATAATGTGTCCCGGTGCATACCTCCAGCGTGAGAGCATGTGGATCCTTGGCTGAGGCTCACCAAAAGGGTAGCGGCATTTGGATGTCTAAAAGAGGAACATCTTATTGGGTCGAAGGGATCATATCGGTTTCATTGAGAGACGAGCGACACATTCACACAAAAGCACACCAGCCATTTGGGAGCCACTGGCTATTTTTCTCTTGCTTACTTCCTCAGCGAAGAGCTTTGAGGAAGCAGACAGAAAGTCATCCAGCTTTCTGAGTGGCTGCACGCATTGTCTCAGCCTAATACTACAAATGGAAGAAGCCTGACTGAGTTCTGCTGTGCAGCATTCTTTCATGAACGATTTCTCACGAAGGAGACAACAACACAGACCTGCAGTGTCAGCGAGTGCACCGTCTGTTTGGAGTGTACCGGGGAAAACAACAGTTTAGCCTCACAATAAGGATCATTCTGGTGATGTTATATACTGCAGTTTCTTACTCTCGACAAATGCCATGAAAAGATTAAAACCAACAGTGAATTGATCCTCCACCGGCTGAGGAAGTAAATATAAGAATTATAAATAAAAAAAACATGGAGATATAAATTATAATGCTTATAATGCATATGCATATTTTAATATGTTAAAGTGCTGAAGTGAGAGAGAAAAAATGTGACATATTGAGACTGTGATGACTCTATGATTAGAAAAAACTAATTTTACTGGTTGAACTCACGCAGGCCCTGAGTATCTGAAGAAGAGAGTTCTTATGGAGGTCGTGGACGGAAACGAGATCACAGAGACTGTCATGCATGAGCCGCTGCTAGCTGAGGAGGAGCCCCTGCCCACGCCGCCCGAAAGCCCCCTCATGAATGAACTGGACAGCCTCATGCCTGGCTCGTCTCCAGGCCGCACCCCCTCCCCCAGCCCAGGCATCATCATCAACAAGGAAGACCCCAAACTCCTCGGTCCAGGAAGCTGGAATGAAGACAGAACCATTAAAGGTGGTGGCAGTAAGGGTAGCAGCAAACCCAACAGCAGGCCCACTAGTCGCCCCACCACCCCGTCAACCACGGCTCCTGCAAACGCCTTGGCCCCGCCTGAGGCCGGAGGGGGACCCTCTCGCACCCCCAGCCGTCAGAGCAGCAAGAACGAGCAAGGCTCTGATCTGGAGATCAAGCCCCTGCAGAAGTTTGACTCAGAGGCAGAAGCTCCAGATGTGTCTCCTGCACCTGCATCCCCTGTAAGGAATAGCCTCATCTCTCCTGATGAAGAAGAAGCCCCGCGCCCCACCTTAAAAGCGTCCTCCAAAGCCGTCACCCCCGAGCCTAAAACCACAGAGGGCAAAAGTGAAAGAGCTCCATCGGTCCACGAACGAGCGCCGTCCGTCTCTGAGAACAAAGTGGAGTCCAGGGAGGCGAGCAGGCCGTCCAGCAGAGCAGAAACAAAGCCGTTACCAAAACGGCAACCCAGCCCGGCGCGGCCCCCAAAACCTGCACACAGTCTTGAACCCAAATCAGCACCAAAGCAAGTGGAAGCCAAACCTATTATTGCCAAGCCAGCCCTGAAGGTAGAGCCCAAACCAGAAGCCAGGCTGAAGGCCATGGCGTCAAGCCCAAGTTACGAGGTGGAGTCTTTAGAGATGGAGGTAAGACACGTTGACCCACATTTGATTATTTGAAGGCATATAAGCTGTGTGACCATATGGTTGGCAATGTCAGTCGGTCAGTTGGTCCACTACTTTGGTCCAGACCGAGACGTCTACTGTTTTTTTACTACTGAGACATTCATGTCCTCCTCAGGATGAATTGTAATACATTTAGTGATCTCAAGTCACATTGTGTCATTAAAGGAAAAATATTTCATTATGCCTTTTTATTCCCATCAAGTGCAGAATTAACTGTTGTATTTCTAATGGTATGTATTTGAGGGATACATTTAAATCAGTGAAACTACTGTACCAACACCAATTGCTTACACTTTACTATTCATGTTTTTTGGAAATATGCGTATTTGCTTTCCTGCAGAGAGTTTGATGTAAAAGGTTTATACCACTTTTCATGTTTGTCTGTTGAACATGAAGCTAGAGCCAGGAAATGGTTAGGTTAGCTTAGCATAAAGACTAGAAACAGGTGTAAGCGCTAGTCTGGCTCTGTCAAAATGTCATAAAATCCTGGAACCTCTAAAATTCACAGACAATAACGTGTTTATTTCAGAGCTTGGCTAGCCAACCCCCCGTATCCAGTCTTTATGCTAAGCTAAGCTAACCCTCTCCTTGCTGAAGCTTTATAGTCAACATAGAGACACGAGAGTGGCGTCAATCTTTTCATCCGACTCTCAGCAACAAAAGTGATTCATCTGCGAAAATGTAGAAATGTTCCTTTAAGTAGACATGTTCACAAGCATATGTTATGAAACTGAATTCACTGATCTCATATATTCCTTTCTTTTAAAGGGCCCAAACACCATCATGATCTGCATGGTCATCCTGCTCAACATCGGCCTGGCCATTCTCTTCGTACACATTTTGTCATGAGACATTGCCCACCACCTCCGGTAATGAATGTCAAATCCTGCTGGGGGGGTGACACAGTGATTATACAAATTCGGAAGTAAGGAGTACATTAAAAGACAAAGTTGTTTTGCCGTTGCAGGTCACCAGCAGCTTTGGAGAGGGAGAGAAGGCCCGCCTCGCTCCTCGGTTAGGACCAGAGATCACAGACGACCTCTGAGGAGAAAAAGAAGCCTCATGCAGACCGCCACAGCTCCTCCTCAAGGTTTTTGTTGGTGTGACTGTGTGAGGCTCTGTGAAGCACCTCTCTTTTTTCCAAGAGGTTTGACAAAACCAAAAAGACATGAACCAGGTTTCGGTACATCTGAACATGATGACGTTTGCATGTTAAAGTCGGGGCAGAATGGTAGAGCACGGGCCTCGGTGCTTGCTGGAGAAGCAGCGCTCACGAAAGTCTCAATCCAGCTTCGTCACAGTGTGTCACGAGTGTGTCGACATTTTTGCAACAACAGAACAAAAAAAACAAAAAAATGGCTTATTACTCAAACATTAACTGGCACACACTGGCTGTTTAGACAAGCTCAGTAAATAAATACACTTTATCACTAGATATGTTTGACTTACAAAGGAATGTTGATAATATATGCAGACTGAATATTCTCTCTATGCCTTAAACTTGATCGATGAGACACTAATTCAACTTAGGCAGACATGTGAATGATATACGAGTTATAACTGCTACTATCATGGTTTCAATGGATGTCCAACGTGATGTTAAAAGGCTGACGAAGGTTCATTTAGTAGGAGTCTGAAATGTGTCTCCAGAAAATACTGTTGAAATACTGCAAACTGTAATCCAACGCTATTGTAAAGACAGTTATTGTTTTCATCTGGTTGCTCTTCAGTCTCCTTAGACTCCAACGCATTTAGAGTTCCATAGTGGCTTATTGCATATGAGACTGTGGTATACTACACTGTGAAACTTTCTATTTTCACTGGGATTTACATGCATTTATTGTCATTTCTGCTGCTTTGATTTGGGAGCTGGTGAACCAAAATAGAGAAGGAAAATAGGAAGCTTGTGAGTGTCCCTGTACTGTATGTTCCTATGGTGTTTCTCACACGATGTTGTCGAGCACCCGGGTGGTTTTAAATGAGAGTTGTGGATGTTTTGCAATAGAATGAGCAAAAAGAAATGAAGGCTGGGATTTGTCGATTTCAAAACAATCACTGTACGTTGTTGTAGGGTTTCTCGGTCTACATGTTCATATTAATACAACAGTAGTAGCAGTAGGTGGGTTGGGATGATGCGTTTGTCCGTGAGCTACTCATGGTTTCATGTTTCAGTGTAGAAAACCCTCTACCCTGTTCCACACTGCATTATATTCAGGGCCTGTTGTGCTTTAGAGCCGAAATATGACTTCAACTTTTGTACGCATGAGGGCACTTTGTGTGTATGTGACTGTATTTTTGTACCGTTTTGAAGTGCACATCTTTTCAGCATTCAAAATATTCTGTTTTAGGATTTTTGTCAGAGGCAAATACGCAACCGTAAATGTATTTATTTCCCAAACAGACAGATTATCTTGTGATATGGAGCAGGAATATATAATAATATATATTAAGAACCATTATTTTATATATATATAAATAAAATGGTTCTTAAATCCATGTCTTACATTGAGAAGCGCAGTTTCCAGATGTGCTGTTCAATATTTCTCCCTAGTTCTTTTAGCCATATATGTGGCTTTTATAAAGAATAGAAGGTTCTGTTTGTGCGTTGTTTTCGTGCAAAAAAAAGAAAATATATAAATATATAAAAGTCAATCTTTTATGGAACACAATTTGTCCCCCAATAGTTTATCCTCAATCTAAAAATCCTGCATTAATTACAAAAATACATTTGTGATAAAACATTAAGTGCAATACAACTGTATCCATATGTCAGTGTAATGTAGCCATTTTGTCTGTTTTAGTGCATTTAATGGAATCAAATAACATTGCTTAATTTGAATGAATGAATTTGTAGCTGTATCTGGTCAAAATTACCAAACTGAATAAAAAGAAGAAAATATTTAAACACTTGAATGTGTTTGACTCTTTTTCACTAGAATACGCTGCCTATAAATATTTAGTCCACGATTGTCAGTGTTCATTATAGGCTGGTAACAGCAGAACTAAGTATTTTTAAACACCACCTGTCACATCGGACACTCCCTCCCTCCAAGGGCCGTGAATACCACACCCCAATTTAAAAACGGAACAGGATTAAGACCGTTCTTCTAAGAAAACTCACAACTAAAATTAGTTTAAAGAACGGCAAATGAAAGACTGAAAACAATGAAAATATGTTGGGAGTCATTTTGTAGTTTTACTATCCTGCAATAATGTTGAATGAGTGTAGTTTGCCATTGCCAGGTCTGTTGACCAACACTGCCCCCAAGTGATGAAAGTCTAGTCCAGACAGTCATCAACATGAGAAATAACTTTAGAAAAAAAAGTTAAGTTAAATGTTTAACAGTGTATTAAATGGAGAAAGCAAGTACAGTTGGTGAACATTTTTTATTTTGACAGTGAAAAAAAAGAGAACAGATCATTAAGGAGAATGCATGCCCATTTAATACTCTTCTCCTTCATCCTCCTCATCATCTCCCACACTATCAGTTCCGACCTCCTCATAATCCTTCTCCAGAGCTGCCATGTCCTCTCTGGCCTCGGAGAACTCTCCCTCCTCCATACCCTCACCCACATACCAGTGAACAAAGGCACGCTTAGCGTACATCAGATCAAACTTGTGGTCAAGCCGAGCCCAGGCCTCTGCGATAGCAGTGGTGTTGCTCAGCATGCACACAGCCCTCTGGACCTTGGCCAGGTCTCCACCAGGAACTACAGTGGGCGGCTGGTAGTTGATGCCCACCTTGAAACCAGTGGGGCACCAGTCCACAAACTGGATGGAGCGCTTCGTTTTGATGGCGGCGATGGCAGCATTCACATCTTTGGGCACCACATCACCACGGTACAGAAGGCAACAAGCCATGTACTTGCCGTGGCGAGGGTCGCATTTCACCATCTGATTGGCTGGCTCGAAGCAGGCGTTGGTGATTTCTGACACCGAGAGCTGCTCGTGGTAAGCCTTCTCTGCAGAGATGACAGGGGCATAGGTGGCCAGAGGGAAGTGGATACGGGGATATGGCACCAAGTTGGTCTGGAACTCTGTCAGATCAACATTGAGGGCACCATCAAAACGAAGGGAGGCAGTGATGGAGGACACAATCTGACTGATCAACCTGTTCAGGTTGGTGTAACTGGGACGCTCGATATCGAGGTTCCTACGGCAGATATCATAGATGGCCTCATTATCAACCATGAATGCACAGTCAGAGTGCTCCAGGGTGGTGTGGGTGGTGAGGATGGCGTTGTAGGGCTCCACCACAGCTGTGGACACCTGGGGAGCTGGGTAGATGGAGAACTCCAGCTTGGACTTCTTGCCGTAGTCGACAGACAGACGCTCCATCAGCAGGGAGGTGAAACCAGAGCCGGTGCCTCCTCCAAAGCTGTGGAAAACCAGGAAGCCCTGAAGACCAGTGCACTGGTCAGACTGAGGACAGAAAGGGAGACACAATGTTATAAAAGTTGTCATTTACTTCAATATTTGAAATCAATAAAGGATCTCAAATGATATCAAGTTACCCACCAGTTTGCGGATCCTGTCCAGCACTATGTCGATGATCTCTTTGCCGATGGTGTAGTGTCCACGGGCGTAGTTGTTGGCAGCATCCTCCTTGCCAGTGATCAGCTGTTCAGGGTGGAAGAGCTGGCGATAGGGCCCACTGCGTACTTCATCTAAAAAAGAAACACTTTGAATCAGTGGTGGATTGCAATTTAATTTTTTAAAATTAATGTTCTGCCAGAGGCAATGACCCTTACCGATGACAGTGGGCTCCAGGTCGACAAAAACAGCTCTGGGGACGTGCTTTCCAGCTCCAGTCTCACTGAAGAAGGTGTTGAAGGAATCGTCTCCTCCGCCGCGAGGCTTGGAACTGGGCATCTGTCCGTCCGGCTGGATCCCATGTTCCAGGCAGTAAAGCTCCCAGCAGGCATTGCCAATCTGGACACCAGCCTGACCGACGTGAACGGAGATGCACTCGCGCTGTGGAAAGAAAGGAAGGGGGAGGGGGGAATATATATTTTAAAAGCCATGATGGGTTAATTTTTGAGCCACAAATTAGATGCCGAAGGCCACTCACATGTCTATGACGTCTCTGCGCTAATGAAAGATTAAATTAAGGGGAGTTTTCATCGTGGCTAAAGCCAAATGCTCTGGTAAAAGGCAAACCTTCAAAAATAACATTTATAAACGAAATGCCAATTACCAAAACATAAATGTTACCTAAATAAATAAAGTGTGGTGTTGATTATGTTCGCATGAAAGCTATAGTTCCAGTTTTTCCCATAAGTAGTAGGCCTTGCCCTTTACAACGTGAAAGATATCATGTACAGCCACATTGTTCTCTGAGAGAAGAAGCTTTGTTTGAGGAGAACGTGGTCGCAGTTTCACAAAAGGCCCGGCCTCTTGAAACAGGCGGAACATAAAGAATGTTTCAGACGGAGAGCACGCTGACCCAAGCTAACTGGGTCAACGCGCAGACAACGAAGCCGGAAACTGTCAGCCCCGACTAAACTTGAATCTGGGGTGCGCTCTGTCGAGTTACACTTAATTTACCGGCATTACGGTTAAAACTACCGTCCTATACCGTGACGTTCACCGTGTTGTTGACGTGTGAAAAGTTGGGAACACTTTGAAAGGGATAACGTTAGCTTAAAAAAAAAAAAAAAAAAAAGAAAAGGCTGCCACGTGATGACGTACTTCCAGAGATAAAGATGTTAAGCAACTTACACGATAAGTAAAGACGAACTATATTGTTCTACTCACCATAGTTGCTGAAGACGTGAAGTGGAGTTGGGATTAAATGGGCAAAAGGAAACCGTTAGCTCTCACAGAAATGACTTCATGAGTCGAGTGTGAGAAATGACTGAGGTCCTCTTTAAGGCGGGGATATTTATACTCTTTTCCATGGTAGAAAAAGGCCGATGAATCCAATTGGTCAGAAAGTCACGTGAGCCAGCTTCCTACTGGTCGAAGTGAAATATATGCGCCACGAGCGCTGCGGGGACATGATGTCATCAAGTGGGTAACCAACGAACGCTAAACGCTGTACCGGAAGTGAGTGCTTTTCAAAAAATATATTTGATTATTTACTCTTTAGTTTTGTATAACCTCTATTTATAAATCATTATCTTAACAGAGTCGACCAAATATATATTTTTAAAGTTTTTTTTTCTTCAAACAGTGGTGGAAAAAGTACTCAGCAATGGTGGAGAGTAAACACATTTATTAAAATAAAGTATTTAAGTAAGGACGACCGAAGCTGTCATAGTAAATAGATAAACTATTCAATAGATAAATAAATTAAGTAATTAAGACAACATGGAGAAATAGACCCAATTAAGAAATAAACGTGCAGGTTAGTTTGAAAATGAATAGCCTACATAAATATCCATAGAAATGTAAACATAAAATAATAACAATTATTTATTCGACAAATTACTTGTTTTTTATTCCTTTATTTTTATACTTAAGTACAGTTCTGATATACCATTACTTCACTGCATGTATTTGATACCTTTAGTTACTTTTTGCAGTCACAATTATGAATATAAAACTAACAACTTAACTGTGATTTATTATAGGTTAAGATGAGATTAAATCTTTACTGATCCCCTCAAGGAAATTCTCAAGCTACCCTGTATATAGTCATAGAAATTCTTGCCAGCTTTACCAGCTGAAACATAGTGGTGATGTTCACTTTAATGCATAAATAATTATAGTTCAATAATGAATGTTCATTATTCTGAAAATGGGACACTCCCTTATAAATACTTTTACTCTTTGTACTTTAAGTATATTTTGATCAAATCACTAAGATACTCTACTCAGACCACACAGGTACACCTTACCGTCATACTACTTCTGCTACAGGTTAATAATTGCACACTGCAGTTTACATTTTTCATCTACCACAGCATTTTATTCTATTTCATATATATATATATATATATATATATATATATAAACTCTTATCATCAATATTTTGTGTTTCAAGTCTATGTCGTCGATTGTCGACTTGCCGTGTTTTCGTTTAATACATTTCCCTCCGCTGTAACTATTGTACATAACACAAATAAAGACTTGATACTTTTGTACTTTTTAAGTACAATATTGAAAACAGGACTTTGTTACACATTGTAGACATTTTAACAGCATATTTCTACGTTTTTTACAACAATGTAAAAATATAAACAAATAAAAGCTGTCCATTCAAAATTCTACTTAAGTAAGCATGCAAAAACATTATCAGCAAAATTTACTTAGAGTATCTCAACTAAAAGTACTCCTACAGAAAACAGTCCATGTGAAGTTCATGTGACTGATAGCTTGTTATTTAATTTAAATACTGATGGATCTAAGGTGGAGGTAGTTTTAACTACTTTGTATAGGCAGCAGTTCATTTGAGGGAGTAATGATGTTTGGATTGCTTAATCTGAACTGCAACACTAATTTCTGAGTGAGAATAATGAGTGTAATCCCTCGACTATGAAATATGTTTTATTTGTGCTTTACTCCACTTTTAATAGGGCCCTTCCTCACCCTGGAAAGTAACTCAACACTCACAACCTGCATTACATCATTTTATCCTGCACAGTGAAACTGGTATTTAATAGAAAAATAATTCATTTGGAACTTATTTGAAGACTAATGGAATCAATTGTTTCCTACTTACTTAGTGTCTTTCTGATCACTGGTTATTGACAAACATTTCTGTTTGGAGTGCATTCAAGAACACATTGCAATTAATCATTTTCCTGTTTAACGAGCATTTTAGTATTCCTCTCCCTCACCCTCGATGGAGTTGACTCTGACCACTAATATGGCCCCTCCTGGAAAATAACTCCACCCTCACAACCTGCATTACATCAGTTTTATTCTGAACAGTGAAATTGGTATTTGATTGGAAAAAAATAACGAGCATTTTAGTATTCCTCGCCCTCTTCCTCTCCCTCCCTCCCACTGCTAATGATTGATGTCTGAACACCTGCCAGTAGGCCTACATAATTAACCAAGCAATGACGCTTGGTTGTTACTTCCTTACAATGCTGGAGCAAAAGCAGTTGAAGGATTTAAGTTAAAGTCTCTGATATCCATCTATTTAGGGGGTCATTGACGTAAAATTACTGAAGTCCTTTTGTTTCACTGTTATTTATTGTTATTATTATTATTATTACTATTACCACCTTCCTTTCTCTTGGTTTCTTGTTATTATTACCACCTTCCTTTCTCTTCTGATCATGTGACATAGCACAAAATACACAACTTCAACATTTTGTCAGACATTCATATTGAGGTTTCATGTATAAAAGACAAACACATTTAGTTGTCACATCCAATTTATTTAGAACATAGCGAAACTTGTAATCGACAGACATTTCTGGAGTGCATTAAAGAATAGGTTGCAATTAATCATTTCCTGTTTATCGAGTGCCTTTTTGTGTGATTTAGTATTCCTCTCCCTCTTCCTCTCCCTCACCCTCAATGGAGTCGACTCCGACCTCCTCATAATCTTTCTCCAGAGCTGCCATGTCCTCTCTGGCCTCAGAGAACTCTCCCTCCTCCATACCCTCACCCACATACCAGTGAACAAAGGCACGCTTAGCGTACATCAGATCAAACTTGTGGTCAAGCCGAGCCCAGGCCTCTGCGATAGCAGTGGTGTTGCTCAGCATGCACACAGCCCTCTGGACCTTGGCCAGGTCTCCACCAGGAACTACAGTGGGTGGCTGGTAGTTGATGCCGACCTTGAAACCAGTGGGGCACCAGTCCACAAACTGGATGGAGCGCTTGGTCTTGATGGTGGCAATGGCAGCATTCACGTCTTTGGGCACCACATCACCACGGTACAGAAGGCAACAAGCCATGTACTTGCCGTGGCGAGGGTCGCATTTCACCATCTGATTGGCTGGCTCGAAGCAGGCGTTGGTGATTTCTGACACTGAGAGCTGCTCGTGGTAAGCCTTCTCTGCAGAGATGACAGGGGCATAGGTGGCCAGAGGGAAGTGGATACGAGGATATGGCACCAAGTTGGTCTGGAACTCTGTCAGATCAACATTGAGGGCACCATCAAAACGAAGGGAGGCAGTGATGGAGGACACAATCTGACTGATCAACCTGTTCAGGTTGGTGTAACTGGGACGCTCGATATCGAGGTTCCTACGGCAGATATCATAAATGGCCTCATTATCAACCATGAATGCACAGTCAGAGTGCTCCAGGGTGGTGTGGGTGGTGAGGATGGCGTTGTAGGGCTCCACCACAGCTGTGGACACCTGGGGAGCTGGGTAGATGGAGAACTCCAGCTTGGACTTCTTGCCGTAGTCGACAGACAGGCGCTCCATCAGCAGGGAGGTGAAACCAGAGCCGGTGCCTCCTCCAAAGCTGTGGAAAACCAGGAAACCCTGAAGACCAGTGCACTGGTCAGACTGAGGACAGAAAGGGAGAGACAATGTTATAAAAGTTGTCATTTACTTCAATATTTGAAATCAATAAAGGATCCCTGCTGATATCAAGTTACTAGGGATGCAAACAATTAATCGATTATCGATTAATTGTCGATAAGAAATTACTCGATTAAAATAAATTAATTGCAATTAATTGCGTTTTGAACCCGTAATTCCCCGCCAGTCCACGTGAGGGCGCGCTTGACGCCAGACGTACTTGACGCACATGCGCGAACACAAGCGTAGCAGGGCTCTGACGACAACAAGACAAACGAGAAGTGGCGTTTCCCACACATTGTCGAGACTATGGCGGCCGAAATTAGACGATGGTGGTGCGCCATAGTCTCGATGTTCGCCCAAAATTATTTCATCAAGGCAAATGGACTTAACTAGCGGCTCTAATGACAGGCCTAAACAGGAGGGCAGCAGCGCTTATTATAAGGGAAAATCCTCGCGGCTGGTTTGGCTCATCAACGTTCTGTTTCCCCCCGTTGCCATGGCGACCCCCCCTCAGCTGGAGAGTTTGACGGCATAGTCACCCACTTATATTATTATTAATAATAGTCATGATAAACTAATAGTTTAAATGCTCAGCACTGTGTTTTAGTCATTTTTGTTTTCATCTTTTCTTGAATGCTTAAACTCCTCAACCCCATTTAGTTTGTCAACATTTGGATCAGAACCAGCAGTTTGTAAGCAATTGGTCAGGAAACGATATGTCATATTTTGGTTCTCAAAATTCACCAAATTGATGCATTAAAATGAAATTATTCAAAATATGATTTGCATTTTTTCTTTATATCATAAGGAAGATAGCATTTTATGTTACGTATGCAGTAGATAGAACGTATTCAGAGGGAAATTCAGCTTCTCAGAAGAATTGCCGCTTATCAATTAATTGAAGCCTAATTGGCGGAGTTTCAGGAGCAGGTCCACACCTCAACAGCGCCAACTTCCGCATCTCTATAAATAGCCACCCTCTCCTCTGCTTCGCTCTCGTATTCTGCGCCCCTCCCCCCCCCACCCCATTTCTCTTCCCATTTCTTTTCCCATTTCTTCTTTCTATCCTCTCCTTCGTAGGTCCACGAGGGGGTCCGTTGCTGCCCGGGTGCGGCGGAGGATTTACTACAAGAATCCCCACAACGCACTTGAACGCTCAAGACCCAAGATCTTCATTCTCTTTGTCACTAATAATAAATCCTTAAACGCATCTCGTTAACGGTGTGGTCCTTGCTAGTGAATCGATCATCGATCGATAAGATGAAACAACTATCGATTACTCGATAATTTGCATCCCTACCAGTTACCCACCAGTTTGCGGATCCTGTCCAGCACTATGTCGATGATCTCTTTGCCGATGGTGTAGTGTCCGCGGGCGTAGTTGTTGGCAGCATCCTCCTTGCCAGTGATCAGCTGTTCAGGGTGGAAGAGCTGGCGGTAGGTCCCAGTGCGCACCTCATCTACAAGAGACAAAAACATTGAATACATTTTTTGTTCACAATTTTTTGATATTTCACTTTTAATTTACGTAAATTAAACTTCAGCAAGAAGAGATGATACTCACCGATGACAGTGGGCTCCAGGTCGACAAAAACGGCTCTGGGGACGTGCTTTCCAGCTCCAGTCTCACTGAAGAAGGTGTTGAAGGAATCGTCTCCTCCGCCGCAAGTCTTGTCACTGGGCATCTGTCCGTCCGGCTGGATCCCATGTTCCAGGCAGTAAAGCTCCCAGCAGGCATTGCCAATCTGGACACCAGCCTGACCGACGTGGATGGAGATACACTCGCGCTGTGGAAAGAAAAAAACAACAGGTTATTTACCTGTCTGCCTTATTAGTGACACTGGAAATTTAAAAAAAAGTAGGCCTACTTTAACAATGAAAATGTGTGCATTTCATTTTTCTAAACATAAAAAATAGCTTGAGTTTCACTTAGCACTACCCTCTAATATCAGCATGATTTTTAATGCCTTGCTCCATGCTGCCATCTTCCCAACCGGTAGCGTTACAGCACATTACCCGGTAGAGAGTCGGTGGTTGGTGCAAAGCCATAATAATTATTCATTCCGTCCACATTTAAATAAAAGGACAACCTGTTTAGACCACACGACGGTTGATGAAGACATGACTTTGAACCATTTATGAATGTATCCTCACGTTTCCATCAATGTTAACGCCCCCTCCTTCGCTCCTCACATCCTTTAAAAGACCTACAGAAATGTCCGTTAATTGGCGTTTTTTAAAAGTTCTTACCATTTTGTTCAGTTCGAGTCACGAAGGAAGACGGAATCTCTTCGACGACGAATCTTACAATTAGACTGTTATGTGGTCGATGTAAGACGTAATGGCGAACTGCGGGATGGACAGCCGTATATATCTGCTGAAGCCGGAGGGTGCCGCGTTGCTATTGGTTAATGTCCCCTGTCAGTCTGGCACGTGGGGGTTATCCCCTCTTTCTATTGGATGAGAGGTTCTCTCGCTACACAAACTGCCTCCCAGACCACACCCGAATCACGGCATCTTCCCAGTTATTCCGCAGTGAGAATGGCGCCTCTGAGTAAAAAAATGCTGCTTCATTGTCAGCATGCTGATACACTCAGGCCCAGTTTGATATACATTTTACAGCAAACGGATACAAATGGATACATTTGTAACCGAGTGTTCAGGGCGCCTATTGGGTGAATAACAAAGTAACAAAGGACACGAATGGCCGTCCTCAGCGGCAACAGTGGCGACTTTATTCCTCTCCATACATGTCTCCACCTGCTCGGCAACATCAATAATACTTCTGGTGACCCATTCCCAATAAAACTACACGTCCTGTGTGATGAATACCTGATAAGACTACTGAGGGCTGCCACAACAAAAAGATAGGTTACACATCTATAGCCTATTAATTTATACAGAGCTCGAAATAAAATGGAGACACCTCCATCCATTGTCTACCGCTTATCCTGTATTCAGGGTCGCGGGGGGGCTGGAGGGATTTTCTCCTTTATTTCTATGTGCATTTTTGTATAATAAAGAATGTAACAGAGCCTGCAATTTGAGTATCACTGTTGTTAACTAGTCGCATTGATTGTTTCTCTGAATTGTGTAGGCCTCTCACTGCACGTGATTGATGTCTGAACACCTGCCAGTGTACAGCGTGTACTATCCTTCCACCAGAGGTCCCCATTTATTAACATTATGTTTCTCCCTTAAAACGCTTGAGCAAAAGCAGTTGAAGGACTTGCTTCCACAGCAGAGTGTATCTACGTGCAACTGGATCCCATCTTCCAGGCAGGATGGAGATACAGTCACGCTGAGGTACACAGAAAGACGCTTTGTGTGATAGATTTTGACAAATCGTTCGCCATGGACTTCTATGTGTGTTCTAAAATGTGTCAAACCTATTGGAATAAAAGAGAACTTCATATGGTCGAGGCAATTATTTAGAACGGAGCCAAAGGGACATGTTTGGATTTCTTGATCTCAATCATTTTTGAGTGAGAATACTATTTTCCCTTTGGCGTGCCTTGAATATGAAATGTGTTGTTTAATTAGTGCTTTACGACACTTTTAATATGGCCCTTCCTCAGCCTGGAAAGAGTAAACTCCATCCTCACAACCTGCATTACATCAGTTTTATTCTGAACAGTGAAATTGGCATTTGATAGAAAACATTTTTTTAACGTATATAAGGACAAATGGAATCAATTGTTTCCTGCTTAACTAGTGCCTTTCTGTCTCTACTGATCATGTGACATAGCACAAAATTCAGAATTTCAACATTTTTTCAGACACTCATATTTAGGTTTCACATATAAAAGACAAACACATTCAGTTGTCATATTCAATTTATTTAGAACATTGCAAAACTTGTAATTGACAGACATTTCTGGAGTGCATTTAAGAATAAGTTGCAATTAATCATTTCCTGTTTATCGAGTGCCTTTATGTGTGACTTAGTATTCCTCTCCCTCTTCCTCTCCCTCACCCTCAATGGAGTCAACTCCGACCTCCTCATAATCTTTCTCCAGAGCTGCCATGTCCTCTCTGGCCTCAGAGAACTCTCCCTCCTCCATACCCTCACCCACATACCAGTGAACAAAGGCACGCTTAGCGTACATCAGATCAAACTTGTGGTCAAGCCGAGCCCAGGCCTCTGCGATAGCAGTGGTGTTGCTCAGCATGCACACAGCCCTCTGGACCTTGGCCAGGTCTCCACCAGGAACTACAGTGGGCGGCTGGTAGTTGATGCCGACCTTGAAACCAGTGGGGCACCAGTCCACAAACTGGATGGAGCGCTTCGTTTTAATGGCGGCAATGGCAGCATTCACGTCTTTGGGCACCACATCACCACGGAAGAGTAGGCAACAAGCCATGTACTTGCCGTGGCGAGGGTCGCATTTCACCATCTGATTGGCTGGCTCGAAGCAGGCGTTGGTGATTTCTGACACCGAGAGCTGCTCGTGGTAAGCCTTCTCTGCAGAGATGACAGGGGCATAGGTGGCCAGAGGGAAGTGGATACGGGGATATGGCACCAAGTTGGTCTGGAACTCTGTCAGATCAACATTGAGGGCACCATCAAAACGAAGGGAGGCAGTGATGGAGGACACAATCTGACTGATCAACCTGTTCAGGTTGGTGTAACTGGGACGCTCGATATCGAGGTTCCTACGGCAGATATCATAGATGGCCTCATTATCAACCATGAATGCACAGTCAGAGTGCTCCAGGGTGGTGTGGGTGGTGAGGATGGCGTTGTAGGGCTCCACCACAGCTGTGGACACCTGGGGAGCTGGGTAGATGGAGAACTCCAGCTTGGACTTCTTGCCGTAGTCGACAGACAGACGCTCCATCAGCAGGGAGGTGAAACCAGAGCCGGTGCCTCCTCCAAAGCTGTGGAAAACCAGGAAACCCTGAAGACCAGTGCACTGGTCAGACTGAGGACAGAAAGGGAGAGACAATGTTATAAAAAGTTGTCATTTACTTTAATATTTGAAATCAATAAAGGATCCCTGCCGATATCATACCAGTTTGCGGATCCTGTCCAGCACTATGTCGATGATCTCTTTGCCGATGGTGTAGTGTCCACGGGCGTAGTTGTTGGCAGCATCCTCCTTGCCAGTGATCAGCTGTTCAGGGTGGAAGAGCTGGCGGTAGGTCCCAGTGCGCACCTCATCTACAAGAGACAAAAACATTGAATCACTTTTTTGATATTTCACTTTTAATTTACATAAATTAAAACTCCAGCAAGAAGAGATGATACTAACCGATGACAGTGGGCTCCAGGTCGACAAAAACGGCTCTGGGGACGTGCTTTCCAGCTCCAGTCTCACTGAAGAAGGTGTTGAAGGAATCGTCTCCTCCGCCGCAAGTCTTGTCACTGGGCATCTGTCCGTCCGGCTGGATCCCATGTTCCAGGCAGTAAAGCTCCCAGCAGGCATTGCCAATCTGGACACCAGCCTGACCGACGTGGATGGAGATACACTCGCGCTGTGGAAAGAAAAAACAAGAGGTTATTTACCTGTCTGCCTTATTCGTGACACGTGGAAATAAAAAAACAGTATTTCAACAATGAAAATGTGTGCATTTAATTTTCGAAATACAAAAAGTGCTTTGTTTTCACTTAGAAATGATATAGGATTATTCTGAGTTGAAAATCAAGCTTGTATAATGAGATGTTCTGTCATTCACGGTAAATATTAGGTAAATTAGTATTTTGGAGATAATTGCTGCTTAAAATATGCAACAGATTTTTAAATTTCACTGGCAATAGACATTTGAATACATTACCAACAGCCAATCAATGGCAGTACGGCTAACTAATGGCCGGCTAGTTTGACATTTTTACTGCGTTGCGTCTGGAATGCAGTTGCTATGCGACGACCCCCTTCGCTCTGGCAATGATGACGCGTGTTCCGATTCACATGATAATTTAAAACGTTAACCTGAGGACGTCAATGGTTGCAGAAAAGTAATTCTGTGCAAAGAAAATAACCATTAGACGCTTTACCGTTTACAACAAGACAAGACAAAGCTGCCCTTTGGACCGCACCATTGAAGCAGCCATCAGGGGGACCACTCAGCACTGTCCTCTTAATACCGGCATGATTTTTAATGCCTTGCTCAATGCTGACATCTTCCATGACGTGCTGCTCGGGGCTTAGACAGGACATAACCCGGTAGAGAGTCGGTGGTTGGACCAAAGCCATAATTATTATTCATGAAATCAGAAGACAGCCTCTTTGTTCAGTCGCTCCCAGCACACGACTGCCGGTAACGTTCGCTGTTTCCCCATCTTCTTACTGCTATCTCCCGACACCAAACCCGCACATTATGAATGAAATGTTTTAAATTATGTCTGAGGACGTTACTTCAAACAGTTTATGATAGCGATAACGTTCCCCGTCAAGATAATCCTCAGGTTTACATCCATGTTCCCTCCTGCACTCCTCACATCCTTATGAAAGACCTAAATAAAAAATAAAAAAATTACATTTCTCAACGTTTTAATAATGTCTTACCATTTTTTCTGTTGCAGTGACAAAGAAGGACTGAAGCTCTTCGACAACGAATCTTACAATTCGACTGTTATGTGGTCGATGTAAGACGTAATGGCGAGCAGCGGGATGGACAGCGGTATATATGTGTTAAAGCGCATGGTGCCGCGTTGCTATTGGTTAATGTCCGCTGTCAGTCTGGCGCGTGGAGGTTAATCCCCTCTTTCTATTGGACGACCCGTTCTCTCGCTATACAAACTGCGTCCCAGACCACACCCGAATCCCGGCATCTTCCAGTTGTTGTGCAGTGAGCGTTTCGCCTCTGAGTAAGAATGCTGCTTCATTAGCATGCTGATACACTCAGGCCCAGTGTGGCATACATTTTATAGCAAATAGCTCGTATGCACATCCAGATTATAGACAAATGCAGAATCCAATATATAGAGCTTGTTATAGAAAAGACGAGACACAATTGTATTTCTTCATTTTTATGTGCATTTATGTAAATTAAAGAAGAATAAAACAGAGACTATAATTTGCGAATCACTCTGTTTTGAACCAATCACATTGATTGTTTCTCTGGTTTTTGTAGGCCTCAATACACTGCCAATGATTGATGTCTGAACACCTGCCAGTAGGCCTACGCAATCAACCAAGCAATGAGGCTGGGTCGTCTTCCCCCGAATTATTTGCATGAATTAAAAAAAAAAATAGAAAAAGCTTTACACAAATGTAAAAAAAATATTAACAACATCAGGTTGTGCATTCTAAATTCTACTTACGTTCATTTGCAAAAGCTTTTATCAGCAAAATATACTTAAAGTATCTCAAATAAAAGTACTCGTTCTACAGAATAATAGCCCCACCTGAGTGATAATTCGTCATAACGTTTTAATACTGATGCATATGGATGAGGTGGAGGCAGTTGTAACTACTTTATATAGGCTGCAGTTCACTTTGGGTGATAGATGACTTGTTCTATTTGTAGAATGTTCTTTCTTTGTAAAAATCTTAATGACATATTTATTTTAACTGAAATGGGGTTGGTGATAGCCAATCTTTATAGTTTATTACTTTTGACATCCAAAAAATGACCTCGCCTGATACTTAGTATCTGTTACATCCAATTTCTGGTGTACAGCCTTGTGGCCTATCCCACCACCAGATATCCCCATTTATTGACATTATTTTACTTCCTTGCAATGCTGGAGCAAAAGCAGTAGAAGGACTTAAGTTAAAGTCTCTGATATGCATCTATTTAGGGGGTCATTGACATAAAATTACTGAAGTCCTTCTGTTTCACTGTTATTTATTGTTACTGTTATTATTACCACCTTCCTGTCTCTTCTGATCATGTGACATAGCACAAAATACACAACTTCAACATTTTGTCAGACATTCATATTGAGGTTTCATGAATAAAAGACAAACACATTCAGTTGTCACGTTCAATTTATTTAGAACATTGCGAAACTTGTAATTGACAGACATTTCTGGAGTGCATTTAAGAATACGTTGCAATTAATCACTTCCTGTTTATCGAGTGCCTTTTTGTGTGACTTAGTATTCCTCTCCCTCTTCCTCTCCCTCACCCTCAACGGAGTCGACTCCGACCTCCTCATAATCTTTCTCCAGAGCTGCCATGTCCTCTCTGGCCTCAGAGAACTCTCCCTCCTCCATACCCTCACCCACATACCAGTGAACAAAGGCACGCTTAGCGTACATCAGATCAAACTTGTGGTCAAGCCGAGCCCAGGCCTCTGCGATAGCAGTGGTGTTGCTCAGCATGCACACAGCCCTCTGGACCTTGGCCAGGTCTCCACCAGGAACTACAGTGGGCGGCTGGTAGTTGATGCCGACCTTGAAACCAGTGGGGCACCAGTCCACAAACTGGATGGAGCGCTTGGTTTTAATGGTGGCAATGGCAGCATTCACATCTTTGGGCACCACATCACCACGGAAGAGTAGGCAACAAGCCATGTACTTGCCGTGGCGAGGGTCGCATTTCACCATCTGATTGGCTGGCTCGAAGCAGGCGTTGGTGATTTCTGACACCGAGAGCTGCTCGTGGTAAGCCTTCTCTGCAGAGATGACAGGGGCATAGGTGGCCAGAGGGAAGTGGATACGGGGATATGGCACCAAGTTGGTCTGGAACTCTGTCAGATCAACATTGAGGGCACCATCAAAACGAAGGGAGGCAGTGATGGAGGACACAATCTGACCAATTAGCCTGTTCAGGTTGGTGTAACTGGGACGCTCGATATCGAGGTTCCTACGGCAGATATCATAGATGGCCTCATTATCAACCATGAATGCACAGTCAGAGTGCTCCAGGGTGGTGTGGGTGGTGAGGATGGCGTTGTAGGGCTCCACCACAGCTGTGGACACCTGGGGAGCTGGGTAGATGGAGAACTCCAGCTTGGACTTCTTGCCGTAGTCGACAGACAGACGCTCCATCAGCAGGGAGGTGAAACCAGAGCCGGTGCCTCCTCCAAAGCTGTGGAAAACCAGGAAACCCTGAAGACCAGTGCACTGGTCAGACTGAGGACAGAAAGGGAGAGACAATGTTATAAAAGTTGTCATTTACTTTAATATTTGAAATCAATAAAGGATCCCTGCCGATATCATACCAGTTTGCGGATCCTGTCCAGCACTATGTCGATGATCTCTTTGCCGATGGTGTAGTGTCCACGGGCGTAGTTGTTGGCAGCATCCTCCTTGCCAGTGATCAGCTGTTCAGGGTGGAAGAGCTGGCGGTAGGTCCCACTGCGTACTTCATCTACAAGAGACAAAAACATTGAATACATTTTTTGTTTATAATTTTTTGATATTTCACTTTTAATTTACATAAATTAAAACTCCAGCAAGAAGAGATGATACTAACCAATGACAGTGGGCTCCAGGTCGACAAAAACGGCTCTGGGGACGTGCTTTCCAGCTCCAGTCTCACTGAAGAAGGTGTTGAAGGAATCGTCTCCTCCGCCGCGAGTCTTGTCACTGGGCATCTGTCCGTCCGGCTGGATCCCATGTTCCAGGCAGTAAAGCTCCCAGCAGGCATTGCCAATCTGGACACCAGCCTGACCGACGTGGATGGAGATACACTCGCGCTGTGGAAAGAAAAAAACAAGGTTATTTACCTGTCTGTCTTATTCGTGACACTGGAAATGAAAAAGATAAGAGATTTTGCAGTTGCTATACGACGACCCCTTCACTCTGGCAATTATGACGTGGTTTCTGATTCTTATGATAATTTAAAAGTATTTATGTGCAAAGAAAATAACCATTAGACGCTTCACCGTTTACAACAAGACAAGACAAAGCTGCCCTTTGGACCGCACCATTGAAGTAGTAGGGGACCACTCAGCACTGTCCTCTTAATACCAGCATGATTTTTAATGCCTTGCTCAATGCCGACATCTTCCCAGTCGGTAGCGTTACAGCGAATTGTCATGACGTGCCGCTCGGGGCTTAGACAGGACATAACCCGGTAGAGAGTCGGTGGTTGGTCCAAAGCCATAATTATTCATGCTGTCCACAATGAAATCAGAAGACGACCTCTTTGTTTAGACCACAAGACGGTCGATGACGTCACCTGTTTCCCCATCTTACTGCTATCTCCCCAAACCTCACATTGTGAATGACATTTTTAAAAGTATGTTCGACAACATGACTTTATACCGTTTATAAGAGTGATAACGTCCCCCTCAGCCGTATCCTCACGTTTCCATCAGTGTTAACGTTCCCTCCTGCGCATCCTTATTAAATACCTCATAAATGTCCATTTATCAACGTTAAGAAAAGTTCTTACCATGTTTGTTCTGTTGCAGGAAGATGGACTGAAGCCTTTCGACGATGAATCTTACAACTCGACAGTTATGTGGTCGATGTAAGACGTTATGGCGAACAACGGGATGGACAGCGGTATATATCTGCTGAAGCCGGAGGGTGCCGCGTTGCTATTGGTTAATGTCCCCTGTCAATCTGGCGCGTGGGGGTTATCCCCTCTTTCTATTGGATGAGAGGTTCTCTCGCTACACAAACCGCCTCCCAGACCACACCCGAATCCCAGCATCTTCCAGTTATTGTGCAGTGAGAATGGCGCCTCCGAGTAAAAAATGCTGCTTCATTGTCAGCATGCTAGTACCACTCAGGCCCAGTTTGACATACATTTTACAGCAAAAAGCTAGCATGCACATCCAGATATAGGGGAAAATGAATACATGCAGAATAATATATAGAGCTGGGAATAGAATAGATAGGACACAACTGTATTTATGTGCATTTATGTCAAATAAAGAAGAATATAACAGAGCCTGCAATTCGAATATCAATTTTGTAGGCCTCTTACTGCATGTGACTGATGTCTGAACACCTGCCAGTGTACAGCGTGTACTATCCTTCCACCAGAGGTCCCCATTTATTGACATTGTTTTACTTCCTTAAAATGCTTGGGCAAAAGCAGTTGAAGGACTAATGTTGAAGTCTCTACTATCCATCTGTTTTGGAGATCCTTGACATAAAAATATTGAGTTACTGTTGTTCCACTATTACCCGGTGTGTGAGTGCACACCTGGAATGGAGTAGTCATAATAAGGTCGTCTCTGACCTCAGATACATCTCCCACTTCCATACCAGTGTATCTACAGGAATCTTCCAGGCAGGATGGAGATACGTTCATGCTGGGGTACACATAAAGAAGATTTGTGACAATGTACTTGTGTGTATTCAAAAATATGTCAAACGTATCTAAGATTAATATAAATTCACTATGCTCCCGATTTAAATGATTTTTCACTCTCAAACCAAAAAAAAAGCAACACCACAGAGAACTTCATCCAGGGAATTTATTAAGAAGAGAGCAAAAAGGGACATTTTTGGATTCTTTCTCAAACAGCAAAACTCATTTTTGAGTGAGAATACTATTTTCCCTTTGGCGTGCCTTGAATATGAAATATCCTGTTTAATGAGTGCTTCACGACACTTTTAATATGGCTCTTCCTCACCCTGGAAAGAGTAAACCCCATCCTCACAGCCTGCATTACATCAGTGAACAGTGAAACTGGTCTTTAATAGAACAAATATTTTTAACGTATAGAAGGACAAATGGAATCAATAGTTTCCTGCTTAACTAGTGCCTTTCTGTCTCTACTGATCATGTGAAATAGCACACAATTCAGAATTTAAACATTCTTTCAGACACTCGTATTTAGGTTTCACATATAAAAGACAAACACATTCAGTTGTCACATGAATTTTATTTAGAACATACCGGTAGTCAAACTGGTATTTGACAGATCTCCACAAACAGCCACCCAGACCACACCCGAATGCTGCTTAATTGTCAGCATGCTGGTACCACAAAGGCCCAGTTTGACATACATTTTACAGCAAACAGCTCGTATGCACATCCAGAATACAGACAAATGAATCCATGCAGAATAACATATAAAGAGGTTGAAATAAGGCACAACTTCCTTTCTTTCTATCATTCATTCATTCATTCATTCTATTGTTATGTAAAGTAAAGAAGAATACAACAAAATGCAGTCCATAATTTGAGAATCACTCTGTTGTTAACTAGTCACTAGGCCTACATCATCAATCTGGCAATGAAGCTGGTCATCATCCAACAAATTTCGGCTCGAGTAGTAGGCCTAACCATCTGCTTAAATATAAAGCGCACCTTCCACACTGCAAATATTTACAAATCTTACACAAAAATTGGGATGCTGTTACATTGGGTTAATATCAAACCTCTGCCTCTACACAATATCAAGAAATATGCATCTGCAGTTTGCCTTTGCATGAACCAAATATAAGACTAAAGGCATGCCTATAGTGACTTTTTGCTCTAATCATGTGTCCTCAATAGCCTATACTACATTTAGGCTTACCATGCAGTAATTCCCACCACAAATAATTTAAAATCTTGATGGCTGTTGGTTTTTCTTGTAGCAATGTATTCATATTTCCACAATTCTGATTCAAATTCCAGTATATTATAGACAAAAGGGGCTAAACTACCCTGTCAAGAGATGAGGACATTTAGGCCACAGAGATCCACAGACACCCAACCCCCCAGCCCTCCTCCAATGAATCAACCGTTGCTAGGAAATGAATAGCGGGGTTGCCTAGATACGGCCTATCCACATAGACCGCCTTTATCTGGAAGTCACGTGTCCCAGCTTAAATGGCAGCATTAACGGACTGCAGTGCAGCTGCCTCTGTGGGGGGATGTGAGACACCTCAGCCACCTCTTTTCCAACAATCGTTCAGCCTAATGTCCTGTGTCTGTATGGACCGCACACTTACATTTCACCTATAGTTGCCTGTGTCCCTCCTCTTCTCATGAAACTGATAACAAAGAAACATAAAATCGCAGACTGTCCTCCTCGAGAAAACGACCACATAGGTCGTGTGTCAAGCACCGAATTACGACCATATGTTACGTTTCAAAATAGCGCGCCCTCTAGCGGTCAAGTAAATATCGACACTCCGGTGTCTCAGACGATCGCCCCCCCCACACGTCGACCTAAACCTACCCCGATTCCACGACATCTTCCCCCAACTGTGGTCGTATGAGTTGGAGGACTTGTTGTAAAATCGTCATGAGGATATAGGGCGTGGTGTGTGCAAACATAAGATGCATCAATGAGTCAACTCTTGTTCATGAACATCAAGGCAGCAGTTGTTCATTTAAACTTTTATTCTTTAAAAAGCAATGTTAATGTTAGTGTTCAACATTCAACATTTAATGAGAAAGATTGCTTTTCAGTGGATCAAAAGAAAAGAAAAGAAAAGCAAGCTAACAGACTGTAGGCTAAAGCTGCTTGGTTGCTAACAACAAAAGGAAACTATATGAAAACAGGTGTTCCAGAGCCAGAAATAATACCTCTTTGAATGTGAGGTGGCTAAAAATAACCCCCTTTGAAGCTTTGAGCTGCAGAAGGCAACCTACAGCTGTAATCAACCAGGTGGACCAGAACAGTATTCTTGCAAGGTACACTCCAAAAAGATATATCAAGATGGATAACATGCTTTGTCACTTTGTTGGTGTCATATTCTCACTTTCCAGGATGCAGTGCGGTCAGTTTCATGCCATGAAGGACCACTCCCATCTCTCCAGCATTCCCATCCTCCCTCTCTCTTCTTGGCCCGCAGCTGCTCAGACCCTCCCTGTCTCACAGCTGCTGGGGAGGAGGAGGAGGAGGGGGAGGAGGAGGAAGGGGAGTGGAGAATGTTCTCTCAAAAAAAAATCCTGGCTGGGAGCCATGGCTGCTTCCTGTCCTTCCCTTTCATCCCCTGCCGTTCATGTTGAGTACAACAACCACACAAAGCAGCTGTAAATTATACATCCTGAATTCCCTGCTGAATAAATAATGATATTTCCCACAAACGGGTTGAGTTCATACTCCAGTCGGAACTTTGCAGTATGATTTGGAAGGTGCTTATTACGTGGAACCTGGAACCTCTTTTCATTCCCTGCAGGATTCAAGACGGCTTAAAGGGCAGGGATTTTTTTATGATGTATGAGCCAATGGGCTGCGCGGGAAGTGCTTTTGTGCAACCATCATGTCACATAAACTGCAATTCAGGTCACTTCAGTTCCTCAAACAAGACCTGAGGAAGCACGCCCCGAACGTCAGTGCAGCTGAACAGCGGGGCAGAGAGACGGGCTGACATGCAGTCACGTGATCGGCCCACTGAATGACATCATTGCAGAGAATCTGGGACAAAGAGGGAGGGGAGCTGGAGAGCGGGCAGATGCAATGAGAAGACCTCATCATCAACGCGGAGGCTCGCCTAACGTCCACTCGAGTGGGACGGAAGCATCCTATGCAGCAGAAGCACTCAGCCATCTTGAATCATTTATAATGTATTTGGTGTGCAGTCGAAAAGAAAAGTCACAGATTTCAGAATGGGCTCGCACCCAGCAGGTTATGACTAGATCTGTATTGATTTGCCCGTTGCCACACCTACATAACAGATGTATGCACTCCTTGTTCATTCCTCTGCATGCATAATACATTGGATGTGTTTGAACTCGCCCTTCATTTAACGAGCACTCCCTTTAATTTATAATGCACACAAAATGGAAAGGGTTAAAGGTTAAAAAAATGCACATATTTGACATCAAAAAATACCTTTATCTTATTGCAGTGTAGCTACTTTAAGAGCAGGTTCTACAATCATAATTGTGTTGAAATTTCAATGCAAAATACACCACACATTGATTTATAGGTTACAGTATAATGGAGGTGGCAAAAAGTGTTGTTTTTTTTTATCCACGGGGCACAGAAGCAAATCCCCCGCCCAGCATGTGGGCCTATAAATCTGGAAGCACCGCCCTCCCTGTCAGCAGTAGTTGCAGCGACCCCGTTGGGTACAACACGCGACGCAAAACATAACCGTTTCAAAAAATTTCATTTTCTTTCTCTGCTCTTCCTCTAGAACCTCAGTCGAAACCATGGTAAGCTTGTTTTTCTTTTCTGTCTGTCTTTCCGGAGCCGTTTTTAGCGAGGTAGAACTGATCAGCACCCGGCGTCTCGACTGTTAAACACGACCTCCATCTCTCGGCGCTCCAATTTAATATGACATAATATCACATATTATTATCATTCCAATACAGACCTGTACGTAAGTAAACAGTGTCGCGCTGCTGCTGGTTGGTGCACGGATTTGTCCGCAGCACCGGAGCGGTGTGGTTTTCATTGTGCAGAGATGAGAACAATGCACCGACTGTCTCCATTCAGGTTTCCGTAACAGGCACTAACAGGTGGATACATCCGGTTGTCTTCATGAATTAGCAGCATCAATTGTCTTTAACGTTATTTATTTATTTTATTATTGTTGTTATAAACTCATATCACACACCTTGCAAATGTCATAGTCTCTTTGAAGAAAGGGAGGGGCAGCTTGGGTGGGGATATATGGCATTAGATCGTCGTTTTTAATTCATAGACTGGTTTTACAGCAGCAAATATATTTTTAATAACATCCAGAAAAACAATACATTTAAGCAACCCAGAGCTTCTATTTTAAGCATGGCTTGAACAACAAAGGGCTTCCTGTAAAAGCGCATTTGATTTCAACCAAGCAGCTCATTTAATTGGGATTACATGCAGGTATTATACAAGATGACAGGCTTGTGATCGGGCCAGATTATGTCCTCCAAGCAGCCGCAGTGATTGTGCATCCTCAAGGCACGAGAGCAGGTGGAATATTCCAGGCGGTTGATGATGTGCATGCACATGCATTTGCATTTCTGCTTATGCATGCAAAGGAAGGGAGAGTGTGAGATGGAAAAGACAAGCGGACAAAAGAGGCTTGCAGGAAAGACGAGAAGAGCGTCGGGCCGCTGTCAGCCATTGCTGTGCCCTGCAGATTGTGGTGCAGGGAGGTGCCTCCTGCTGCACTCCCTGTTCATCTCAGATGATGGGGGGAGCAACTGAATGTTCCCAATATTGAGATGAATTATTATGTTAGATTGTATCCAGCAGCATCGGAATGCAAATTAATGTGGAATTAACACTAAATGTAAACGTATATAATAACCTTGTTTTTTCTTTCCACAGCGCGAGTGTATCTCCATCCACGTCGGTCAGGCTGGTGTCCAGATTGGCAATGCCTGCTGGGAGCTTTACTGCCTGGAACATGGGATCCAGCCGGACGGACAGATGCCCAGTGACAAGACTTGCGGCGGAGGAGACGATTCCTTCAACACCTTCTTCAGTGAGACTGGAGCTGGAAAGCACGTCCCCAGAGCTGTCTTTGTCGACCTGGAGCCCACTGTCATCGGTAATCTCCAATTCAATATAGATGCCATAGTTAGGCTTTTATTTGTTTTTTTAAGTCGAACCCCTCTAGTAATTTCTGATCGAATCGGTCTCCTCAGATGAGGTGCGCACTGGGACCTACCGCCAGCTGTTCCACCCTGAACAGCTGATCACTGGCAAGGAGGATGCTGCTAACAACTACGCCCGTGGACACTACACCATCGGCAAAGAGATCATCGACATAGTGCTGGACAGGATCCGCAAACTGGTATGATATCGGCAGGGATCCTTTATTGATTTCAAATATTGAATTCAATGACAACTTTTTATAACATTGTCTCTCCCTTTCTGTCCTCAGTCTGACCAGTGCACTGGACTTCAGGGTTTCCTGGTTTTCCACAGCTTTGGAGGAGGCACCGGCTCTGGTTTCACCTCCCTGCTGATGGAGCGTCTGTCTGTCGACTACGGCAAGAAGTCCAAGCTGGAGTTCTCCATCTACCCAGCTCCCCAGGTGTCCACAGCTGTGGTGGAGCCCTACAACGCCATCCTCACCACCCACACCACCCTGGAGCACTCTGACTGTGCATTCATGGTTGATAATGAGGCCATCTATGATATCTGCCGTAGGAACCTCGATATCGAGCGTCCCACTTACACCAATCTGAACAGGTTGATCAGTCAGATTGTGTCCTCCATCACTGCTTCCCTTCGTTTTGATGGTGCCCTCAATGTTGATCTGACAGAGTTCCAGACCAACTTGGTGCCATATCCCCGTATCCACTTCCCTCTGGCCACCTATGCCCCTGTCATCTCTGCAGAGAAGGCTTACCACGAGCAGCTCTCGGTGTCAGAAATCACCAACGCCTGCTTCGAGCCAGCCAATCAGATGGTGAAATGCGACCCTCGCCACGGCAAGTACATGGCTTGTTGCCTACTCTTCCGTGGTGATGTGGTGCCCAAAGATGTGAATGCTGCCATTGCCACCATTAAAACCAAGCGCTCCATCCAGTTTGTGGACTGGTGCCCCACTGGTTTCAAGGTCGGCATCAACTACCAGCCACCCACTGTAGTTCCTGGTGGAGACCTGGCCAAGGTCCAGAGGGCTGTGTGCATGCTGAGCAACACCACTGCTATCGCAGAGGCCTGGGCTCGGCTTGACCACAAGTTTGATCTGATGTACGCTAAGCGTGCCTTTGTTCACTGGTATGTGGGTGAGGGTATGGAGGAGGGAGAGTTCTCTGAGGCCAGAGAGGACATGGCAGCTCTGGAGAAAGATTATGAGGAGGTCGGAGTCGACTCCATTGAGGGTGAGGGAGAGGAAGAGGGAGAGGAATACTAAAAAGCTTGTTAAACAGGAAATTATTCGTTGCAATGTGTTCTTGAATGCATTCCAAACAGAAATGTTTGTCAATTACCAGTTTGGCTTTGTTTTCAATAAAATCCATGTGACATGTGTTTGTCTTTCATAAGGTAAACCTCAATATGAGTGTCTGACAAAATTCAGAATTTTGACCTATGCCACATGAACAAGTTTATACTATACAGCATATAGGACGGTATACTTTACAGTTACAGTTTGTCATTAAAAAGCTGTAATTAGTTGCCATGTAGAAGCTATGGGTCACTAGCAATACAATACTTTTTCTTGATTCTTATTTTTAAATTGTGTGAAAAAAAAAGAATTCTGAAGGTGTAAAATTGCTTTCTATATACAGCTCAGAAATCAGAAATCATATGAATTTTACTTTGAACAAAATATAAATTTATCAAATATGGATGAAACCAGTGTCAAATCAAACGGAGCTCATCTCCACCAAGCTGCTTCATCAGTGGTCTAACTACTGCTAATGAATCGCAGGGAAACGAGACTGTTTTGAGCCAAGTTTATTGGACAAGCATTCAAATTCAGTTGTGTCCAAAATGAAAGTAAGTATACACTTCTACCAAACTTGTAGGTACAAAAGATCAGAGCATGTCACAAGTATAATTCTGGGAAACGTTTGATCGAAAACCTAAATATTCGTGAGTTTGTCATTTAGAAAACATGTTTTTAAAAAAAGTGTATAAAAAGACATCTCGGCTGCAAAAAACTCGCAAATCATATGTTTCTCGGTTTTGCGTTTTGGTGATGCGAGGCCGCTTCACACCGGTCGGTTTCACACCGGTCGGTCCTGCAGCAGAGGGCAGTCGTCCACAGCTCCCCGTCGGTTCAGAAGCTTCCAGAACATCGAGGCCCCGGAGCAGCCGTGAGCCCGGCCGGCCTGCGGGTCTGCAGACGCAATCAGGTCCTCCTTCAGAGGACGGTAGGACTTAAAGCGCCTGTTGAGCGAAGCACAAAAACCATCAGGGATAAAGCTGCTCATTCTGTCATCTTTCCCAAAGTAAAAAAAGAAGCTTCCAAAAGACAAACATAGAACATCCTATTCCTCAAAGTAAATACATTAGATTGTCATTCTTACTTGTAAGAATATGCTACTATCCCCACTGCTAGAACCAGGACCAGGAAACCCACCACCATGGCGATGGTACCAGGAGCGGACAGACCTGAACCTGAAACAAGCGTCACACGTTCAGTAAGCCGGTAAAAACCGGACACGTTTGCTGGACTGTGTGCATGGCGGTCCGTTGCGTACTCATGTCAAAGTTGACTTTAGCACTGGTGACAGCCAAGCTGACATCATTGGCCATGGACACGTTGATGCAGTAGACGCCAGAGTCGTTGAAGAAGTGACGCAACACCAGCTGGCACTCTTTGGAGGGCTCCACCATGTTGCACGCCGTGTGCAACGGCCTCAAGCACTCTGCATCCAGAATCACGCTGCACACCTCTTTTGGGAGGCTGGAAGAAGAAGGAGAAGATGCTCCGGTGAGTCAGAATAAACAATGGTGGTTTTAAAGGATTATTTGATGGAGAGCAGTGGAGGAGCGTTCACCTCCCCTGGCAGGTAACGGTGATATCCAACACATTTCTGGTCATGTCGGGTGTTGCCATCACAGCATTGTCCATTTGTACAATCTCTACTTTCTCAATGCCCTCTGAAAACAAAGACAGCAGGTCATCCCAAAAGGTTTTCGTGGTACATCTTGGCGAACGCTTATCGAATGAAAAGGTAACCCACCGAACACTTCGATGCCGGTGCAGAAGGAGCCGTAACGATAAATCACGCAGTCGTCGTCGTGGGGTTTGTCATCAGCATCCCTCTTAGCAACGACTACCACCGCCGGGTCCATTCGGCCCATCAGGGTCACGGTTCGCTTCGCACCTCGAGGGAATAAACAAAAGCAGGGAATTAGGTCGCCATAATTCAGAGGCAAATATTGTACCCTTGACAAAGGTTTTTTTTAAAAGCTATTAAAAAACGTACCTTTCCTTGCCTCACTGCCGGGGGAGGGGGTCTTGACCACCGTGAGTGCTTCCTGGGCAGGCTGAGCGTTGGGGGCTGTGGAGGCCTCCTCCTCAGTGTTGTCCTCCTCTGTGTCCGAAGGAACCATGTTGACGGTCAGACCAGTTGCCTTGGTGAAAACTTTTATGGGGACTACGGACGCCAGTACGGCAGCTTCTACTACAAACAGGGGGGATTGTTGAGTTACATCTGCGTTTCAATAAGACGTACACCTGACGCTAAGGTAACATACATGGCTACAAATATTGGAAATATCATTGCATTGTTTAGCTTTTCAGGAAGACTTAAACCCCGTTGACTTTGAGACCAGGGAACTGAAAGTGTGAAAATGCTGACCCCAGGTTTTAGGACACTTTAGGACATCTCTGGTGCTCATGAATCAACGTGTTGTTTGTTTAACACCTGTTCTTTACCTGTGGTTCCCTGATGAGAAGGTGGACCAGGGGCCTTGGTTGAGGCATCCACCGGTGGGTCACAGGCCTTGTCCGGGATGACCGCCTGGATCACCACCTGAGGCTTGAACGAGCCAGAGCTGATGTAGGTGTGAGTGACGGTTAGCTCTCTGGATATCAGGGCTCCACTTGCATCGCCAAAGTCCCAGTTGAAGGTGATGTCCGCGCTGCTGAGGTACTGGCTGGGGTCGTGGAGGGTGATGGTGAAGGCGATCGCCCTGTTCTGGATGAAATGCATGTCCGCTGCCACGATGTCGTTCACTTGGTCCAGGGAGACGGCGAAGGGGATCTGGTCTGAGGAGAACACCAAATAATGAGAGAGGTTTGTCAAAGAATGAGTACAGGGTGTCATATCTAGTGCCTATTAACCTGTTTCTATGAACCCATACATACAGTCCTTAACTCACCGGTGATGGAGAACTGAGTGGAGGCGTATCCCAGAGGAATGAACTTCTCCTTGCTGCGGTAGTGGTAGATAACAATGTCCATGGTGTAGGAGCCCAGTGGGATGTCATCCGTGTCAATGGTCAGGGAGGAAGAGCAATCGTCTGCCACCTGCCAGTACTGACCTGTCAGGGAGCATCCAGAGTACATATCAGATACACTCTACTGCCTTTTTACCTAAATACCTATACATTATCTACGTGTATTCGTCTCATAATATCAGGTGAACAAAACACAACTTTTTGTACGATGTGTTTAAAGGCCTCAAAAGAAGAAATACTAACAAGAGTAAAAGATATGACACTTTTTTGACACTTTTTTGCTTTCATGTAGGATAAATGAAGCGACGTAATCTGGTCATATGATAGGGCTCAAACCTAATCCATCCCGGCGCATGTTTCAGGTCATGGCATGTGCCACGAGGAACTCTGTGACCCACAGAAAAGACGCCAGCCACACTCACCCCAGGTCTTCCAGACAAACACGTAGGCCGGCTTCTTGTCCTTCTTAATTGGGGTCCCGTCAGGGAACACAGCCTCCCAGTCTGTGTTCTGATTCGGGTATACTGGCTCGGACTCCTTGTGCTTTGTTCCTGCAGCAGAGCGTTGAGACCGTTAGAGACCGTGATGAAGACATTTAGAAGAGCCTGCTATGCTAGCAGTTGGTTGAGGCTACATGCTAACGTCAGTATGCTGATGTTTTGCAGGTTTTCTCTCCACTATCTTCACCATCTTTAACATTTGGGCACTAAACACAAAGTGCAGCTGAGGACGATGTTATTAGTTTTGCATCTAGTTCAGTGTTTTGTAATAAATCAAAGTGGACATTAATGTGATGTCTGCACCGAGCTCCATGTAAATCCATCCAATAGTTATTGAGACGGATCAGGGGATAAGCAAAGTCCTTGGTTTCATCCTCTTGGAATCATAAAGATAGTTATTGAGCTATCAAAAATACCCCCATTGTGTGTGTGTGTGTGTGTGTGTGTGTGTGTGTGTGTGTGTGTGTGTGTGTGTGTGTGTGTGTGTGTGTGTTGTGTTACCGTTAACTATGCAGTCTTCGGCCCAAACGACGTCTCCGTCCGGCTGCAGCTTCTGGTTGTGTGGGAACTTCAAGTCGATGGTAAAAGTCACCTTGGCTGCTGTCAGAGTCGGTGAATCATTCCCCACATTGAAAGTCACTTTCCCACCTGGATGAAGAAAATATACACGTCTATGTTAATGAGCCCCGAAATCAATATCGATTAATTTATGGTGACATAAGACCAGTCACAATGTTCCAAGGGATCTTTGTTGCATGTCAATACAGTCTCTCTCTCTCTCTCTCTCTCTCCTTTCACTGTCGAACAAAAATGCCTCAAACATACTGAAAAGTGAACACTTGAAAGTGATTATCAGACAATATTTCTTCAGATCTACCTTTCCAGGAGTCTCGGTATCGCGGGTCTCCATCTTTCCAGATTGGGTACATCTTATTGTTCCATGATGGATAACGAGTAAAACGGTTTCTTGGCTCTGAAATATCACAAATAAAAACAGAATGTGAGCTGAATGTGACCGAAGGTGCCCACCAAATTTTATCATCAATGTAATTCTCTCGACCCCCCCCCCCCCCCTCAATCCCTCTCATGTGATGCTCAGCTGAGTGTGTGCATGATTTTTTTTTTTATCACAGATTAACAATGTCACACAGCTGAATTTGGATTGAACACAAAGGCAGATAACAGACCAAATGATCAGCTAAATGAATTTCTCAAAATATTATATACATATTTATATATGTATATTTATATACACATGTCTTGAAATGTGTTTCCTTGTCCTTTAGATGTTAGAACTCTCTCTTCAGGGCCAATCTGAGGAGGAGAAATCATTACAACGACCAATAACACTTTCAATGCTACATAAAGCTTCAAGGCTGACTTGAAAGAACATTCAACTTATCCTTCAACTTAAGAATAAAAGGATTAAGATAAACCGTCGGCCCTTTGCTTTGTTAAGGTCACATTCTGTGTCTTTTACATTCATGCATGGTTGAATAAAGAGGTCATGGGGGAGGGGGGGGGGCATGAAACTGGATCTTGAACTGGACTCAGATCTATAGATCAAAACAAACGCAGTATTTATGTTTGAAAACTGGGTTCAACTGTGAGGAAGGAAAATGACTGAGATTTAAAGGTACCTTCACTAAAACGCTGACAGAGTTGGTAACAGTGTGCCATGAATATTGTCCTAAAATAAACTGAAGGTTTAAGAATGTTCCCACGTCCCTGTACTGAAGGAGTTAAGATAAAGAAACTGACATTTTAAAAATAATTCTCACACTAACCCAGCATAATATAATTCAGACTATTTACTACAATATGTAATATTAAGTCTGTTTAGCAAAGCAGTGATGGAAAGTAACTGTACATAAATATTTGAAACGTTATACATCTATTTCACTGCATTTCAGAGAGAAATATTATACTTTGCACTCCAATTATCTCATATAAAAGTAGATTAACAATCTCTGATGTTTTTAAATACTTTGTTAGCATTCATTTGGAAGAGAGAAGATGTATTTTCTGTACTTACTTGCCCCGGTGTGTGAGGCCACTGCCAGCAGCACTAACAGCACAGCAGACGTCCACATTGTCGGTGCCCCTCCTCTCTACGAAATATCCCTTTAGTGAGCACCAGGCAACAGAAATCAGGCTTTATAAAGCGTCTGAAGTTTGACGACAGACAGATTATTAGAAGAAGAAACGCCTCCTTTCTCCCGGAGCCCTGCAGACCTCCTCCAATCAGACTTTAAGGGGCACCTGGACTTATTTGTGTATTTACAGTAAAAAGCACGTCTCTGGGATTAAAGTCGTGCATACAGTAGAGAAAGAAAATGCATAATCACATAAGATATGTTGGGTTCCACATGCTCTTTTTGCATGGCAACAAATGGGATCATAAGACGTGCTCGAGTGTGCAGAAACCGAACAAAAGAAATATCAAAAAACACCCTCAAATATGAACCTCATAAAGCTGTGCTCAGTGATATACATTTATAACTTCTTGATAAAGCAGTTAAAATATGTTCCTTAAAGACCAGCTATAGCATTCACATGCTGGTTGCACATTACTGCAAGTATTAACGGTCAAATTAATTTGCTGGTCATATTTCTGTACTTGTAGGTCACATTTTACCTGCAAGTATTTGCACATTGTGCCTTTTGTGGTTATATTTTAATAAATAGATGAAATGCTTCTTCCACCATCTATACTGTAGTAGAGTCATCGATAAATATTGTATACACAGTCAAGTAAATGTTTTATAATAACATCAGCATAACATCATTATGTAATTGTTCTTTCTCATGCTAATGTTTCATGATCCTTATTGTTAACCTCTTCATCTTTTTCTTTTGGAATGTGAATATTTGGACGGTTTCCTTCGGGATAAATCAAGTTCTATATCATCTTATCTTGGCAATATTGCAAGGTAGAATAATAAAACACTCATCAAAAATACAAATGAATGAGTTATTATATATTAATATGTTTAAAGGGTAACAATGCCAACAGATCATGTTGAAATCATGAGGTTACAATGACATTCATTTTTAAGTCTTGGGTGACAATTCAACAAAGCACGTGCTTTCAAATACAATATGAATGGCCCCCAAAATCTGCTAAAAATCACCTGACAAATTTTTGGGCTGCCTGTCTTTATTCCTAAGTATGTGCGGATTTACTCAGTAATTCACGTCGCTGATGATTAACCCCATTAATTTAACAAAGTACTTTAAATTAATTATATTACCTGAGACACTTAGATATGACGCTGTTATGAAACACAGCGTCCGAAATACTAAAGTGTAATAGGAAGTTGTTCATTTCTGTGTCATTAGAACAATAGGTCACACAGTCTGCTAAGAGAAGCCGTGCATGAGGGGGAAAAGGGAGGAATGCAGCGTTAATGAGGCTTATTGAAGCACTTGTGACTCCCTAAATTCATCCGGCTTTGTCCTTCCACCCCATGAAAACTATAAAGTGACTTTGTTTCAAGATTTTTTGTCTCAATATCATATGTGCCAAATACACACACCGCTTAAACCTCTTTTTTTTTTTAAACAATGTCAGCATTCACAACAAATCCAGTTCAGACCTGCTTCATCATGAACTCTCTAACTCCCGTCCGGCCTCAACATGTGTGTACAGAGTCTTAATATGACTGAAAGCATACAGAAAAAGATGGATGCATCAGATAATATGATATATATTCAACCTGGGCCGTCTTTAGACAGTTTGATCTGCATGTCAGCTGAGACAGAAGAAAAAAACAAACAGTTAGATGTGATGATTGAGACTATATATGTAAGAAAACAAATAGCCCTAAACACCTGGGACCTTTTAGTCTTGAACCTGGTTACAAGGCAATTTTGCTTTTGTTCCTCTTGTTTTTTTTTAAATAATTTCAGCCTGTTTCAGCGTGTCTAGTTGGGGCCTTATGATATTTGCCCTCAAAACATCTCAGATGGATTCATTTCAATAACTGTTTGAGGCTCGAAGAGGTAAAAATACCCAATATTTCAGCAATAAAAAAAGAGAAAAATGTCTAGAAAGGACTAGAGCCAGAGAATTCTGTGCCAAAAATATATAATTTATTGACATGCATGAAATAAAACTTTTCAGCAAGGTGGTAGCAAATAGATAGGGAGTCTTGGCGGAAGGCCTGACTTTAACTTATTCTAGGGATGATCACTTGTGACCATGTGGGGTTAAGCTAAACTAAACTATAAAAATAGATTTTCAGTATTATCTAAAGATAAACTACTATACACTTTTGCATAGTTATATTAGTAATTTAACATAAGAAAATTATCTCACTACTTACTATTTTAAAAAATCTGTTTAACCACTTACATGCAGTTCGCATTCCGTCCACGGGGCGTCGCTGTGAAATGAGTGCGTGAGAGCGGAAGTACTGCCTCCCCGGTTTGATTGGAGGAAGTAATACATCAACAAAGAAAGATGGCTGAAGTGATAGAGTTGCAGAAACTGAAGGTTAGTCGTGGAATAAATGTGTATTTATTACAAACATTAGACGTTATTGTTGGTGAATATGACATTGTGGCCATTGTTATTTGTAATACTAGAGCGCGAGGTTACTTGTAACGCAGAGGTTTGACGCATAAAATGCGCGCGCCGGCTGTGGAGGCTAACGGCTGGCGTGTGTTCACGTTGTTCATTCAGCTGCGAAGCTAGCCGAGCTAACCGTACCGAGACGTGTTAAATACCCGACGTAAAGGCTAAAGGAAAAAGCAGCTGGGAATGAGTTTAAATTAACGCGAATGATAATTTAAACTGTAAACGTAACCCCCGTTTTTAGATGTGAGGTGTCCCGCCATCTCCTGTCCGGGTCTAGTTAATTAGCAGCATCGGTAACCGGGTGTTTGACCTCCATTGGTCCTATAATTCACGTTTATTCCGTCCATTCCTCGGTTTCTTCCGTTCACTAGCTGTGTGGGAAACGGCCCACCCTCTAGTACAAGACTATTAGCAGTGTAGATACAACATTAATCACGTCCCAACCACGAGCACCGGTGGGAAGTAACTACGGTAAGTAGGCCCCTACATCGCAATCAAATACATTTTCGAGGCACTTGCATTTTAGTTGAACATTTTTTTACTCCACTACATTTCAGTAATATTGTGGTTTTAGTCCACTGCATATATCTAACATCGACGAGATACTTTAGATTTAAAATATAAAACATTTGATTAGTTAAAACAATTATCTGTAATATGTAATATGTATGCAATATATCTCAGTGGGGTCTTTTTTTGCATACTACTTGCTCTCACAAGTTTCATTCTCTAGCTGTTCTGGAGCTTTCGGTTTCAGTTTCCAAGCTCAAGAATGAACTTAAACTCTCAACTTTTAATGTCCTTAAAACGATCAAAAATAAATAATCAGCTAGGGCTGCACACCTAATGCTAAATGTTAACAAAATTATAAATCGCCTAATGCAATTTTTAAGTTGCACGATAGCGCCATATAAGGCAACACCTGTGTCAAAATACCATTTAAAATAAAATATTGTGCTGCTGAGGTTTCCTGGCCAATACAGGCTTAAACATCTTTGTTTGGCGTTTCCCAGAAATTACCTTTTAATAGTTTCTGCTTCAAAGTGAACTGCTGATGTTCAAATAATTGCAAATTACATTTAGAAAAGTGAATAACAAAATTGATATTGATATTCCACAGACGTCATTATGAGCAGTACTACTTTGTACTATAGACATTTCGTTAACAGCGAGATGAGATTGTTAAATGGTGCCGTTTCTGTTTCAGCTTGCTGAACTGAGGCAGGAGTGTGAGGCCCGAGGTCTGGACACCAAGGGAAACAAAGGCGAGCTCATAGCTCGACTGCAAGCGTACCTTGAGGAGCACGGTGAGGCAACATCCTTCCCATTGAGATGTGGTACAAAAACACTCGGCAAGTTAGTGGATGAACTGTAATCAGAAATGCATGCTGAAATGTTGTTACAGCGAGGCTGTTTGTCGTTTATGGATTTCTTATTGTGATTAAAAGCATCAATCTCTCCATCTGACTGTCTTTGTTTTATCTCTCTGGTGGTGTGAAATGCCTTATTCCCGTAATCCCCAAACAACAGAGGAAGATGTGGATGTAGATGAGGTGCTGGCAGAGGATACAGAGGTAATGTGATTATCGGTGATTTCACCGCCCCTCTCGGACCTCATTTTACCATTTTGCGGAGAAGTAATAACTGTTTCTGTTTTCCTTTTAGGATTTCAATAAAGTTGAGAGCGCCAACGATGTAAAAGAAGAGAAGTCTTCTGAGTCTACTGAGGAGGAGCCGTAAGTTTGTTCTCATTTAGTTTACAACAAACAAACATAAATGGGCATATTTACTTTTGGATTGTGAGCTTTTATTTAGGACTACACTAGTGAGCCTAGCATGTGGCTATGTGGTTAAAAATGAAGCAATCTGGTTGGTTTATTCTTCAAAACAAGTGTTTGCTTAGTGACAGGGTCACAGGGGGACCACTTCTGCCAACACGAAACAGGATTCAGATACAGAGATACAAGCTTAAACTCGCTACACGGCTTAAATGACATTTAAGGTTAACTTCTAATGCGTTCTAATGTTTCTAATCAATCTTTGGTCATCCCATTTCTTTCCATCTCCTTTCAGACCTGCTGACAAGAAGGTGGTGAAAATAGCTCCTCCATCATCTTCCACTGAAGTACGTATGACATCTTTGCATGCACTAATTATTTGATTGGAAGCATTGAATCTGCATATTTTAATTCAGAAAACTTTTGTTCTGATTTAAAATCTGACCTTTTGTTGAGCAGAGACTACAGAAGAGAGCAGAACGTTTCAACCTGCCTGCAACAGCTGAAAGCAAAAAGGCCATACGTGCAGCAAGGTAGGACTTTACCAGGATCCTTCTCTTAGTGTCTTTTTAAAAGGTTCCTCAAGATTAGTACATTTTAATCTCTGTAGCTTTGGCCATCATTTCTATGACTAACGATAAGATAGTACTCACTGAGGTCCTCCCTGAGATGTGGTGATGCAGCAACATCCTGGAAAAGAAGTCTGAGGGGTCGAGAAACATGAGCAGTCGGGTGATCAGACAGGATTCAAACAAACCCCAGATCAACTAATTTACTTCGATCAGAAGATGAATAGTGAAATTATTACTCAACTTCAATCTGATGTAAAGTCTATCACGTTTTACAGACATACCTCTTGGTTCAACTTTTAATCAACATGGGCTACTTTTACTGTAGTTCCTCTGAAATCAAGAATTATAACTGACAGGTGTGCTTTAGACATTATGGTATGGGGGAGAGAAACCAACAATCAACACTTCACGTTCTGTTTGTTTAAATATGTATATATTGTATATAAGCAAAAACTGAAAACTTAGTCCAGCAACTTCATACCTTTTTTTTGTCCAAATGGTGAACATAGTTAGTTAAAAAAAAAAAAAAAAAAAAAAAAAAAAAATATATATATATATATATATATATTATTGGCCCCAGAGGGCCATCTAGTGGGCAGTGGAGGTAGTGCCAATGGCTATTTTATTTTAAATATAATGTTTTTCATATTTACAAAGTTAGTTGTTTTTATATCTTAAAGTGCTGATGTCCCCTGAGACACAGTGTCACAAAATGGATAAATTCTTTAAAAAAAATAATGTGGGAGAAAAACCTTCGCCAGTCAAAACTCCAACATGTGCAGGAAGGAAATATGACCCTGACTACGTATAATTTGGATTATTAAAGGCATTTTTCTGATTTTTTTTCTTCTCTGTAAAATGATTAAAGGAGTCATAACCTGGTTTTATACGTATCCAGCCCCCCTTGGATCGCTTTGGATCAATTCGTAAAACTTATTAGAAAAAAAAAAAAAAAATTTAATCAAACATTGAGCTTGTTCTGACCCTTTTTCGTACCGCGATTTTATCACGCGAGATTACGCGCGAGGTTTTGACTGGTCCGGATGTGCATTGTATAATATGTAATGAGGCGCGCGTTGATTCGCCGCAGGAAGGACAGAGCCGGGGGGGCTTGCCTGCATGCAGACTCCAAAACATAAACAGCCCCCTGTCATGGCGCACACACTAAATGACGAACCTTACGGAATTCAGGCATTTATGTACGAACCAGAGTCGAAACCCGAACCGGAGAGTGAAGAGCCAGAGACGGTTGAAGAGACACGTTTACAGCAGGACGTCAGGTAGCGGACGGGGCGGGGTTGGGTGGTGAAAGAGGGGTGGGCTTATGCAAGTAGCCTCCACGGTGACGTCACCGTAGGTGCAGAATCAAAATCTCGTGCTTTAGGAATGCACACCCTTGTGTGCTATTCCTGTTCGGAAAAAGAGCAGAAGCGAAAAAACGGCGCCACTTTCAAACTCCAGCCTTTCAGGCAAGTTTCAACTGAGGTCAAACACAGATATGCATGTTTTAACAAGAGAAATTGCGATTTCCTGGTGATGACTCCTTTAAACATTTCTGCAGCAGTGATTACTCCACTGTTATAATAACTGATAGAAGTTGTGGCTAAAACTGAAGATAATACATACATGGGTATAAACCTGAGTTATACGTGTAGTAAGTATACACAACCATGTTGAAATGATTATGCTGCTTTTCTTCAGGTTTGGTGAATCCACTGAGAATGCCAATCCTGCTCCAGGTCTGTAGTCACTCTTCTTATTATTTATTTTTTGTTAACTGAACTGGCTTTCTATGTTCTCATTGGAGCAAAAATGAATGTACAGTGAACTATGGTTGAATTGTGGTTCATACATTCAATCAAACCGATAATATTGAATTATCATTCAGCCCAGCTGTTTAGTAAACTTACTAACTTAATAATTTGGCAACGTAAAGCTTTAACTTTGAAGGTCTCACTGTCTTCCCCCTGCTTCCTCTGACCCCACCATCTAATAAATCTGTCTGAACAGGTGCCGTTGCAAACAGTAAAGCTCCTGTAAGTGTTCTACCTTTTAGTTGACACATTCCTTTGATTTCTCCAGTTAGCGGGATGATATGAATTTAAATGGTTTTGTTTCTCATGCAGGTGAATGTTGATCAGCTGAAGAAGAGAGCAGAACGATTTGGCATGAACGTTTCATCCGTTTCACAAAAGGTGACTATGAGCCTAAATTCACGGTGTAACTACACTCTCAAATTTACATTGTTTTTCTACACGTTTAGATATTTTCCTACCTCTTTGGTCTCTTAAATTTAGAATTACATTTTTTTTTCCCCCAGATTGAAGAGGATGAAAAGCTGAAGAAGAGGAAGGAGAGATTTGGCGTTGCAGCAACTGCAGCTTCACCCGAAACCGATGTAGGTTTTTTCTTTTCATTCCTTGCTATTTTGTTATTGTTTGATGTGTTAGACATTAATGGTCAGTTATATTTTATCACAGTAAAGGTAATCACACGTAAAGCAGAAGGAATGTTGAAAGCGTCGACTGTCTTTTAATGTCGTTTTTTCTCTTTTTCTACAGGCGAAGAAAATGAAGCGTGCTGAACGATTTGGAAAAGTGTGAAGAATGTTTCAGAGCCTATGTTTTTTTTTTTTGTAAAGCATTTTCATTACTGAACAACAGAAATCCCTGAAGATGACAAAGTTAAATAATAGGAATCCTGTAAATCAAAAGCATAATTAAATGCAGAGATGCATTCACAAATAGTTTGGAAAACAGACATAAGGAAACAATCCCAAAGTCAGTGAGTCATTTAATTCAAACCAGCGTTTTATTATATACTGGAGCCCCATTTTCACAATCCCCGGGCACCTTAAGACACCTTATTTTCATTTCTCTCACAGTATGAACATGAGGTGTTTTTATAAAATACATGGAAACTATTAGTGCCTGTGGTTTATCAAGTCTTTTTCTCAGCAACTAGTAAAGCTGCTTCACAGTAAAAAGCCTTCCAGTGTTTAGGGAGGATAATTAGTTATCCATGTCTCAGGTGATTCCTTACGGTACCATCTTAAATCCCAATGGTGCATTAAATCACCCGAAACGTCCCAAATCGAACTGATAATGTGAGCAATTCAAAGCAGGGAATGAATTTACTGTGAAGCAGCTGTAAGAAGCATGAAGGTTCAAAATCTCAATAAAAGTTGCATTAAAACTAGATTAGAGCGTGTCAGAGTTTTTCTATGAGCCTATTTGAATAGACTGTTACAGTCATGACAAAGCACCATAAAGAAGAGTAAGTCAGAACAGTGAGGCCCCCAGTTGGAAAGAGAATAGAAACTCAACAACCCCTACAGTATGCAGGAAGTAAAAAAACGACTAAAAAATATACTTATAATTCTACGTCCAAAGGAAAATAGGAACTTTAGACTGTTGAAAACAGAAATTGTCTAATACATTTTATTTTAAGACCGGGAAAATCCAAAAAGTAACGTCTTAACAGCAGAAATATCTGGTTTATTTGGAAGTTAAGCATTTAAAATAACTTTGTTTCTATTAATCCACTTGAATCATTCAACTGTTTTGAGTTTACGGTGTGTATCGAATTGTACTTTTGATTTATCAGGGAGCCTATTATTTTTGTGTTTTCTCTTTGGAAATCCATTGGTGCACTGCTTCAGTTATCTGTCCATTTTATAACATTTTGTGATTTAAAATAAATTGTTTTCGATTTTTTGATATCTGCTTCATTTGACTCGTTTTTTCTTCTTTATTGTAGCCACTTGGATGTTATCATAGAGAGTCACTGACTTGACTTGATGAGTGAAGAGAACCATTTATTCATTATTTACTTGCCTCATAATAGGTCACCTGTATTACTTTGCTCTCATATGAATAATTTTGATATTACTTTATATTACTTTTCCTATGATGAAAGAACCTTCAGCACGATCATATATAAAATGAGTTAGGGTTTATTTAATACATTTTCTGATTACATTTACATCTATCTATCTATCTATCTATCTATCTATCTATCTATCTATCTATCTATCTATCCATCCATCCATCCATCCATCCATCCATCCATCCATCCATCCATCCATCCATCCATCACAACAAATTGTTAATGGCTTGATTTGGTGGCCCCTGCTGGTCATTAAGAGAATTACAAAGACGCTACTAACCGGTGTGACGTATGTTCCTGTGACGCGCAGAAATTTTAAACTATCGTCCTTCTCAGTGATGGCGGCTTCGTTTCGTTCTCTCCCTGCAAGCGATAATAACAAATGGTACTACACCCGACAGCAGATCGACAACAGCCCATCTCGGAGAGCTGGACTTGATCCCGACAAGGAACTCTCCTACAGGCAACAGGCGGCGAACCTGCTCCAGGACATGGGACAGCGGCTCAATGTGTATCTTTTGTCGAGGGACGAATTGCGTCTCAGCAAGCCAGCATTAGCTTGCTAGCTAACGAAGTTTAGCTTCTCGTGAAGCCGGTTTGGCGGAGAGCGTGGCTGGAGTTTCGTTATTATGTTTCGTTCGAATGTGTTTTTATTTACGTTTACCATCGTTTTCACTCGACGGCTTGTGGTTTTACTACGTTGCCGTTAGCTTGCCAGCGTTCTCTGAGAGCGGCGTAGTAAGTAGGCTATACCGGGGCCATGAAGGCCTCTGTAGTCGGTAGGCCTCCAGGACGTTAGCGATAGCTTTGCGTCGGCTCTTACTGTGGATGTTAGTGTAACAAATGGTCAGGGTGAGATATAGTAGCACATTGAGCTTTAGACTTTTTGTGTTTTAGTCTGTTCACGTGTTTACACGTGTGAACCTTTTTAGAGTCGACCCCTTTTATGTGCAATAATAACCGCTTCCGGCTAACATCTAAAGCTACCTAGGGGTTCTGATGGGATTTTTTTTGTTTTACAAGTCCTTATCTTAATTTAAGCTCCTTTTAAAAATGTTATTTCTCATGTAGAGCAATGACCCATGTGATATCCATACTAAACAATCAATGCAGATGTTGCGACCCGTTACTCTTTGCCAAGTTGTCCTTAACTTCCATGTGCTAGGTCTCAACTTACAATAAATACAGCCATTGTGTATATGCATCGATTCTACATGGTCCAGTCATTCACCAGATTTCACAGAAATGTAAGTATATTTCTCACCTGAAGTCCCAGATAACGTTACAGCTGACAGTCAATACTAATGTGCAGCCTGTTTATTTACTTATTTGGGTTTCCCCTCAACAGGTTATTTCTCCTGCTGCACTCTTCCTCGCTGCAAAGGTCGAGGAGCAGCCCCGAAAGCTGGAACATGTTATCAAGGTGGCCCATGCATGCCTCAATCCTCAGGATCCTTCACCAGATATACGCAGTGATGTAAGTGTTGGACTGTCGTTAAAATTGCCTGCAGTCGTGCTCTGTCTCCTGCCAAGCTTACCTAATCGGGCATTTCATCGCCACATTACCACGGCAAAGGGAATCCATTATTTCATTAGAATTTGTGAAGGTTGATTTTGTTTAATTCATTTTACTGATTCTTTTTTTGGGGTTTTCCAGTTTGCCTGTAAACCTTACTTTTTGGCAGCATGTTGAAGAGACGGGCTCCTTTTGAGCTACAACATTTAATGCTGCTCACAATTTTATGTGCTGATGCTCTTATATGGAATACGTGTTGGCAATAAGTTAACATTTGTTTCAGATTTTCTTCTTTATTCTTGCATTTTAAATTGCTTTTCAACTGGGAACAATGACTCGAGGACGTGTTTTGTTTTGAGCTGCCTCAGGTTGGGGGTGGACGATCTGATGATTTTAGATTGAGATCTCAGGCGTCCACAGTCTGCTTAAATGTCCTTTTCTTTCTAAACGTCACATGAAATATTGATTAGTGATTGTGAACATACACTTAGGGTGATGCAGCCAACTAGATGACTTTACTGACTCAACGTTGCGCTTGCTTGACTGAGATATTGTAAACGATGCAACAGCTAGCGGCAGTGCGGATGAGGAGCTTGTGTGAAAAATAACTTGACATCTGTTGCCTGGGAATCATTTGGCTATGCAGTGTCAGATATTCCCTGAGCCAAAATGATCTGTAAACAATGTCAAGCAATGGTGGGCTCTGCTCAGGCAATACAAAAAAAATATTTAACCACCTTTTAAAGAAAGCACCCAAAATAATATGCCAACTGTGCTTCACCCAGGGCGACACCGCCTCACTTGTCGGCATCCTAGAAGACGAAAACAAAACGGTTATCATTGACAAGCATTTGAGCAGTCAACAAAAACATCCACCTAAGTGGTAATCGCTGGTGAGGTGGTCACGTTGTAATTAGCAAAGAATATGGTGCCATTCAAAGCTGTTCAAAATGTGGAATTTAAAAAACTTAAGAGCCACGGTATGAACTGCCAAGCTGCAAATGTTTTTCCACTACTGCAATTTAGCGTTTTCTACTAAGTATTGTCAAAGTATTGTGTTTTGTTTATATTTTGCTGCTTTTTCTATCCAGAGTAAGTGCGAGTACTTGAAAGGTTTATGGTTATGTTATCTATCGGCTTCTCTTTACAATTTCAAATTAATTTAATCTCTATTGTCCGTTGATCCTTTTTTTTTTTTGCCAGATCGCCCACTCCTACCTCAGGTGTTGCTTTTTCTTGATACATGGGTCGTGACAGCAAAAGACAAAAATGCATCCCAGTGTGTAGGTTTTCAGTGACCCGGGTTATGTGATGTTTAGTTGTAAATCATAAGAATCTGTTCTCACTGTGTAGCTTTTAATTGTCTCACTGGTACTTTGTGAGGCAGCTCTATGTGAAAGGTGGGTTTTAATGTGTTTGACAACGGATAGAGGCATCCCAGTGAGTAACGTGCCTGTCCTCTCAACCTCAGGCCTACCTGCAACAAGCCCAAGACCTGGTCATTCTTGAGAGCATAATACTCCAGACCTTGGGTAAGTTGGGAAGGAAAAACTGGGTCCCTTGATTTCCCTCCAGAAACACATGTGATGACAAAAATAGTGCTAACCTGTTTTACCTTTATCCACAGAAAGCCCATATGTGGTTAGCAGTGCAGGGACGAGATACTCACGCTTCATGTTAGCAGCACTTAACCGCTGTTGCGTTACGGTGCTTTTGCTTTTGTTCCTATTATACCCATAACCTTTTTACATTTCCCTCTCTTTTTTTTCTTGTTTACATATTTTTAAGCCTTTTGTTTGAGGACAGTGTGATGAACCGCTGCACCATGAGCAAGAGCTTTTTAGTACGTTCACTAGCCGGCTTAATCCTTTCCCATGTTTTCAAACTTGTAGGGAGTTGAAGAAGATGACAGTGGTTTTATTTGAAAAAAACTTTAAAATAAGACTTGTTTTTCTTTTTTTCCACATTCATATGTTGGTTTTTGTCCAGGCTATTATTGGAAGACCCCATGCAACGCTTAGTTTGCCATAACAGTATTCAATTTCTGGTTTTCAGGGCCTTGAATGATTTAATGAAATCTATGTGGTGCATATGTTCGCTTGACTTCTGCATTTCATTTATCAAGGCTTGTCTCTTTCTGTCCCTTTTTTTTAATTTTTTTATTACAGCTTTTGAAATCACCATTGACCATCCTCATACTCATGTTGTCAAGTGCACTCAGCTTGTTAGAGGTGAGCATCAACTCCTAGGTTTTGGCGAAATTCTGTTTGCATATTTCGGCATAATAGGAAGTTTGCAATTGTTAAATTGTTAACACGCAGGTTTTAAGTGTGTTTTTTTGCTCTATTGTTGTTCCAGCAAGTAAGGATCTGGCTCAAACATCATACTTTATGGCCACTAACAGGTATGTTCACTGTAAAACATTCCCTGTAATTTTTCATGTATATTGTGTTTTTTTGTATCATCCTCTAACTCAATATGTCTGCTCTCTTCTCTCTCCTCCTGTTTCTGTTTTTTATCGCCTTCTGGGATGTATCCTGCCACGTAGTCTGCACTTGACCACGTTCTGCCTGCAGTACAGTCCGCCGGTTGTAGCTTGCGTGTGCATCCACCTCGCCTGCAAATGGTCCAACTGGGAGATCCCTGTGTCTACAGACGGCAAACACTGGTGGGAGTACGTTGATCCCACAGTGACCCTTGAGCTGCTGGATGGTATGTGCTATAAATGAACTCATAATTAGGTTCATTTCAAGTGCAAGCAGGAAACATTTGTCTGAAAATGATCTTCAAGTCATGCATCACTAACTTAATCTGACGTTTGCTTTTTCTTGTCTTCACTTTGTGATAACTTTTTCTCAGAGCTCACACACGAGTTCCTGCAGATTCTGGAGAAAACACCCAGCCGGTTGAAACGGATTCGCAACTGGAAGGTACACATTTAGTTTCAATTGCTCCTTTGTGACCAATGGAGGGCAGTCAAGACATCCTGCAGTCTTTGGACATTTATTGTTGACTGACTTTATTGTGATTCTCTGTTTTCTTGCCTCCCAGGCTGGGGGTCAGACGCCAAAAGCCAAGCCTAAGGTCCAGGAGGAGGGGGACCAGAGAGACACCATGATGAGCATGATCTCTATGGCCTCATCAGAGGACACCGTGGCAGGCTTGATGAGCCTCTCGGCTCCACCTTCCTCCTCCTCTTCCTCATCCGTCGGTGACAAGGACAGGGTTGAATCTGGCAGTGCTGCGACTTGGAGTGGAAAAGGTCAGGTTGGCGCTGAGCCCAACAACGAGATTCACGTCCCAGCTAAGGTGTCGCTGAGTGAGTACCGGGCCAAGAACGCAGATGTCCTGGCTGCCCAGAAGAGGAAGCTGGAGAACATGGAGGCCAGCGTGAAAAGGGACTATGCCAACGCCGCCCAGGCTCTCATTGGTCAGCAGCAGAGGAAGGACAAGCAGCAGCATCATCACCAGCAGTCCAGCTCCTCCTCTTCTGACATGTCAAACCCATCGCCCATTATTCTGAAAATCCCCCTGGAGAAGGAGAGGCACGAGAGGACCTCTCTCAAAATGCGCTTTCCCCTAGCTGGGGGAGGAGGCAGCGCCAGAGGTCAGGAACAGGACATCAAGGTCAGAATACGAGTGCCTGAGAAGCAAAGGGGGAGTTCAGGAGAGGAGGGCAAGAGCAGGGACAAACACAGGGAACGATCTAACCACCACCACCATAATCATCATAACCACCACCACCATTCCTCCTCAACCAGTGCCTCACTCTCCTCTTCACACAAACATTCATCTAGTTCTAGTGGGGCCGTTGGAGGCAGCAAAAAAGTCCCCAGTGACTCTTCTAGAACGAGTTCTTCATCTTCTTCTGCATCGCGTAAGAGGACACACTCCCAAGAACCCACAGCAGGCACTCACGCTGCCTCTAAAGTCAGCAAGTCCTCTAGGAATCCCTACCAGCTACCGTCCCTGTCTTCCTCCTCTGGACAAACTCTAGGGCATGGCCCCGACATTCTCCCCACCTTGGGCCTCCCCCTCCACCAAGGGAACTTTCCGCACTCCAAAGGCGACAAGACGGACACTAACGGGCACAGTGCAGCAGGCGGAGCCCAGTCAAACGAGTACCAGGACACTTTTGAAATGCTGAACTCGCTTCTGAGCGCACAGGGGGTCCAGCCATCCCAGCCGTCCATGTTTGATTACAGATCCCAGTATGGGGAATATCGGTACAGTGGTGGCTCCAGAGGGAACAACGGCAGACCCCCACCCCTCCCTTCAGAACCACCTCCCCCACTGCCACCATTACCCAAATAGGTTCCTGATCAGGAGACGTATTCTGTACATTGTATTTGACATCACGAACATCCATCTTGTTACATAAAGTATATTATATTGTATAATGGTTTTTTTTTTAACTCCAAACCCAGTTTTTTATAGGTTTCCGTGTGACAGCAGTGAAATGTACCGGCGAGATAAATTGCGTTTTTAAACGTATTGTTTTTACACTTGTAGGGCAATAATGAGAGGCTGTAATAGCTTGCAAAATGTGAGAGTAAATACAGGAAAGTGTAGATAATATTTTTTTGCTCTTCTGTTCAAGTCAAATGAAATGTTATGATGGGACCTGGTATTTTTAGCATCACTGTTTTGGAGGATGTCATTGTCTACAAATCATGAGGAAACTTAAAGATTTCCATCACATACCTGTTAGGTCTTGTTTCCAATCGTCTTTTTTATAATGTTTTTATAGTATGTTATTTATTAATTGAATGCTTTTTAAAAAAGACATAGCCCCCTTTTTCTAACTTTTTTAACGTTTAAACTCTTTGTTCTTTTTGGGCAGAGGGATATAACTTCATCAAGACTGTACAGGCTAGTTTGAGAGTGTATGTCTCCAAAGCCATCTTTTTAATATTTTTGTCTTTTTTTTTTTTTCTTCAAATAGCCATAACCTTAAAAAAAAAGGTGATTGCCCACCACTGGTGTTTATCTATTTGATTTCTTTCATTATTTGGTAAGCATGTACAAAGACTGTAAAATGTTCAAAACAAACATGACATTTTTTGACATTTTGTTATGGAAAAAATGCAAAAAAAATTGTAAATTAAGGAAGCTTGTACTTTTTGTTTTTAGATTGAGTGTTGCAGTCATTGTTTTAAATGGTTGTAAAATATTCATATTCAGTTCTCCAATTATTACACTAATGAACAAAGTTCATACCTAGCTATACACCTATGGTTTTATCAAAGGGTTCAAACATATCTACATGGTATGGTCACAATGAAGGATTTAGCCAACAAAACAATCCCTCGAGAAGAAATGTGAGTTTTTAATCCTGTCATGTTATTTGTCACTTGATCATCAGTTTCCTCTAGAGGGCGTGTCTTTCTTTATGATTGCAGCTACTTGTAAAGAAAGAAATAGGCAGAATGTATGGATATACAACATTTTAAATTGCCCCTGAAACTGCCAGGGGGGGGAAAAAAAGTTTTCTGCTGGTGCTCACTTTGTGGTGACCATACCGAGCACAGTCTACAATAAAAGTATTACCAATTCTCCATATCAGAGGTTAATCGAAAGGCATCTGTCTGTCGTCTTTCATTTGCGCATTTTAGGCTGGGGAATATTTTTAAATGTTTAAACTCCAGTGCACGTCTGTCAATACATGCTGGTATGATTTAATCATGTGAAAGCTGTTGAATTTATACCTTCAAACTAAAACAGTGGGGTGTCAGCATCCGATTGTTTGTAAAACCCTCCACAGGCCGTGATTCATCAAAAATGTTTGCACGTGTTCTCAGTTTGTGTAAATCGTACGTGAGAGCAGGTTCTCGACATACCTCCACTACAGGGTCATGAGCATGAAATATAATACTCTCTAATTTGAATTAATGATGAATTTTATTTTTAAAAAATTGTGGAAGAGGCACCACTTGTTTTGAAAGAGAATCAGGTATCATCTGTACATTTAATTCATAATAAGCTTCATGTGGTTTTGATTGTATAGTATTACTGCTCTTTACCTGCTATCTTTTATTGGTTTGTAAACAAAAGCTCATTTGTTTTAGGCAGTTCACAGAAATGCAGTACAACAAAATCATCAGCCATACAATTGTAAGATATTTTTGTTCCCTTGATTATATGGAAGATAAACTGAAAAGATTACAGCTCTTTGCTCAGGCAGCAGAGGTTTTATTGGTTATTCAACTCTTGGTTGTAACAGGGAAACAGTAAATGCACTGAATATTTATCTCGGTAGGTCCGCCTACAATGCAATTGACGAAGTGTTACATGTGTAATGTTTAGGCTATTAGAATAGATGTCCAACATATTGCCATTTTTAAAAAATGTTTTAATTGATCTGGACAAATCTTCCAATTTAAGTAAAAACTTTGTTGTGAAAAAGTCATAAAAAGGACCCTTGTTTCTGAGAAAAAAAATGGAAGACACTCATGCAACCTAACAATGCAAAATCACAGCTACAATAAGTTTCATGTTTTTTCATGTCTTGGTGTTTTTATTGACACTCAGGTCTGGAAATGAAACGTTTTGGGATCTTATTTGTTTTCAGTTAAAACGTCATATGTGAACACTGTTCTTTTTTGATATATTGTCGTTGCTTTATTCTCAATAAAAGTCAATAAATATTTTAAGGAAACGCTCTCTACATAACACGTTTTTATAAAACTTCACTGGTGCAGTATTGTGGGTGGAGAAAAAAAACGTGTACTGTTGATGCCACTGTGATTGGCAGCTAAATTGGCCAATGAAATAGCTTGAGCGTTGACCAATCAGAGCTCTGCGTGGGCGGGCTCAGCTCCGCTTTGCAGTGGCTGTGGCAGTTATTGGGGAATGCAGGAAAACCGACGTAGTGTACCTCGGAAGCTAAACGTGGCCGAACTGTCGTGAGGAAGGTAAGCGGTTATCAACAAAAAATGAGGATATTTCCATCTTCTGGCACGTGGGTATTTCGACGATATCGAGAAAGATGGCCGTCTGTCGCTATTGGTTAGCAAAACGCTCCTCTCGGCTCAAATTGTGAGAAATAGGGGTTGGCTAGTGTTAGCAACTGCTAAACAAAGATGGCGACGCCATAACTGAAAGAGTGACGCAGAAAAGAGAGGCGGGCAGTAGCTCGGCGTGGCGCCTGCTTAGACTTCTTAAAGACAGACCAATCTACTTATGCTATATTTAGTTTGGAATAAATATTTTCATTCTTTGCCTTAATGCGGATTTATTTGTGATGATATTACTTATGCTCACGTATGATAATGATGTATATATACTAACGTAACGATATTAATTTGTCTGACAAGCCACCTGACTTGCCACCGCCTTCTTTAACGTTATTTAATATGAACAATAACAGTAATTGTGATTACTTTTTATTAACAAGATTCGAATCGGTGTAGGTATATAGTTCTGTTTGCATTATGAGTCTGTAAAATAGGTGTACGTTACTTTTGACATCACTGAACTTTGAGCCCAATTTGTGATTTAAGGGTCTAACGTGTAATTAATAAGCCATGTGCATTTCTAATATGTGGACGTGAACATAACGCAATGACATTTATTTGTGCACTTGGCGCAAATTGTATTTGCAATGTGTCGTTTGTCTATCTAGCCTTCATATTGTGTGACTCAATTTATCCCTTTGTCTATAGAATGCCAGGAAATAGTATTGAAATATCAGTTTAAAGATTAATTCATGTCATAATGGATTATTCGTTGGAACATTTGACGGTTTTGCATTTTTCTATTCAATCTTGTCCAAGATAATCCAGTCAAAAGTCTTTGTTTTGTCTGACGGATTACAAAACCCTGATATATTCAGTAATATAAGACAAAGAAACAAAACAGAAAATCCTCACATTTGAGAAGCCAGAATAAGGGAGTGATTGCTATATTTCCTTAAGCAAATGATTAACCCACTATTAAAAAAGGTAATTGGGGTTCTGTCAATCAAGTAATCATCAATGGACTAATTGTTTATGCTAATTATTATTGCAGACTTACAATGAACCGGATACGAATCCACGTTTTGCCTTCGAGTCGGAACCGGGTGACCCAGACACCTCGTCCTCAGGAGCCCCAGGTCTGCTCCTTCACCCAGCGACCATGCTCTCAGCCCCGCCTGGAAGGCCTGGAGTTCTGCATCAAACACATTTTGGAGGATAAGAGTGCCCCGTATAAGCAGTGCAGCTATGTCTCTGCCAAGAATGGCAAGCGCTGCCCTAATGCTGCACCAAAAGTGGAGAGGAAAGATGGGTTGGTGAAAAGTCAAAATTAAATCTGCTTTTAACAAGTTACACCCCAACTTTATTATTAACTACAATATTCCGTATCTAAGGCACAAATGCTAGAAGCCTAATAACAAATACGAGCAGGTTTCTCACATCTCTTCTGCAATTTCTGTTTGTTCCTCAGAGTGACGTTCTGTGCAGAGCATGCTCGTAGGAATGCCATGGCCCTCCGAGCTCAGATGAGAAAGGCATCTTCTGGTCCGTCCCCAGAGTCACTGTTGTCTCAGCTTAGTGGATATAACCGTGCAGAGACGCACAGCTCTGACGGAGGCCGCTCTGAAGCTAGTCGTATTCTAGGTAAATGGACTTTTTCAGTCTTTGTCAATTGTAGACACAAGTTAGGGCTAAATTGATGTTTAGTTTACGTGTGTGAATGTGATTTTAATGTTTAACTACACTTTCTCTGGACAGACGAGGACAGTCTGAGTGAGGAGGAGCAGGGTCCCTTGGTCCTAGACCAGACATGGAGAGGAGACCCTGACAGTGAGGCCGACAGCGTAGACAGTGATCACGAGGATCCTCTGAAGTAAGATAAATTATCAGACTGCCGCTTAAGTTTTTTTTTTCAATCTAAACTTGCATTTAATTTATTAGTTTTTGATTGTTGTGTGATTATTATTTTACACCCATTTATTTATTTATTGCCTTAGGCTATGACTGTGACCCAATTCCAGTTAAAACCCAATTCTGAGCAGGTTTTGAGTATGTAGTGTGTTAACATTGGAAAGGTGACAAAATGAAATATGGACAAAAGTCTGTATATTCAGCTGTGGCGGCTGTGTCACTGCCAGAATGCTGCATGCAAACTTTGTTATCAATCGACCAATGTATATATACAGTGTATCACAAAAGTGAGTACACCCCTCGCATTTCTGCAGATATTTAAGTATATCTTTTCATGGGACAACACTGACAAAATGACACTTTGACACAATGAAAAGTAGTCTGTGTGCAGCTTATATAACAGAGTTAATTTATTTCCCCCTCAAAATAACTCAAAATATAGCCATTAATATCTAAACCCCTGGCAACAAAAGTGAGGACACCCCTAAGAAACTACACCCCTAAATGTCCAAATTGAGTACTGCTTGTCATTTTCCCTCCAAAATGTCATGTGACTCGTTAGTGTTACTAGGTCCAGGTGTGCTTAGGGAGCAGGTGTGTTCAAATTTGTAGTGCAGCTCTCACACTCTCTCATACTGGTCACTGAAAGTTCCAACTAGGCACCACATGGCAAAGAACTCTCTGAGGATCTTAAAAGACGTATTGTTGCGCTACATGAAGATGGCCAAGGCTACAAGAAGATTGCCAACACCCTGAAACTGAGCTGCAGCACAGTGGCTAAGATCATCCAGCGTTTTAAAAGAGCAGGGTCGACTCAGAACAGGCCTCGGGTTGGTCGTCCAAAGAAGCTGAGCGCACGTGCTGAGCGTCACATCCAAATGCTTTCTTTGAAAGATCGTCGATGGTCTCAAGCATGTGTGGCGGCGACCAGGTGAGGAGTACAAAGATAAGTGTGTCATGCCTACAGTCAAGCATGGTGGTGGGAATGTCATGGTCTGGGGCTGCATGAGTGCTGCAGGTGTTGGAGAGTTACATTTCATTGAGGGAAACGTGAACTCCAACATGTACTGTGAAATACTGCAGCAGAGCATGATCCCCTCCCTCCAGAAACTGGGTCGCAGGGCAGTGTTCCAGCATGACAATGACCCCAAACACACCTCCAAGACGACCACTGCTTTACTGAAGAGGCTGAGGGTAAAGGTGATGGACTGGCCAAGCATGTCTCCAGACTTGAACCCGATAGAGCATCTTTGGGGGATCCTCAAGCGGAAGGTGGAGGTGCGCAAAGTCTCAAATATCCGCCAGCTCCGCGACGTCGTCATGGAGGAGTGGAAGAGCATTCCAGTGGCAACCTGTGAAGCTCTGGTAAACTCCATGCCCAGGAGAGTAAAGGCAGTTCTGGATAATAATGGTGGCCACACAAAATATTGACAGTTGACATGTTGTATGTTAATATTGACAACTTTCACTAAGTGGTGTACTCACTTTTGTTGCCAGGGGTTTAGATATTAATGGCTATATTTTGAGTTATTTTGAGGGGGAAATAAATTAACTCTGTTATATAAGCTGCACACAGACTACTTTTCATTGTGTCAAAGTGTCATTTTGTCAGTGTTGTCCCATGAAAAGATATACTTAAATATCTGCAGAAATGCGAGGGGTGTACTCACTTTTGTGATACACTGTATATATATATATACACATTGCTCGTGTGCCATTGTTTAAACTACTGTGTGCCTAAGGTTACCAACCCTTGATGTATGTTATTGTAAATTGAATTGAATACAGTGGGGCATTGCCCATTTATAGTGAATGTATATGTTTACTTTTTTCATGTGTAAATTGCAGACATGCCGGGGTTTATACAGCAGAGGAAGTGGCGCTCATCACCCGAGAAAAACTCATTAGGCTCCAGTCCCTCTATATTGACCAGTTCAAACGCCTGCAGCACCTGCTAAAGGAGAAAAAGCGCAGATACCTGCACAACCGCAAAGTGGAGAATGAAACTTTAGGTAAATATACAACAAATACATTTCTAACTAACTTCTTAAGATACACCCCACGTTCATAACCTCACAGCCCTGAGTGTTCTCTATTTGTTTATGTTGCTGTCAGGGAGCAGTCTGCTGACGGGCCCTGAAGGTCTGTCCATGAAGGAGAGGGAGAACCTGAAGAAGCTTAAAGCTCTGCGTCGATACCGTCGTCGGTACGGTGTGGAAGCCCTGCTGCATCGGCAGCTTCGGGAGAGGAGGCAGGCTGTGACAGAAGGAGCATCTCAGGTGTGTGTGTGTGTGTGTGTGTTGTAAAACTAGTAAGAATTCAAACTGATGTTAAAGGAGCCGTCCACCAAACCCCAATAGACCGTCACATCCTAGCTTTATCTAGCCATGAAAATAGTTGCAAGTTTATCTAGATATCGTTTGAAGACATCGTTTGAAGATATCGTATATAGCTGGAAGCCCTCCCCACGGGTAACTGAAGAAAAATTTGTGTGTAAGACACGGACCGACTGTTGGTGTTGCTTGAACATACTTTCACTGTAATCTGGGCAAAATGTGTATCTCTATCCCAGCTTCAAGTGAAGAGTGAAGTTTGGTGGAACTTTGGCACTCATTTTTATTCTTAACCCATTTATACCAGATGCTGCGCAGCGCAACATTGCCCCTCCCGCTGGTTGCTGTGTGCAACGAATCTGGCGGGAGGGGCAATGTTGCGCTGCGCAGCATCCGGTATAAATGGGTTAAAAGCAAATCTTACTTGAATAATTCTTTTGTGGGCCTAGATTGGGGGGGGAACAACAACCTGTAAATCGGGTGTGGTTTTAAAAAATATATATTTTAGGCCATACTGCCCAGCTCTATACTCATTTGGCAAGAAATAAAGTTTTTGTCGGGTGCAGCTGTTTGCCTACCACTTCTATGCATTTAGTACATTCACATATTAGGATATTTTTGGGTCATTTGGTGAACTGGCCCTTTCCAAAGTTAACTGACGCCATAGAAGCCACTGTGCTAGAACACAGAACCAAAACACTCAGGGCATTTTGTAACGTGGCCTTTTTATGCTTTGACTGTATCAGGGCAGTAGTGTCCTCAATTATGTTGATTACTGTAGTTAATGGGGGCGATAATACATACTTTTGGGTCTGAGATTGTGCTAAACAAATTTGAGTGCAGGCGGCATGGTGTTGTAGTGGTTGGCTATGTCGCCTCGCAGCAAGAGGCGGCCGTGTCTGATCCTGGGTTTGGATGGATCGATGTTTGAGTGCAGCAGAATGTAATTCTACTTAAAATGTATTGGCATTTTGTGGCATCCAGGAATTATGTTTTTAAGGATGCTTATAGTTATAAAGGAAATCCTTTTTTTAGATTTTGTTTTGACCTTTTATGACACTTCTTTCCTCTGTTGTAGACACACACAAGAACAGTGCACGAAAAGTGCATCTCCTTTGTGGAGGGAACCCAATGTACCAACCCCTGCCTGCCCATGACCCGGCACTGTGTCTCACGTATCCTCAATGATGTGTTCGGCATGTATTTGACCACAATAGTGTGGTCAGTTTAAACATAAGAAACCATTTTCCTGTATTAATTGAATGAAGATATTAACATTTTACATCTAAACATGACTGTTAAATGGAGAAACTGAGTTTCTCTGGTCATGGCCATCTTCACCGTGGCCTCGATCAAGACCAGCAGTTTGCAGTAGCTGTTGGTTTCAAAGGGTGCCTACATAAACTCCTTCCTGTGGTCTGTTGATTTTTCCCAGAGTAACAACGGGGCTTATCAGTTCAGATGGAAGGAACAATCCCTTCTCAGCCTGCCTTCATTTTAACCCCAAATCATTGATGGTAGAGTCGTGCATGTTTTTTTTTTTAATGGTATTTACATCCTAGATTTCTCTCAGCTCACAACAACAAAATAGTTTTATAGCAAGTACTACATTTTATGTACTTCTAATAACTAATAATAAATTCTAACGAAAAAAAAATCACAAACTTGTACAAAAACACTCCGGCATATCATTAATACACTTGCAAAATGGCTGGGGTCATAGTTGACCTAATGTACTTCATCGATTACATAATTAACCACATTGGCATTTGCATGTGTATATATATTTTTTAATAAGATGCATAAACCCAACAACGTGCTGCTCCTTTTGAATTTGATATCCAGTATTTTTCTGATCGGGCATCTGACGGAATATGGTCTATTATCTTGTTATATTTGTTTAAGAGAAGATTAAATTCCATTTTATTTATAATTAATTGGGGTAAATGTGTTATATTAATCAAGAATTTAATAATAATAAAAAAACAATCTTTAGGTGAAGCCCTATTTTGCCACTTCACAGTAAGTTGCCTTATATATTGAGAAATAATTATAAGATGATAAATTAGGAATAATGTTTGTACTTGCAATAATACTAACAATACTAACTTGTGAGTTTCCCATTAATCACAATGCCTGCAGGTCAGAATTTGGTTTTGCTTTTTTAGAAGAGGCGGTTTCCTTCATTTGATTGAGTATTTTTTGTGTGTTTGGACATCATGTATAATTCTCCTTGACAACCAGACACTCAGACATCTTCCAGGACAGCAATCAGGTGCTTTTCAAAATGTGCCCGGGCCTGAACGATGTCCCATGTGAACGGACCGTGCACATGGGACAGTCCAATGATCCTTGCTGCCCGCTTCACCTCACCCTGCCTCCACCCATGTACCAGCCTGAGCAGGAACCTCCACCACAGGAGCAGATCACCACCGCAACCAGAGACATGTATCTGAGTGCAGCAGAGCTTCAGCCCACAGAGAGCCTTCCCCTAGAGTTCAGTGATGTACGTAGAAATGATGTTCCCCCACCACTGTCCTCTAATGTATATGCATTGTATTAAAAATATCATGTTCCACACTTATCGCTAGGTGAAATTGTTATTGTTTAAGCGTTTTGGTGCGGTTCAAACTAACTAGCGTTTTCCTGTTAAGTCTGTTCTGGTCTGAGTTGGTAAACTTTCCCATTCCCAGTTTATTTTCAGTCAGGGAAAAATTCAAACTAACCAAAACGCATTACTAAAAGCTACGTGACAACGTCCACCCATTGGTTTCATATATCTGGGGTGGGAGTGTGAAAGTAAACACAGGTAGAAGGTCCTGAAGATGGTCCTGTCTTTATCAAATATCAAAAAGACAATTCTTTGTTGCTCTACCAGGACAGACCTTGACATGCTACAGGTCATAACTCTGGTGCCGACTGAACAACCTGAACTTGGTCCGTTGTGTGATAGTGGATATATGATTTTTAGCATCGGCTCCTGGTTCATTTGTGTGAAATGTGAACACAAACCAGACCTCTTAAACCATAAAAGGCAAAAACGTATCCCCTTTTTGCTTGATCCGGACCAAATGAAACTAACTAGAGGGCTGAAGGAACCCTTGAAATACTCCGACCGACAGCTTTAGAAGAAGTAAAGGCCAATGACTTGTGTTTTGACGTGTGGTGACTGTCTGCAACTCTTAACAAGCCACTACTGCTGCTACTGTGAGATTTAGTTGTGAAAAGCTCAGATTCATTCCACAGATCTTTGTGGTGCACCTTTTGCTGTGTCAGTATTGTACCATGTTTTATGTAAAGTACAAACACAAAATTGGCCGTTAATGAAGGCTGGGTCACAAGCTCGGTCAAAAATCTGGACTCACAAACGTTCAGCAGCAACACCTGAAGCTGATTGCATTGACCGTGTAAAGTACATCAACATTAATTATCCCGTAATGAGGGCGCTCTGCCTGATGGTCAGAAGTGTAAACATAAATAAAAGAAATATACATACAACTTCAAATGGCTCCTAAAAGTTTTATGTTAAGATTTAGATTTCATCCTGTTGTACAGGACCTGGATGTGGAAGGGGACGGTATGCAGGGTCCGCCGTCCCCCCTACAGTTTGACACGGCCCTGGCCCTGGAGGACCAGACCATCAGAGCCATCGCTGAGGGCCCGATGGACATCCTGACTGGAGAAGACCCAGACCAGGTCGACCTGGACGCCTCAGGACAGGAACTCTCAGAAAGAGATGTGGATGCCATCATGCATGACCAGGTTAACTCTCAATCAGGGGCATCTTGAAGTGTCTTTCTTTTGAGTGATGGCGCCCATACACTGTTCATTGTATTTAATTTATGGGTCTAATAAAATCTTGGTCACAATCTGTGTCAGTACCGTATCAATTTTATGGCGTGTCAGATTGGGCAATGGTTGACTGGTAAATTGTAAAGGTGCAACTTAAACGATAGGTTCATGTTCGTACATTTAAGCTGATATTTTACATTTCTTGCTACAATACTTCCTCATGTTCATTCTGGCCATTAAGAGATAATTTCCTAATGTGCTTCCTGTGTAAATGATGGGGAACAAAATCCACAGTTGTTGTTTTTTTTAATAACAAGCCCATAAAGTCTGCATTCAGATCAAGTTAATCACTTACAAACTCAGTCTTTTTGGTATAAAATACCCACCTTGTGATACTGGCCTTCCACTAGTAGAGCTCAGCAGGGAAACACTGTCCAGGGAATTGTAAAGTAGGACTTTTGTACTAAAACACACACATTATCTTAAAGTAAACTGAGGAATATACTTTTTGCACAGATTCAGGACTCGACTTGTCCCCTATTTTACTACTAAAGTCCATAATAAAACTATTTAAACTGTAAAACAGAACCACCCAACCAACAACATAACAGTAGACTAAGAATAAGATTATTTGGATTCACAGTTTACGTGAACTGTGGAATTTGTGCGCTTAAAACAGCTGGAGATTAAGCTTCACTAATTGTACTAGAAGATATAAAATATAGACCCTTTAACCTGCTGGTGCGTTGAATAAGATTATCCACACTGTCCTCCATAACGTTCATATACTGCACACAGTCTTTGGTCTTGTCTGCTTTTGCAGCAGATTGGTTGACGTGTGGACGTTGGTTGTAGCAGCAGTCACATTGTGGGAGTTTTGGCTAAATTTCCCATCATTTGTCAGAATTTTGAGGCAGCGTGTATTGAGCCAGGTTTCCATCCAAACAGGTTCAGGAAATGAGCAAAGTTTGTGTGAATTAATTCACCTGTTCTTTCCCCATACTGTTCTGTAAATGTTAGGGTGGTGGGGGAAGAAATATAGAAACATGATGCAAGTATAGCATTCAGGTGTTTGTATGTGCAAATTGAAAATACACATTAAAACAAGTGGGTGGAAATGCATCTGTTGTCTTTTAAAGCTCTTTAAATCAGTGGATTTTATTAATCTACGACCACTGCTTTTTAATTAATAATGACCAAAAGATTTCACCATGTTTCTATTAACCGTCCTCTGCCCAAGAATCTGAACAGGCTTTGAAGCAAGATGTTACAAAAACAAGCCAATGAAGCAAGTCGATGAAGAAAACAATTTATCGTTGTGTCCGCATTCTTGTGCTGCATTTCAGATACAAATAAGTAGGAATTTCAGATATGACAGAAACACATGCTTTGGCTTAAAAGTACAACTTTTTTAAGCTACATCAGAGCACGATGTACTACTGTACTTCCTCCTAACTCCCTGTTCTTCCACATAGGTGGGGTCAGAGGTTGCAGGAGGTCAAGAAGAAGAAGAAGCCACTGATAATTCACTACAAGACATCACCTCTGCTGTAGTTGATGGTCCAAGATGAACAACATCATCATACAAATTTCATAAGAAGGCCTTTTCAGCTCATTTCCATTAGATGTTTAGACCTTGCATTCACTCGTTGTACTCCAGATTGCCATCTGCGTCTATTTATTTAAGGTTTTCTGTCATAAATAAATCAGTTGTCTAAATAAAAGGAGGGAAATCATCTTTCATCCACACAAAAATACCTATAATGATACATTTGCTGAACTGAAGGGTGCACATGCCTATTTTTAGGCAAAACTATACTTTTTTAAAATTATTATTATTTTAAAAGTATATGTTGAACTTATGTTTGGCAGCATGGGGACAGCCTCTTAAAAAAATAATTTAAAAAAAGGGAAAAAATTGGGGCGGGTAATGCAATTTCATACAATGACATCACTTTTCCTCAACCCAAAACAGTGAACGCCGAGGCAGGGAGAAGAAAGCGGCTGCTGCTGCTGCGGGGAAGGACGCAGCGACACAGATACAAAAAAAACTAGTATATTTCTGTGTTTTATTAACATGGAGAGGCGGCGTCGACTTCGACCGTTTCCAACCAAATGAGGTGAGTTTTAAACGAAAGAAAACGGGCTAATGTCGTTTCCTGTCCGCTTGGGTCGAGAGGTTTGTTTGAATACCGACGGAGCCGTTTTTGGCCGGTTTTCATTGATTTAACAGCGCCGGTAAAAGTGACGGTCTGAACGGATGTAGCTTAAAGCTAAACGTGTGGGTGTCTTCCTCCTGATTTCCAACGTTTTGTCTTGTTTGCGGGAGAAACGCAAGGGCGTAGCGGCGTTACCCCTGCCGGAGGAGACTCCTTTGGGTGCAGGGTTTTTTTTTTTAGGGCCTGTCCCAGAAAAAGAGATTTTTTTTTCTGAGCCGAAGTACGTTTTTTTTTTTTTTGTTCTCCGGCATGAACATGCTAGCTTAAATACAGCCTTGTCGCAGTTTTAGCCTCGTTTTATGAGACGAACCCTGAAATAGGAACGTGGAAAAGGAACTGACAATCCGGGTTTTTTTTCCTTCTCACAATGATGCCGAAAAGAAGCATTTTCTCTTAAATGATTGAAATAAAACCCACTGTGTCAAACGGTACAAATAAAACCAGTGGTACACGATCACCAGGCTTAAATCAACCAGATAGCGAATGCATTAAGGTGTGGGTTTGTCTGCAGCAGGGATGTAACGTTGCTGTTAGTGGAGGATAAACCGCCCTGGTTCTTAAGGAGGACCAGCTGGTTTAAAGTTCCCCTCCACTCAAAAATGTGCTTATTTATTGCATCACATGGATGTTTGAGCTCTAAAGAATGATGTGAACTAACTCTAGTTTGGAAGCTGATAGTTAATTACTTGTATGCTAACTTATAAGTTCCAGCACACATAAACACAGAATACATATTTATGTAAAGTTACTAGGAGATCCCATTTAAACAATATGTATGTGTAAAAAGCCCAAAACATTTACAATATTTCTATGTATCTGGAGATGTCTGGAGAGGATCTGCATGATTTGGTTGTTGAAGATGGGTATTGGTTTGTTATATACACAGATATGTGTCTCCGTTACATAGGTATGCCAGGTAAAATGTTCCACTCTTGGCCAAAATTTAAACAAACAGACAAAAAAATATCTACTGCGAAATAGTGATATGAATAACAGCCTCAGAAATCCGGTATCTGGCACGCTGCACCACTAAACGACATAAAGTGAGAGGAAAAGGAAGTGAAAATAGTCATCAGACACGAATGTGAACGCGTGTTTCCGTCCCCTATACTTTTTATGTAGGAGGACAGGAAACTGTTGTCTCATGTTTTAATGAAACGGGCAACGTTGCAGTCTTCTCATCTGTGATTGGTGATTTATTGTTTACGTCTGCGTCTATTTTTAGTCTGTCTAAGGATGTTTAAGCCATGTGCTTTTAATACGTATTGCATTTTGTTGCATTTTGTTTTTTATTGATTCTGTTTTGCAATATTTATGGTGTGTATTTATGAGCACCAAACTAAAACATGGTTTAGATCTGCCACTAATGACTGTTTTCATTTTTGATTAATTGACGAATCATGTGAAAAACACCCATCACTGATTGTTTGTTTTGTTTGACCAAATGTAATGATCATATAAAACAGAAAAGCAGTGACTCCTCACAGCTAAGAAGCAATAACTGGGGAATGTTTGGCATTTTAGTTTGAAAAATAATTTGCTAATAGTCTCAGCTATAATAGGGGCGCGCCCCTCGAAGTAACAGACTGGATTGGTGCCCATATTGGCCCGTACAGAGAGTTATTTGGAGCAGCATTGGCAGTGAATGTGTGTTATTGGATCATACTTTAACAATGCTGCTTTTTAATAGATGTGATACCTTCCACATTCTCTGAATAGCATTTAAGTCACAAGGAGTGGATGGTTTCTTGTTTGCTTTCGCATTGTGTAGGATTTTATCGACCATAAAACATGTGCCAGTAATCTAAATCAATTGCGATCCCTATTCGGAGATTATACAGGATTTATAACACTGAAATAATGCCGTATGGCTGTTTCAGATTCCATTTGAAGGGGAAAAGCATCCACGCTTAATGGCCTGTGTCTGTTGGTTGAAGGCCAGATATAAGCTCATGCTGTTTTCATTGTCTCATGGTCTTCTGAACAAAGGCCAAAAGAAAAGAGGATGGAAAGATTTCTTTTAAAACTTTGGCTGGCATTCAGGCTATAAAATATTTCAATCTCACTGAAGATCTCCAAGAAATGCCTGATGAATATTTGCAGATATTGCGTATCTCCTTTGCCTTTTTCCAAATTGTATTTTGATATAATATTGCCTTTCGTTGTTTTTGGCAATTGCATATGAATACACTAGATTGTATAAGAGAGCCATGTCATTTATGGCACAAAGATGCATCGAAACAGTGATTGGAACAACGTGACTTTTTACTGAAAAAAGGAAGTGAGTAGCTCTGTTTTGCTTGTTTCTGCCTACATTACCCACAGTGAACCCCAATGGCCGAGTTCAGTCTGAGGTTTGGGTGTGCGATATGCAACTAGCGGCTAATGTAGCCTCTAGCCCTCTGCAGAGATGAGGGTCAGACTGTGATCAAATGGGTGACGTTCCCAAACATGTAATAATAACACAGAAAAACCTTAAATTACTTGCCTATACATTCTTAAAATTAAATTTACTCGTTCGCCTCTTTGAAATATCTAGAGTGATATTTGCGATTTCAGAAGTTTAACAAGTTTTGCAGGACACAAAATATCCATTCTCAGTGTTTGTGCTTAAAATCACTCACCTGTGCTAAATCTATATTAATCCACGTTATGCTCCGAACTAGCGGTAGTCGGCCGTGTACCCACGGGTACGCCCGGGAACCCCCGGATGTGCCTCTGCCATCTACATCTCAAGCTGGCTCACCCAGCGTAATCATAAAAAGTGTATTCAGAAGTTTCCATAAGCGCCAGCCAAACAAGTCAAACACAAGAAGCCTCATCCTCTTCGACAATAATCCATGTTTACAATCCAGGGATTTTATTTTTTAACAAGATCAGTGTACATAATGGAAAAGTGGCATTAGAACGTGCAACTACCCCCTTGAAACCCACAGCTCATATTGAGTCTTGCCTACATTAAATCCCACCGGTGCACCTAAATTAATCATTCTGACTGCGTGGTCGGCCCAAATGTCACAGAATTGTCTATGTATGCACATCAGGTGAATTTTCAATGATCAAACATCGTCCTGCACAGTGAAGGTTAAGCATCCAAGTGAAGAAAGACTAAGCAAAATGCGTTTTTGAAGCGGGGACGTTAAAAATCAACCGCAAAGGGTAGGAATGCTCCGCCATGAATGTAAAGTTTATTCTGCGGATTGGGTGGACTTCTTCAGCTCTGGAGGCTCGGGTGAATTTAAGACTAAAATGTGTCACAATTGGAACAACATTTGGTCAAGAACACGAGGAACCGCCGACGCTGCGAACAATTTGTCCCGAGGAATGACCTCAGAGCTGCAGAGAAATGTGGTTCCACTCTCAACTCGCTGCATTACATTTATGGCCCGCGCTCCATGTTTGAGCGTGATTGAAGTTTTTGTGAGAGGCTCTGTCCCAGCGCAACTTTGAGATTGCATATCCAAGCTGTGCCGCATTACATCATGAAGGGCCGAGCCAGTGACTTATTCAAGTGTAATGGGCAGTATAAGTGCTTGCTCGCTCTGTTCGCCTCTAATTGTTCGCAGATGTTTTGCACGCCTTTGTGTCCCACGTCTTGTTGCAGCCGCAGACTGTGTTCAGACTTTATTATAGAGGGGAAACGTGGCATGGAGTAAGTGTTTAATTTGGCTGTTGGTCCTGTTAACTGGTTCTGGTTATTTATTAGGCGTTGCAGTCCAGGAAGTGTGAGACAGTTGAAACAATAAGTTGAGTACTTCATCATAATTATCCAAATGATCAAAGCCGGTATCTACCAGCAAGGCCGTCGACAAACGAGAGGAAACGAAACGAGGAAGCACCGTCACAAACAATTTCTTCTTCACCTTTTTCAAATTCAGGAAGCTACGTTTTATTACAAACTCTCACTTAGTAACAAATTGATTTAATTGTTTTAAGGCATTTCTCTTTCTAGCTTCTCAAATGTGTGTGTGCTTTTCTCTGTTTTATAGCATTATTAACTTAATATATTTGGGGTTTAGACTGTTTATTTAACAAAACAGGACATTTGGACTAATTTTCACTTGTGACATTGATCTATTAATAGTGGACAAATTAATTGATTAATGAAAATAGTCTTTAGAACAGCAGCAAATATTGTCAGGGCGGCAACTAATGATTAATTTGTTATCGATTAAAAGTTTAGGCTGAAATGCCTCAACAATTACCATCGACATGTTCCCAGAGTTGAGTATGATGTCTTCAAATGTGTTGTTTTGTCCAACTAATGTACAGTATATCCTCACACTGCTATAATACAGAGAAACAGTAAATCCTCACATTGCATGACATAGAATCAGAGAATATTTAGCTTATTTTTCACTAAATTTGCTTGATAAATGATGATCAACACAATTAATCATGTTGATCAGTTTTTCAAACTAATAGTTTCAGCTCTACGCAGCAGCAGCAGCTGTTGATACAGACTCGGGCATCTTGAGACAAAAACATTGGTTTTATGGAGCAAAAGACCTTACAGACTCTCAAGGTCAGTCAGTCTGTGAAATATGACTTTATTAGGTTGTAGTTCAGCAGTTTTACAGGGAGGAAAGAGCAATGGGACAATAATTTAGTCAGTTTGAAGTCTAGCAGGGGTGAGCAGACGGGTCAGAGTCTCCTGCAGTCGGCCTATCTCTGCAGGATCTCCCCCCCCCCCCCCCCCCCACACACCCACCCGTCTGTATAAACGACCATGCTTTGAAGATAGGCTGGGGCTGAGACCCCCTTATCAGCTATGAGTTTTATCACCGCTGTCTGATGCGTGTATGCAGGTACTGTAGTTACCATGGTTATACACCAAAGGCACTTCTGGGGCCAGCATTTGCATCGCAAAATATTCATTAATTACCCCGCAGAGTCGGTGCGATACAGCAGAGCTCGGCAGCAGAGCTCACAGAGGGAGAGGAGACCGGCAGAAATCTGCATCATCATCATCATCGCCATCATCATGACCGTTCACACAATGCAGATATGGAACTCAAAGAGCTATCTTCATTGTCTCATCTGAGCCGAGGCACCTTAACTCGAGTTTTATTGTGAATATTTGCATGCATAATATTGGAGCGACTCCAAAAGCAGCAGCCTTTGTCTTCTTCTTCATCTTCAATCTGTATGGCCGCCTGCTGTGTCTGAAATATGCGTGATTGAATATGCTAAAGGAATCCTACGAGGAGAGAGAGAGAGAGAGAGGGGGGAAAGAGCTCACACTCATTCAAAGTCCACCCTACAGAGGAATCTGTGGTCATACAAACATTGAAGTTGGCAAAACACTGCTTTAGCTGCTGCAGCTGCAACAAACATTCAATTCATCAGTCCGGCCAAAGAAAATATGGCTAGGAATTTGGCTTTAATCAATTCAAGCAAACGGGGTCCCCACCACATCCTGTTTGGCCAAAAAGGGATTAAATGACCATAATTTTATTCGGTTTTTATGCTGACACAACCTATTATATTCCGCGCTCAGATTTATGACCCGTGATAACTTAGATTAACACTGTGCAGTTGAAGAATAACGAGGACAGTCGGAGGTTTTCGCCTTTTATTCAGGCCCATCTTGTATCCTAACAGTGTTCCTTTGTGCACCTCGGTATAGTTTATTTTCATTTGTCTCAAAATAAAGTTGTTATTGAGGAGCTTTATGCAAACCATCCCCCACCCCTTAAATCCCCTTCAACCCCTCTCCCTAAAGGTGCTTTAGTGAACCGCTGCTTCTTTAGTGTTTTCCCATTTGAAAAGTCAAACCTGTATGCCTTGAAAAACATCAGCACTCTTCCCGTGGAGGTTGTGTTTGTTGGTGTGATGGTGAGCAGAATGCGTGGCGGCTTAAATAGGGATCTTCATTTATAACCCTCCATATTATTTTAGATCTCTGTACCATAAATAGGTCTTCCTCTTGGCCGGACCTTGGGAAAAGGATGTGGATGATGAGTATGCCCGACTCCTGGTTGAGTTTGAGCCGCAGCGGCTGTTGGCCAGATGTGGAGATGCTGCCCATCGCCAAGCCACTTACTCCTGTACCTTCTTTTAACTAATGTATCGTAAAGTTGTACTGAAGTACAGTTTTGAGGTAGTTGTACTTGCATGTAGCTTGATCTGTAATTTGTCGTTTAATTTTAGAGGGCGTTACTGTTTCCTGTAGTGTTAAACAGCCAATTAGAGTGCTGCACAGAGAAGACAGACCTGATTGATGTTCTAGTTTGTAAAAAAAGATGCTAAAAGAGCAGATTCTGCTCTGTAACGTATTTTCATTTTCTGCTACTTCATACTTCCACTGCACTACATTTCACAGGCAAATATTGTAATGTCTACTTCACTACATTTATTTGATCTTTAGTTACTTCAGATTTATAATACAAAAAAAAAAAATATGATGTCAGAAATGATTGATCCCTGGAGGCAAATTCACAAACTACCCAGTAGTACGTAGAATTTAAACGATCGCGACCTTTACGGGCTGCAACATTAAACTTTTACTTCAGCTTTCAAAAATCTTTAGTGGTGTTTATTTGTGGAGATGCTGAACAAAACGTTGAACTATCATGAACTTGTCATTGCTTTATTGATCTAGCTATAAAATAGGCTATAAAAATCATTAAAATGCGTTTTATAATTAAAAAAAAAAAACAATACTTGTGCATAATGTTCCATATTACCTGGATCAAACCTTCTAACTGGTCAGCAACCGTCGTAGACATTTTGATCTGTCGTTACCATGGTGATACAAGTAAGGTAGCGTCATGATACCAGAAAACCTGAGTTGAGTTAAGATGAATGAATCTGGCTCTGTCGTGTGCCCGTATTACTACCACAGCTCCATAAGAGCGGATGTGATGACCTGGATTAACTCGTCTGGCCTCTTCACCAGCATGTCGTGTTCAACCTCCACATATTTTCCAGTCATGTCAGAGTTCAGCAGTGTGGTGTGTGAAGGTGATTCACTGAGGAATCGGGGTTTTGAAGTATTTGCTGACACAGGTGGAAACGGAGTTTGCAGCTGGACAAAATGCATTCCCTCTCTGTCTCTCTCTGGGGTATTTACGGTGGTATGAAACCTGCCTTTTAATCGAGGCCAGGATGAATGGTTTTCATTACTAGGCTTTTTATGATTTCAGAAACGAACCGAAGAGCACAGTTTGAATCTTTTCACGTGAGGGATTTATGGAGATCTTGATTATCTGGATGAGTTTTGGTTCTTTGGTCTTTAAAGTGAGCAAATAGTCATTTAAATAACACTTAAACCATATACACTTTCAGATTTATACATAACTGAATGCCACTTACATCTCTAACCTGTTTATATTTTTGGCAGTGTGTATATCTGGGATTTGCACCTTGAACTCTTGAACTTTCAGCCTGTTAAACCTTCAAAACCTAAAGATATTCACTTTGATACCAGAGAAAGCAAATAAATCCAGTAAATATTCATATTTAAGATTGTTTTTTTGGCATTTTATTTTAAAAAAATAACCTAAATAGCTGCCAATTGCTCACAAAGCCACAGTTGATGGCTCATTCGACTCCTGACTTCCTAATAAGGTCGGCCCGAGTCAAGGCTTCATGCAAATTAACACAAGAGGCCTCCACTGACACCACCGGGGTGTTTATAGCCCCGGCTTTAAACCCTGCACATCTCCTCGCCGAGGCCTGAGTGTCACATTTCTTCTTGGTGGATGAGCTCTCCATCGTCACATAGAGCCCAGGCCATCAGTGCCCGTTAAACTGTCGGCTCCTGAATGGGGGTTTGTACCCCTCCAGTCTGATTTACAACTGTGATTCAGAACTTCCCTGACAGTTCCTTCGCTTCGGCCGCCGCAACCAAAAACCGCCACCATCTGCCAACGGATGGTTGCCTCCTGGTCTCTACACCGATTGCTGGATTTTTCGTTATTGGTTAATCTTCTCAATTAATTCTTCAGAAAATAGTAAAAAGAGCAAAAGGCGATGTCATCGCATCACTTGTTTGTGTGACCAACGGCGTCAAAGATATTCAAATTATGCTTAATTATGCGTCAGAATAATATTTTATCAACCACTGCAGTTATATTCATTACTGATTAGTCTGTTTGCGGTCTGACTGGCAGTTCGACCCAAATAAATTCTGTTTTTATGATCATTTATGAGAAAAGCATCAAATCCTTGAAGTTAGGAAGCTGGAGCCAGAGGTTTTTTCGGTAAAAGGTTGATAATTTTCAGTCGACCACTAATTGTTCCAGCTCCGACCTCCCTCTCTCTCTCTCCCTCTCTCTTTTTCTTAGATAATATTGCTCTTTGTGTTCGGCGGTTGAAGGTTTTCCTTGTTGTGATGGGGTGAGGATGAGCTGCATGTGTTTGGAAAAAGAGGCACGACGCCCTGCTTTACATGTTGTTTGCATTGAATTTCAAATGGGTCGCATGTGCTGGTCCACTCTGCCTCCAGGAGAAATTCTTTCCACTTAACTTTCCAGGCAAGTTTCCCTCCATTAAGACACGCGTTTTATTGCCCCTTGACTCTATTTATGTTTGCACAAGCAACGGGTTTTTTGAGTTGGGGAGGATCCTCACTTGAGGGGAAAGTGGATGTCGAAAGGAGGTGACAATAAGGCTTTTATGTCGAGAGTTATCCTCATTTCCCTTGCGTTAGCTCCAGGGGACCATGTGACCGGCTCTCATTCAGGTCATGTCGTCCCGTTCAGCCTTTGACCCTCTTAGAAGGGGAAGCCAGTCCCTCAATGTCCCATTCATGCCATACAGATGTCTGTGTGCGTTAATGTCTGACACAGCACAAGTATGACGATCCCCTGACAGCACTTCATTCAACTGTGAGTGGTTAACTGTGTGTCTGCTGCGCTGGTGACGGGACGGATTCCTCCATTTGGTGATTACAGGATGAGTTCACATATTTTCTGTCTTTTTAAACAATCCAGAAATGAACGTTGAGATGTATTTTTTTTTAAATCAAAATGCAGCAGTGACTAAATCATGATGTATGAAGCTAGAGTTGGGCGATAACGGCGTGAACATAAAATCTGAGATTTTTTTTAGATTTGAATCGCTGTATTGTGCTTGAGCCGCCTCTGTTGAAGATGGTGGAATATATCAGGATAAAAGCACGCAGACTGTTAACACATCTTCTTGAAACCAGGTTTAATTGCTGCAATAATCTTCCAGCCACCAGGGGGACACAGATTAGCAGCCTGGCCATAAGGACAGACTGGGTAGGATGGCCATATGTGTTGAGTAATAAGAGGATAAATCCTCACTGGACTCCAGCTCTTTTGATCTGGGTGATTTTTTTTTTAATGTGAAGCTCAGCGTCTGTCGTTTGTTTGTGTTTTTTCTCTGATGTGGTTCAGTCTTGATGACCTGTGCAGTATTTTGTCTTCAGGGTTTCCCCTGATTTCCCATATTGTATTTATCAGTGTCTTTTATTTTGAAAACAGTTTTGCTGGCCTTCTGTTATTTCAGCAGTGGTGGAACACGTATTCAGATCCTTCACTTGAGTAAAAGTACTTATACCACACTGTGAAGATACTCCACTAACGTGACCACCCTGTTTTCAAAACCTTACTTGAGTAAACACGGAAGGACAGGAAGGGGGATGAATAAATCTGTAAGGTAACTAAAGCTGTCAGCCAGATGTTAAAGAACAATATTTCCAGCTGAGATGAAGTTGCATAGAATGTAAATACTCAAGTAAAGTACATTTACACAGGTACTTGTAGTCATCGCTGCATTTCAGACATAGACATTGAAATTCTGCTGTGAATCTGGGACGAGTTGTGTACCAACCAAACAGGCTAGACTGTTTTGGTCAAATCTGACTGACAATAGCTTGAAACAACTGACATTCATGTGAGCACCCTGGGGCGCTTGATTTTGACTATAGGAAGTCTGTTGTGGGGGGCAAAGTCGATTCAGGTCAGGTCTCTTGTCGACCCAATTAGGGTCAAATTGAAAAACGCTCAACTTTGAAATGAGTGCGTATAGATCTGCTTTTTTAGAAAGAATAGTTTGAGGAGGCAGTTGTTTTTTTTTCTTTCTTTCTTTATCGTATTATCCGCCCACATGTGAGTCCCCAAACCCGTGTTTACCTCCTCCCCGTTGTTGTTGCCTTGGCGCCCAGTCATTTTGTCATCAGACTTAGGTTAGTGTGTCTGGTATGTCTGAGGATGATGTGGCTCCATTAACAAGGAGAGCGGATGAGTCACACGGGGTGAAAACCTGCGGAGATTAACCACGCTGAGACACTGGTTCAGAAAGCCTCCTATCTGCTGACCAGTTCAGACACGACACAGTTTTGTTGAAAACACGCTGCTGCTGCTATATTCATTCACACAAATATGTCTGTATTTGAAAGAGTAACTGTATTGGAGCTAGGGGGAATTGTTGGTTAATCAATAGGTTGGATGACAGCGTAATTTTTCAAGCCCAAATGAATGCTTTTACTTTTTATAAATGTGATTGGAAACTGAATATTTTGGGGTTTGGAACTGTTGTTCACTGTTGTTTAAACAAAACCAGCTCTTAATAGATGTAGATGTACGACTGCAACTATCGATTATTTTCAGCTTCGATTGATCTGCAATCTATTAAACAATTTAATAATTTTCTCCATAAAATATAAAAAAAATTGTGAAAGGTGCCTGCTATAACAGTCAGACCCCCCAAAATATTGAGCAAAACACAGACATCATCCGTCATGCTATATTAAACAGTAGGTAGTTCACTCTCACCCCTTTATAGCCCACGTGTGTTTACTTTCTTTACTTTGACAGACAAAAGTTAGACGACTGTCAATCAAGGCGTAGTTTTGGAAAGGGAAGAGATATGGGACAAAATGTGGAGACTGAGAGAAAAAGGAAGAGCGAAGGTGATGGAGATCAGAGAGGAAGAGCAGCCCCCAAAACTCACCACTTCAAACAATGCAATTCCCACATTTACATTATGTTGTTTAGTCTAAACAGTGAATCGGCTGAATTTACAACACAAACAACTTGCCTGATTATATGTGTGATAATGTAGTATTTATTATTTAAATGTATTTTCAGACTATAGTGTGGATTATTAGTTGATGCTACTGCTCGCTGACATGTTTTTTTAATGCTATTGTTATTTAAAGATAAAATTAAAAATGCACATATTTTGATCAGGGGAATCCAAAATCTTTGTAGGGTGCATGTCCCGAACCCCCGCTCGTTAGCTCAGTATATGCACCTCATGTGTGTCAGCCATGGCAAAGATGCACATGCATTTGCCAATATTGATACTACATGATCTCGTTGTGATCCTGATCCTTGTCCTCTGGACAAACGGCGTCATGGGGTCACTGTTTTGACCTCTAACCAGCCAATATGCACTGATCAGCAATGAGGGTAATATGGGCCAGTATGTTAGTGTTGCTCACATGGTCAAACATCAGCGCAGTCTCACAGGACTCAGCCCTCAACACTTATTACCACTGTGACTGAGAAAGACAATCCTCTTAGCACAGAGCCTGTTTTCTTTCTAGGGCACTGAATGCCTCTTTGCAGAAGTCCTGTCAGTTGAGCCCGGCTGTCGGATATCCTCTCTCTGTTAAGTTCCTTTGTCCGCTACATGGTAGGGTCTCTTTTTTTTTTAAACGCAACCCCCCTCTCCACCTCTTTATGGGTCTGAGCCGGCAGCTGCAGGGTTAATGTTTAGCAGCAGCAGCAGCCGCAGCAGAGAGGCAGGAGTTGTAGGAGGAGGAGGAGGAGGAGGAGGAGGAGGAGGGGAGAAGGAGAGCGGCAGAGAAGTGGGGGCTGGTCCACAGCTGTTGTAGTAGGCAGGGTCTATTGGGGTAGGAAGCCTGCCTCACTCGCCCTGGAACAATGGGAGACATGGCAGCCTCTGCAGACAGCACAGGCACAATGCACATGCCCAAGGACAGGCCTTCTCTAGCCGGAGCGTAGAGGAAACCGGCTTCCTCGGCACACTCGGCAGGGTGACGGCACTTTGAACGGGGAGGAAAATAATCTCCTCCGCAGCCGGAAAACAGAAATGCAAGGTTGTGGCCTCTCTGTCGCTCTCTTTTTTTTATCTTCTTCTGGTGCCTTTCATTCTGCTCTGAGGAGATCTCTGGATGCGCTGACTGGATGACTGTAAAAGGCGGAAGGAGGGAGGTGAGCTGAACCAAAATGTGTATTTGATGGAGGGGAATTTTTTTTTTTGTAAATATGGGATTACTTATTAGATTTCTACAGTTGACATGGTGTTTGTGGGCTTCTCTCTGCGTCTTCCTGTTGTGACAGCGTCTCTGTGTCGAATTAAAGCTGAGTTTTCCTCGTGTGAGAATGAAGTGATGTGACAGAGAGGGGAACACATGTTTTGCGAGGTTTTATGGTGTTGACTTGACGTGAACGGACCTGGATGACTGAAGGGCAGGTCTGATATTGCTCTGCGTGTGTGTTTTGGTTAGCATCGCTATCTGTGGGCCAGCTCACGTTTTAGCAGCTCTTGTTACTGCATGGTTTGTATTTCCGTGCCGAACCGACGCCAAATGATGTCGTGCGTTTTGCTCGCAGCTAACAATGTGTCATAAATCTGCCAAATGTGTACGGCGGTGGTGGACAGCGCTGCCTAAATGACGCTTGTGTTTAGATGAAACAAAAACACAGTGTTGTATCAGAGATGGAGTGGTGTGTTTCCTCACTGGGTGTGGAGATGGCCTGGCACGGATTTAAAAAAAAAAGCATCCCTGCCATCAGTTTGATTGCACTCAGTCATTACATGGCACACATCCAACCTTTCAGGCTTTTTGGGAAGGGAGCTCCCTTCCCCTCCTCCAGTCCCTCCCCCACCTCCTCCACCGCCTCCGCTCCCCATCCAAAATATTGCTTGTGTACGATTCGTCTCGGTACTTATAGCCAAACATCAGACAGGAAGCAGCACCGAGGGAGCTCCCCCAGCCTGATTCTGTCTCGCCCACATCCCTCCTCCTCTTTGATATTTATCGGTATTAATGATGCCGACAATCGCGTGGTGGCGTGTCTGCAAAGACAAAAAAAAAAAAAAAAAGACTTTGGCCTACATTTTCAGTCTTCCCCCCGATCTTGTTTAATTCCACCACGTGAGGATTAAGGTTTTGTCACATTGTTTACATCTCCCGCCTACACACTTTGTCTACACAGCAAGAACTTCAATCCTTTCCCAGATTGGCAGATGGAAAGGCTGGTGTTTGACATATCCTGAGACGGCCTTGCCTATGCCAAATCCCCAAGAGTGCGACTGACATGATTTAAGAAGCTTTTGTGCATTTCTTCTTCTCTCGACTGAGTCGCGCTTCAAATAGGTTTTTTTTTTTTTTTTTTCTGCCCTCATTCCATGAATCTCATCTACTCATCCTCTGCAGCATCTCAACGAACCTCTTTGAACATTTTGATTCACTCAATATTTCATCATTTTCTCAGCGTCCAGCCGCGTCCTCGCTATTTATTTACCGAGGACAGACTTGGATGTGAAATTGCCGAGGTCTCTCGTGCTTTTTTTTATTATTTTTTTTATTTCAGAGCCCTGTGATCTGCAGTCTTTGTGATCTCGCTCTCACGACACAGATCACAGATCACGGTCTGCTTCTTTTCCTGGGACCAGGTGTCCCGAGGAGGGCACTGCCAGACCAGATGATCTGCTCTTGCTCTATTAAAACCCAGATTGAGGAGGGCAGATGCTCAACACCTCTAATCCCATTTCAGTTGGACAAGATCTAAAAGGATCAGGCCCTGTTACCCTTTTGGAAATGAAGAGTTAACGCCGTGCCGGCGTAAACATATATGTGTAGTCAGCAGACGAAGCGTCCCATTTAGGTCCTAAATCAAATCTTTGTAGAACGTGAACATAATTAACAAGGGACTCTGTTAATGGGGAATCCCACATCAGACGGAGAACTTTAAAAAGAAATCATTGTGTGGCGCTCGATGTGTAAAGTCCTGTGTTATCAGAAAGACATAAAAGGGGACTTCTTAAACGCTGTGTCTGCTGAATTATTCATCCATCTTTCTTTCATTACACTTTACAATGACTCAGAGATGAAAGGGAAGACGAGAGGAAGAGGAGGAGGAGAGCGCGATGGAAGAGTGGGGGGTTTGCGGTCTTGGCATGACTGGTGTCTGCCGAGCACTGGTATCTCCTGAGAGCGATGGAGCGTCTTCCTCTCTTCCCCCCACTGGTTTCCTGTTCGCTTGCACATCGGAGGAAGGCTGCAGCCTTTGCCCGCCACATAACATTGACATTGGTCTCAACCTTCTGATGACCCTAAAACTCCTGTCAAACTTTTCAACATCTCAAGATTTCAAGACACAAATAGCACATAGGATTGGCACAGATTTATTTTATTTTTTTGTCAGAAAGCCTGAAGGATGGAAGGATGATTTAATTAAAATTAAATTGTGTCCTTGTGTTTTCTCTCCCTCAGCTCCTTGGTTTTGTTGTTGGGAGACAGAGGTACCTGACGGGAGACTGACTCCTCTTCAAGGATCATAACGAGAGCTGAAACTACAGGTGAGCGTCTTCATTATGTATTCAAATGTATCAATATCAAGGGTTACATATAATAATAAATCAAATAATGTATTCGGATTATCTATTAATCTGCAGGCTATAAAATGTCAGGAAGGAAATGGAAAAGCCCGTCACAGTTTCCTAGAGAAAAGTGAGAATTGTTTTATAGCTGCAACTAAATTCTTTTCATCTCAGTTCATCTGACGATTTTTCAGAGGACTTGTTTTGGAATCTAAAACCCAAATTAATTCAGTTTTCAACTATATAAATGAGTAAATACTCATTTGAGAAGCTAGAACATCATTTTAATCATTTTATAATCAATTATCAAAGAGTTGTCTGTTCATTTTCTGACGGTTAACTGTGATTGATCGACTCATTGTCTCTGCATTTTATTCGTATGTAATTGTAATCAAAATCAGCTTCCTAAGTTGAGGGGAAGAAAGATTGATGGTTTATTTGCTTTTCGTCTGCGTCTCTGTTTGTTTGTTTGTTGTCACCAGACTCTTTAATGCAAATTTAAAAAACAATACTTACAAACACGAACACACTTTCGGTCTCAGTGATAAGAAACTGACCTTTGCAGAAGTCGCTGCTGGCTAATTTGTTTATGAGGACACAAACAATATTTACTTACAGTCGATGACACGGGTCAAGTTGCACTTTTATTTGTTTGCCGATGAATGCTCGCCCGCGTCCCCACAGCTCACATTCTCCATCTACAGGTATCCCTTTGAGAACAGAAGCGGCACATGCTCACTTGGCTCCGAGGCGATCACATGATCCTCTCTGTGTTGTTCAGTGATTGGTCCTTTAAGCTGCGAGTGCTCAGCCTCGCTGCTCTTTGTTTACACTTGGCAATGTCGCGTTTGGTAGCGGTGGTGATTTAATTTGTCTTATTGTTCCGTCTTATCGGGCTCTTCACTTCTATACGTCTTCCTCCTTTTACATTTTCATTATCGGGGCATTCTTTCTTTTCATTGTTGCTATATTTCTTCATTATTTTAGTCATCAGGAGGGCTACAACTAATGATTTGGTAAATCATTTACTAATCTGATTTATTAATTTGACTGATTCGTGCATGCATATAAATGGTCTGTGTATACCTGGAAATATTTATTATTTTTTTCTTTGTAATTTCACTTGAAAACATTTTTTAAACTTGAAAAATGTGCTTTGCCATGTGGTTATTTCACATAGATATGTATTGAATTACCAGAAATTCAGAGTAGTTTTTCTTGCCCCATAAACAAACTTAACAAACAAACAAAAAAAAAATGTAGGTCAATAAGGAAAGAATGAAGTTTTGGATAATTTATTAAATAATAATTTATTATCATCTCTCTCTGAATCACTGTTGCTAACGCAAAGCCCCCAGACTACATTGACAGAAATGGTCATTTTAACTGGCTGATCGTCTTAAAACACAATTACTCTTAAAGTCATTCACTTGTGTGTTAGATGTGAAAATATTTTTGCTCTACACGCTGTTTCCCACTGCCTCTTATGTTTTAAATAACATCTTTAAAAAAGCAATGCTGAGATATCCCAACATCTCTAGTGTGGGGTCAAAAATGCTCTATCCTACATTTCCCATAATGCAACTGGATAGTGTCTTAAATTAGATCCTTCCTGCTCCCAACATTTCTTTCCAACTCCACACCTCCAGTTTGTACCACACTCTTTCTGTTTAAGATCTAAAGAGCTGAGCCTGAGCTGAAGTAACCCCTGATGACATCATCATGTCATTAATACATAAGCAATAGCAACATAATGATATGCAGGCACGTTTCTGCATTGGGTAGTTTTTCTGGATTAAACTCAACGTAGGATGCAGCACATACTGGGTATTGTCACAGTATGGGATGAGTACTTTTACGTGACTAAAGGACCCGAACACTTCCTCCACTGGTGTGCAGAGCAGCAGGATGAACTCTCTTTGCATTCCCCTCGTGGCTTCTCTCTGACAGCACCAGCGGCTGTGAGTCTGCCAGCAGAGCTCTGTGGAAGGAGCTCCCTGACACTGCAGCCCCACTGGGACACATTGACCCTCTCCTCTGCCCCGTCACTGAGCCTCTGTGTGTGCAGCCACTGGCTCCCGATCCACCACCACCATGACAATACTGCAGTTTACAAAGCAGCTGGCAGCTCCCTCTCCCTCACCCTCTCCCTCTCTAGCACTCTCTTGCTCCATCGCTCTCTCGCTGCCTTACATTCAGACATTAAGGCTTTCTGAAGTGTTTGAAGAGCTTTAAGGAAAGGCAAGTTTAGTCCTGTCGGATGTTTCAACAAAGCCATTTTAAAGTACCTTATATATTACATTAAGACAAGATTTAAAGGAAACTAGTCAATATAAAGACATGTATAAAAAGCAATAATTCAAGCTGGAATAAAACAAGAGAATAAATAGTACAGTGCAGTTTAGAGGCTTGACTAAATAATCCCAGATTTAGAAAAATCTGTTCAAACCAAATGCACTACTTTTTTGTTTGCTGACATGTACAGGCTGAATGATCAATCCAGAAGTGGCAGATTAGTCAATAATTGAGTTAGTTAGTCAATAGTCAATAAAATGATGCTTATTTGCAGCATATCGATATCAGTAGATCTTAGATCCAGCCCTTGTTTTAGGCCTGTTGGATTCGAAAGAGCACACGGCTTGTTTTAAGGGATGTTTCTTTCTGGTGGCATTTTCAGTGAGGCTTGTGACGTTAGCTCTGCACATCAAAAAGAAACCACGAGCAGCAGAACCACATTTTCATGTTTATATTTAGCTGCACTTTTGTTTGTCTTTTGCTCCACGCTGTAATTTCCATGTGAACGTTCGCACAGGGAGATGAGTGCTTGTATCCCGGCCCTGCTGCCCCAAGCTTTAATGTGCATTAGCGAAGTGAAAAGCTGGTATTTATAACCACTCGGTAAACCGAGGTCAAACGGCTAATATCTGCTTCCGGTCTTAGATGGACCCACATTGATCAGCCCTCCATTATACGTGCAGATTCGGCTGTATTCAGTCAATCGCGGCTCAATAAGCTCCCTACACTTTGGATGGCGCTGCTTAGGTTTGTCAGTCAGGCTTCAGAATCCACAGTGACGTTCAATAATCTTCCTGTAAACGCTTTGCAAGCAGCTCCGGTTACATGAGGCCCAGCAGGTATCCACTGATCTCTTAAACCATCGAACATTTCCCAGTAGTGAGTTATATACTTGGTGTACGTTTGGTACCCGTGCAAATGTGATGACCTGAGTTTCTTTACCAAAGACTGAAAATACAATTATTCTGCTAATCTTTTTCTCACTTAATCAATGTACTTTTTGGTGTATAAAACATCACAACAACTTTGAAGAATGTTAAAGTTCCCAAAGTGTTGTCTTCAAACCCCTGCCTTATTTTTGCCAAAGAAAATCACATGAAAAGACAACCAACAATGTATAAGTCTGTTTCTCAACACTTCTCAACTCTACTACTCTGGCTCTAAACCCTAATACCATTCATTCCTGCTGAAGACATAAATCTTTTAAGCAGCTATAATCAATAGTTTTGATGCTGTGGATCACATGACTACTTGAATGTGAAAGGAGTCACTTGTGGTGATGAAATCACAGAACTATCATGTGAGTGTAGATCCCTCAACAGAGACTGCAGAGCTTCCGCTCATCGTTCTATGGTCATGCTTCACCCCGAGCGCTCTGATGAACTCGCTTTACGCTACCGGCTCAGCAGCAAACAGCAGACAGACACAGTTAGAAACTAGCTGGTGAACATCTAGCGGCAAAGAAGCTAATTGGTGTTGGTGGAGACCAAAAACGGAGCTAGAAGAGAGTTGGACCAGCAGCATTCATCAGATGGGACACAAACACAACTTCTAATGAACGATGATGTTGATCTGTAACTGCAAATGTGACATAAACGAGAGTTTATGTGCTTTTGTTGGGGACTATTTTCAGCAGGGAATGAATCAACATTCGGTACTGCAGTGGTTGTAATATTTGGAGCAGCAGGACTGCGTATGTGGGATTGAGTCACAGCTGTATTCATGGTAATGACGGAGCATCCAGTGCAACAGTGTGGTTCATTGATTGCCTCTTTAATAGTTTCGAGACAACAATGGAGCTCCAGGGCACATGGATGATCTGACCAAGAATTTGTGTATTTCACACTTGTTTTTGAGTGCCTTAAGCACAATTTAATTGGTTGGACTCTCTCCTCTAAATATTTTAAGCTTTCTGTGCACATTTACACTGTGATTTGTTTGTTTGTGTGCGTGTCACCTGCCAGTTCCTGATTAGCCTCCAGCCACAGAATCGGGCTCCTCTCATCCGCTCTAATGACTCTTTCAGATGCAACGGTTGGATCTGGGTCCACGTTGGCACACCTACTTCAACCCTCCACACACACACACACACACACACACACACACACCTGGAGCCATGCCTACTAGACTGGTCCTCGGCCAGATGTCCTGCAGCGTAGCACGTTCACAGACTCCGGCTCAGCGTGGGTTCTGCAGGTGGATCCTGTGGACTCATTGAAGCTGCAGAGTAATTTGAACACTTATATTTCCTCCTCCAGCCACATATATCTGAAACGATGCAGGATGTGTGGATTTATGTGCTCCGTGGGGGGGTGATGTCTCAGCCCCTGTGGATATGGACTGTCCATGTCCAAACTCAACTCAACAAGTGTTGAAGGGAAATGTTGCGGCTGTCAGATAAACAGAATACAAACGGTTTAACGGCGGTAATAATGTTAACGTCAGTGTTGGAGATGATGTGAAGCAGACCTCAGCTCAGTTAACCGGCGTTTGTCTCGGTTTGCTTGGAGAGATGGGTGGTGTTCCCTGCAGCGGGACGGTTCAGATGCAGCCTGGCCGGGCTGAATGGATCAGTCGATTGACAGAAAATGATCAGCACATTTGATTTAAAGTGATTTATGATGCGAACGTCTGGTGTTTCATCTCCTGAAATGTGAGGATTTGCTGTCTTTCTCTGTTTGAGATTCGAGCCCTGAGTTGATTGTCATGTTGATACAATCATTATTACTGTAAGCTCACAGTAATTAGCTTTACAAGCAGCAGCAAGTGCTTAGGGGACTTCTATTGCCCTGAATTCTACCTCACAGGCGGCATAAAGGCTGCCATTTGTTAATAGGTTGTTAGCAGAGGAAGACACAGCTCAGGGCTAAAAAAATCAGAATTTCCAAGTGTTTATGTTGGAATACCATTGTTATAGAAAACTCAGTATCCTATTTCAGTATCAGTCATGATTGCAACAGTGATTCAGAGTCAAAACACATCCTCACAAACCTGCAGGTACGTCACCGACAGTCTGACGTAGCACCTGACGGGGAAACGCAAAGAAGCACATAAAACGTACCAGCGATGTAACAGCCCGTTCTCCACCTCTCTGTATGAGATGCTAAATAATGACACATATCTTCTTGATCATCGATACAGATTAAAAGAGAAAATACAGGCAGAGGGCTAGGTTTTCTGCAGATACAGACACTCCAGTGGGTCGTGATGATTGAGGGGGATTATTTTTGTAGCAGTCTATACCCTGGAGTCTAGCAAATATGTAATTAGTCTAGCAAATATGTAATTAGTTGTTGTTATAATTAGTCTGTTGTTAATCACTGAATGGATCTTTTCATTTTTTCATCGTAAAACTTTGATTTTTTGGGGGGATAATGAAGTTAAAAGTCCTTGACTTCATGTGTCCCCAAACTTCTAAAACATAAACTGCATCCTTGCAGAGGCGGGTATGGATGCACAGATCAGACGTTTCCTTTCCTGGTAGCGATTGACTCCTCACCTCAGGGTATCTCCAGCTGGAGGGTATGATTGATCAGATACTGGCATTCATTTAAACACATTTGAAATCTCTATACCTCCGCTGTGTGGAGGTCATTGCAATTATTCTGTAAGGTAACATGAGACCAGAGATTGCGGAAATGAGTCGAACCGGTTGTTTGCAACTAATATAACGATTATCTTTTTTATTACCACATTGACAAGGACATTATTGCAGCGCATTGAATCAGGGTGTAATGTGCTGCATGTTAGATACATGCATACAGTACGAGCAGAATAACAACTTGTCAGACGCAGATCTGATATGTGGTTTTAATCAAATATAATCAGCTGTGTCTTACAAATGAGAAGAACATTAAAAGAAAAGCAATCATAGCAGAGAAAATAAATCAAATGTGCTGTAACTTTTAAAGAAACGGAGGGCATTGTCATGGTCACCTTGATGTTTTATTGCCATGCGCGGACATTTTTATATCGCTGCAGAGATCGTGACGGTGATGGTTGCGGTGTCACCTTGTGTGTTTACAGATGAGAACAATGTCTGATGAGACAGAACAGAGGATGTGTGATGAAGACTTTGGTTCGGACGAGGAAGGCGAGGAGGGGGATGTAGAGTCGTTTCTGGAGGACAACAGTAGCGAGCTTATGGACCGACTGAAGGAGCTGGAGGTAAGCGAACATCGCTAATTAAATTGATTATGAGCACATTTAAAAGTAGTTAATCGAGTGTGAAATTTGTCTAAGAGGTTTCTATATTTTGTTCAAATTTACTGCAGTTAACATTTAATATATTCTGTGTGATTGAGTCAACTTTTATTTTCTGGGATAGCGTTAGCGCAAGACAAGCTAGCAAAGGCTACTAAATTCACCTACCAGTGCCTCTTAATCAACCAATTAAGCCATACCAAGACAGTACTTTCCATTTTACAATCCTTGAATGGGTCCAGTAACTATCATGAGTATCATATTGAGTATTGGCAAAAAATGTTGCTATGCTAGTACATTTTTCTGGTTGGATGAGTATAACATGACATAACATAACGTCATTTGTTGTTTTGCTTGGATTGAAGTTTTATATGTAAGAAGTGTTCACATCTGACAAATGCATTTTTGGTGCCGTATATTTCCATGTGCAGTTTAATGTGCATGACACGATAAATAACATACTTAATTGAATAACTATTTTATGTGTTTACCTCACAGGCAGAAAACTCTGCTCTGATGTTGGCAAATGAGAGTCAGAGAGAGGCGTATGAGAGATGCTTGGATGAGGTAAGTTCGCGTTGCATGATAATAAAACACAAACTAAGAATATAATTATAAAAATGCTGCTAAATGAAGTCATTCTGTGTAAAATGTGATGTTCTCTCGTGTTATTAGGTGGCCAACCACGTGGTCCAAGCTCTGCTGAATCAAAAGGTAACACGCGGCTCCACTTCTGTGTTTGTAGTTGAACAAACTGCAGCGTCGTCACTTGTCTCACTGCTCCGTGTGTCGCCCAACAGGATCTGAGGGAGGAGTGCATCAAGCTGAAGATGTTGGTGTTTGACCTGGAGAGACAGAACAGAGCACTTTGTGAGCTCTTTCAGCAGAAACTGCCCAACCACCCCACTGCTCACTACCAGGTAAATGAACTGTGGTCATTCATGAGTGACTGTGTGTCATTTACAAGCTGAATATGCTGATGTTAAATCATAATCTGCAAAGTAACCACAGCTTTCAGATAAATGTAGTGAAGTAAACGGTACAAGTTCCCTCTGAAATGTATAAAACAGCAGTACTTAAAATGTACTTAAGTACAGTACTTGAGTACATGTACACAGATCTGATTGTTTTTCACCTTAGCCTCATTCTTTCAGATGCTACTGCGACAGTAATTGATCTCAGGCTTTTTGCTTCTGCTCTATATTGTTCCAACAGATTCTGGGACAATGTAGGCCCTAGTTGTCTGTGTATATAATAGCCTGCAGTGTATACAGTGTCATCATAATTGCCTCATGAATCTCCCGTTGCAGGTCCAGGCGGGGCCCCTCCCAGACTACAATGCACAGCTGCACAATGACTCTGCCAAACAGGTGGAGCCTGCACAGAATGAAGCACAAGCCAAGGTGATTATTGCAAGACCTTTCCCGAACATTAAGAGTGAAACAGTGGGATTATGTCTAAGCCTCTGTGTGTGACATTATAATGTGCTCTGACATTTGCTCTATTTCATTTTCAACTATTGTGCTGATCTGCCCTGCACTCATTTCCTATACGCAAACACTCTAAAGGTCTTTCAGAAGTGAAGTGTTCAGCTCTATTGAATTGTGTGTTCCCATTGAATTGGATGCTGATAGAGATCTTTTTTCTGCCCCAAAGGGAAATGGCTACCGCACACAACATGCCTCCCCCGGCCCTCGTGGCCCCGCCGCCTCCATGGAGGCCCTGTCTCCGTTCTTCAAGAAGAAAGCACACATCCTGGAGGTCCTTCGCAAGATGGAGGAGACGGACCCTCTGAAGTTCCACCCGTCCACCGCAGGCTTGTCTTTCTGCGACTACAGCCAGGTGCTCATGTCCACGGAGGCGGTCCTGGCCACTGCGGACCCCCTTCCGCTACCGTGCAAATCCCACCACACGCACTGCCACTGCTCCTGCTCCGACACTGACTCACACCAGCATGTCAACGGCAACGGGGCAGTGAAGTCTGAGGGAGGGAACACCTGCTGTTTACACTGCAAGAGGAGCCCAGACAGTCCTCAAAACCCATGCAACCATGTCTATAGTCCTTCAAAAGCCAACTCCGCCACCCAGAGCCATGTAGTTCCTGCAGCTGCTATAAGCGAATGTCACAGTAAGAGCAGAACGGCGGAGTCTGCTCCCCCGTCTAAACAATGCACCAAGAATGAAGCCCACCAGCACCCAGCAGGCGCCACTGCCCACTCATCGGTCCCAGAAACAGCTGATCAGAGTCTGGAGGTGATGGAAGTGGAGCAGGATAGCTTTGAGAGTTCTAGAGCCTCTGAAGAGCTCACTGGCTTCTGTCCCACCTCCCACCTGCCCGCTTCTCTTGAGGAGAGCGAGCAGATCCCCCACTGTGACATGGAAACGGAGACCAGCGATGGCGTTCACAATGGCGTCGACACCGCCATGTCGAATGACCCCTCAGCCATCCCTGAGACAGACGGCACAGATCCGGAGGCTTCTTCTTCGAGAGCCAGTGCCTCCGTCAGCCCCAGCCCGTCCTGCCTCAGCGAAGTAAAAACAGCCGCCATCAACTCGCCGTCCAAACTGCTCAAGTTCCTGAAGATTCCCTCCATAGGGGAGAAGTCGCAACCTTCGACCTCTGCAGTCCGCCTGAGCCCCCAACTCACCCGCAGCTCCAGGATCCCCTGTCGCACCAACAACTACGAGGTGTACCACTCTCCTGTTCCCACACGCAGAGCCACCACCACAGAGAGGTGCAGGCAGCCCCCACCGCCGCCCGCCAGGTCCGAGTCCTATCCCGCAACACACTCGGCGCCGACCTCCCCACCTCAGCCTGAAGATGTCTGCTCCCCGCCCGCTAAGGAAATAAGCTATAGCAGCCTCTCTGCACCTAATGCCAATGCTGCTTCAAAGACGGGTGCTTCCTCCTCACCCAAAGTATCTCAGAGGGTCCCGCATTATGAAAATGTATGCGTTTTGTCTACCAACTCGAGAGAGGAGGAACCAACGCAGGTCCTCGAAAAGAGAACCACACTTCCATCGCAAGCGAAGGCGAACGGGGGCGAGAGGAAGCTTGTTAAATCTCTGCCAGAGAGTGTCCTCAACCCTCCTCCGCAACGAAAGCAGTCGTCCTCATCCACGTCGGAGTCCACATCAGATGATGAAGAGGATTCAGACAGCCCAGTGTGGGTTAACCATCACAGCCTGCCAAGCGCACCCGGCAAGGCCTCGCAGGGCAGAGCCAACTACTCGCAGACCAGGGAGAAACAGGAGGCAGTTGTGAGGGAGGTCACTGTGCAGAGCTCCGAGGTCGCCCACCCGCCTCCGCCTCCGCCTCCATCCAGGAGGAGCGACTCCTCTTCCATCCCCAAAAGGCCTGCATCCGGAGGGGTGAGACCCCCGGCTGATTCCAGTCACCATGCTTTTAAAGACAGGCTGGCTGCACTGGGAAAGCTGAGGAGCTCTGAGGATTTACAAGTCAGTCTCCGGCCGGTCGACACAGTGAATGAGGGCACCTATGTGGAAGAGAAGAGTAAGACGGCGGAGAGGACTGTGGAGCTCCATAAAGAGGAGCAGAGACATTCAAAATACACAGACTCTTTGGACGGTAAACCCAGGGTTGGTAGTGGTGGTTTGAAGTACCCGGGTTCATCTCAGCTCTACGAACAGTCTGCCAAATCTGCTGGTGCAGCAGTGGTTAAACAAGAACTGTGTGTTACCAAGGCAGAAGGCTCCAAGAGTAAAATCGGTTTGCCGTCCCCCAACACAGATGCTCCCCAGGTACTACGCAATAACATTAAGTGTCCTGGCTCCCTGAATCTGGCCTACAACCTTAAACCAGTTGTTGGTCCTCACAGTAGCAACAGCCCGAACAAAATCCCCCCAAAGTCGCCGTCCAAACCGTGCCAGGGCCCGTCCGTCCACAGAGGGGGGAAGCCCGCCGAGGCCCCACGTTACTCGTCCAAATCAGAGGAGAGGACCAAGATCAGCGGGAAAGGGAAAAAGAATCCAATGTACGGGGACAGCCTGCCACCACCTCCTCCGAGACCTCCCATGTCGGAGGGGGAGAAGCCATTGCGGCCGGTCCCAAGCCCGCAATCCGCCATCGAGCAGAAGGTGATGAAGGGCATCGAGGAGAACATGCTGAAGCTCCAGGAGCAGGACAGAGGAGGACAGGGCAGCGAGGTCAAGCAGAAAGCCTCCAATGGCATCGCCAGCTGGTTCGGCCTGAAGAAGAGCAAGCTGCCCGCACTGAGTCGCAAAGCCGACGCGACTAAATCCAAGGACGAGAAGAAGGAGTGGAAGATCAACATCCCCTCAGTGGGCAGGGACTCTGTGAAAATGGCCACCAGGTGTAAAGAAGGAGTGGAAGGCCTGAACATCTCGACTCTGATGGAGAAGGCGGAGGGGCTGAGGAGGGCTCTGGAGGAGGAGAGGGCGTACGTGGAGAGGTCAGGGAGGGGTCACTCCTGTGAGGTGGTGATGGACCAGTCTCAGGGACAGCTGGCTGTCATGTACAGGGGAGCGCGCTCTGACAACTTCATGCAGCAGCTGCTGAACAGGTGAGGACCCAACAAGGTCAAGTGGATTGTAAGGTTTCTAGAAAAAGTGATGGTCAAATAATTCTTCTTCAAATAATTGAAGACAATTATAATAATAAAATAAATCTACATTCAGGGGCTTAGAATTGGGGTTCTCACTGCATTAATAAGCCGCAAAATATTGTTTTCAATGGGAGAATGCTTTCACTTACTTTCTGTGTGCTAAAGTGTTGCATCTTAACTGAAACTGAACCTGTGTTTAATAAATGTAGAGTGGACGGTAAGGACATGATCAGCGTGCCCCAGCGCCGGCTCTCGTTTGACTGTAAGATCTCCAAGCCGGTGTTTTGTCAGCAGGGTGACCTCATCAGTCACACCACCAGTCGTGACGATATGGAGAAGGTACTTCATTAGTTGTACTCCTATTCTGTAGTCAGACACCAACTGACAAGCTTTGTACATTTACAATGGCGATAAAACAGTCACGACTCACTTTTAATTAATGCATCAAGCTCTCAGGTTCATCAGAGCATCAGTGGAATTACTTTAATCAAGTACTATACTAAAGTACAAATTCCAGGTACTTAATTCAGGCATTTTATTCAACTTTATACTTCTCCACTACATCTCAGACAAATGTAGTGGAGTTAAAGCTACGATATTTGACTGCCAGCTAAAGTTACTTCCAGATTAAAATGTTTCATCCCCTTCCTGTCCAGTGAAAACCACATCCCTCCAGATTCCACTTAATGAATTAATACAGCAGTAATATTAATCCAAAAACAATATTATCCTTCCACACCCCGGCTTCATGCTTCCCTGAACACATGCTTTCAACATTATGAAGGAGACAGACACGGATGCAGCAGATACAGATTTCCTCACATGCTCCTCTCTGTTTTCGTTTCATGCAAGCAGATTAACTGTAACTTCCCCATCATGATACTATTTCCTTTTCTTTAGAGGAGAATAAATACTTAAATAATGTTTTGAGGTTCTTTCAGTAGTGATAGTGTTTTGTTTATTCAGTCTGTAGGCCTTGTGTGTAAATATTTTGGTAGGATGATTGTTAAATTATGTAAGTGAAGTTCAAAATCATAACAATTTGTTCGGTTTTAAATGAAAAAATGTGAATGTGACTGAATAACGTGCAACATCACAACTTATTTTGTCTTTTACTTGGGAGATTTTTGCAATAAACGTACATGCACAGACTCTAGTCTCATTTTACTTGTAGTGAAGTTTGTTCACAGTGTAGTATTAGTACTTTTACATAAGTAAAGGATCTGAATACTTCATCGTACATTCACTCCATCTGCTGCTTTGTTGTTCTTTCGTGCAGGGGTCAGACAGAATTGGCAAGATCACATCAGATGAAAATCTTGCAGATTCCGTTCACTCTCAACACTTCGCAGGTAAGTGTCTGCCTGGAGTTCATCAGAGCAAAGAACTATCACACATTTTTCAAGGTTTATGAGCGTTACGACATCGTGGGAAATCAAATCTGACTTTTATGGAACCGATCTGGAAATAGATGAATGATTAGATCAAGACTTTCACAGTCAAGTCAAGTCAGAATTTATTTTTTTATTTATTTAAGCACATTTAAAACGACCTCAGTTGACCAAAGTGCTGTACAATTGCAAAAGCACAACAGAGTTAGTGAGAAATAAGTACATTTATACATTTATTTTAACGATTGTTGGTGGTCTCTACTTTAACTCAAATACTGTACTTGAGTCATAACAAAGTCAGTATAGTATGCCATAAAAAGTCCTAATAATGATAGCCTAGTATGCCATCAGAAATGTTGTATTGTATCCCATGAAAGATATTAACGTCATGGGAAAAGTCTTAGTATAGTTTGTTAGATAAAGTATTATTAATGTATGTTGAAAAAGTATTAGTATAGTATGGTGAAACAAGTCTTAGGATAAAATGTTTTTGGAAAAAAGTAATAGACTGTTGGAAAAAAGTCTTTGTTTAGTATGTAAAAAAAATGTGGGATAGTATGTTGTAAAAAGTCATATTATAGTAATTTAAAAAAATTTTTTTAACATAATGTGACTTCATCACTTTTTAAAAAATTATACTATCCTATGACTTTTTTTTCTATGTACTATGACTTTTTTCAACATACTGTAAGGACTTTTTTCAACATACTGTAATTACTTTTTTCAACATACTGTAAGGACTTTTTTCAACATACTATAAAATGACTTTTTTCATAACTTTTTTCAACATACTATCCTGACTTTTTTTCATAACTTTTTTCGACATACTATCCTGACTTTTTTTCGACATATAATGATTTTTTTTTTTTTCAGAATTTTTTATACATACTATAATATTGCTTTTTCAGATTTTTTTTTCAGACATACTATATTATGACTTTTTTCAGAATTTTTTCGACATACTATCCTGACTTTTTTTCGACATACTATATAATGACTTTTTTTCAGAATTTTTTTGACGTACTATATTGCTTTTTCAGATTTTTTTTTCAGACATACTATATAATGACTTTTTTCAGAATTTTTTTCCGACATACTATATTATGACGTTTTTTTCAGAATTTTTTCGACATACTATCCTGACTTTTTTTCGACATACTATATGAGTTTTTTTCAGAATTTTTTTGACGTACTAAAATATTGCTTTTTCAGATTTTTTTTTCAGACATACTATATATTATGACTTTTTTCTGAATGTTTTCGACATACTATCCTGACTTTTTTTTTTCGACATACCTAACAATGATTTAATTCATTACTTTTTTTGACATACTAAACTGACTTTTTTTCAGAATTTTTTCAACATACTATGCTATGATTGTAGTATAGTATGTTGAAAAAAGTAATATAGTATGTTGAAAAAATGAATATAGTATGTCAAAAAAAGTATTATAGCATGTTGAAAAAAGTCGTAGTATAGTTTGTATGTAATATAAATCATATCGTAAAATATCAAATACACACATAAAATAAAAAGTCCATACACATATAAAACATGTTTTGTATGTATATATTTATAAAAACAAAAAATGCACACACTTCAGGCCATCCTCATTTATTAATATTCACAAAAGGAGTGAACGCACAATACACTGGTACTTTTTATTTCAAAGACTCTTACTTGTAATATGATATCACACTTTTCCAATACTACATATCCTAAAAAATCCATAGGGATTTGACTGAAACATAATTTGCATATTGAGGGAAAATAAATTGGCTCACACCTTAATTACCATATCAAAGGTAAATAAATGAGGCTACGCCCCAGAGGAATAGTGAGAGAGAGAGATTACCATTCAGAGACTACAATTAAAGATGGAATGAATTCGTTAATTTACACATTTATCTCTTTATTCCTGTGTCTTTATTTATTAATGCATTTCCTAAATTATGTGAGAATTTCATTTATGCCTTTCCACATCAGTCAGTCGGTGGATTTCTTTCTTCCTCTGCAGGTTCTGGTGCTTCCACCTACACTCTGGACAGCGGCATCGGTACGTTCCCCCTGCCCGACTGCAGCAGTGGTGCAGCAGGGCGGAGCCTCTCCAAGACGAGGGCCGGGGCCGAGCGCCACTCCTCCGGCTCCCCTGGAAGGGCCGGACGACGGGCCCGCACCCTCGACAGAGAGCCAACGTCGCAGGAGGAGTGCTATGTGCCTCACAAACAGCTGATTCCCACCATTCAGTACGGCTCCGTGCTGGAGGGAAGAGGGTCGGCCACTGTCATCCGTGAAGGTGCTGAAAACACTGCCCGACTTATTCCTAACAACAGAACATTCAAGGAATTATCAGATGTCACTTATGTACACTTGTTACATACTGTAGCACTTGATGTAGTCTGTGAGCTCGTATGAAATCTGAAAAGAGATGAAAACATGTCTTTAATCACTCCATCTACAGACAAAGAAGCCCATGGAACGAACATGTTTTCCCCTCGCTCAAAGACTTGGACCTTCCCCAACCTGAAGACTCCAGCAGGACCTGCAGAGGTTTACCTGGCAGTGGAGGAGGAAGAAGAGGAGGCGGTGTCTTTTGGATCTCCATTCAGAGGGGTAGGATTGTATTGTGTATTTTGGCACAAAAAAAGTCACAGTAGAGTATCTCGAAAACAAGTCATAAGAAAATTCATAGAAAAGGATCTCATAAAAAATCTTAGTATGGCATGTAGAAAAGTCATTAAACAAAATCTTAATATAGCATGTTGAAGTAAGTCAAAGTATAAAAGTCATACAATTTTTTTTGTTTAGCATGTCGAAAAAAGTATGGCATGTAAGGCATAAGTCATAAAATCTTAGTATAGCATGTAGAATAAAGTAAAAGAAAATCTTAGTATAGCATGTAGAAAAGTTAAAAAAAAAATCTTAGTATAGCATGTAGAAAAAAGTAAAAAAAAAAATCTTAGTATAGCATGTAGAAAGAAGTTAAAAAAAAATCTTAGTATAGCATGTAGAAAAGTTTAAAAAAATGTTAGTATAGCATGTAGAAAAGTTTAAAAAAATGTTAGTATAGCATGTAGAAAAGTTTAAAAAAATAATCTTAGTATAGCATGTAGAAAAGTAAAACAAAATCTTAGTATAGCAAGTAGAAAAAAGTTAAAAAAAAGATAAAAAATATTAGTATAGCATGTAGAAAAAAGTTTTAAAAAATCTTAGTATAGCATGTAGAAAAAAGTAAAAAAAAGATTAAAAAATATTAGTATAGCATGTAGAAAAAAGTTTTAAAAAATCTTAGTATAGCATGTAGAAAAAAGTAAAAAAAAGATTAAAAAATCTTAGTATAGCATGTAGAAAAAAGTTTTAAAAAATCTTAGTATAGCCTGTAGAAAAAAGTTTTAAAAAATCTTAGTATAGCATGTAGAAAAAAGTTTAAAAAAATCTTAGTATAGCATGTAGAAAAAAGTTTAAAAAAATCTTAGTATAGCATGTAGAAAAAAGTTTTAAAAAATCTTAGTATAGCATGTAGAAAAAAGTAAAAAAAAATCTTAGTAAAGCATGTAGAAAAAAGTAAAACAAATCTTAGTATAGCATGTAGAAAAGTAAAAAGAAATCTTAGTATAGCATGTAGAAAAAAGTAAAAAAAAAAGATAAAAAATCTTAGTATAGCATGTAGAAAAAAGTAAAAAAAAAAAGATAAAAAATCTTAGTATAGCATGTAGAAAAAAGTTAAAAAAAATCTTAGTATAGCATGTAGAAAAAAGTTAAAAAAAATCTTAGTATAGCATGTAGAAAAGTAAAAAAAAATCTTAGTATAGCATGTAGAAAAGTAAAAAAAAATCTTAGTATAGCATGTAGAAAAAGTCACGATGTTAGTGTAGCATGTCGAAAAAAAGTCATACAAAAATCTTAGTTTAGCATGTTGAAAAGAAGAAGTCAATAAAAAAAACAGTGTTTAGTATGTGATAAAATCAAGTCATCAGAAGTTGTAGAATTTTATGTCATATAATTGTAATATAAATCATGAAGTCATAGTATATTATCTTAAATTTAAGAAATCTCAGGATAGACCTCTCTCCCAGGAGGGACATGCATGCAGTAGATGTTGTGTTTACCTAGTAAACTGAAGAAGATAAATAATGTTAAATCAGGATGACATTATTGAAGTCATAACTTTGTAAGTCATTTTCCCTGTCTTCTCCCCAAATGTGTTTCATTTGATCTATTCTTGTTTAAAAGCTGCCGTGCAGGAGCACGATCAAAGAAATTATCTAGGTCACTAACAGACTGAAAATACTTTGCAGGCAGTAAAGTTGAGATACATTTTTAAATCTGCACTCACATCTTACATAATGTAAAAACACAGAACCACATTCCCCTTTAGAAATTATTAATCAGCTGAATATTAAAGATTCAAAGTTGTATGATTTATGTAACCCACTTCTGTTTTTTTTTTTCTTTCTTTGCACCTGAAGGCGTTACATAAGACACAATATATGACCTAAAATCTCACCCATTGTGCATCCTTTCAGAGCATAAAGGCCGGCGGTCCCTCCTCCAGCCGGGTGGTTGACCCAGGCAGCTTGCCCGTCCCGGCCCAGTCGGGGATGAGCCGCAGGGCGAAGTCTCACACTCCCAGCGTGCCCGAGATGAGCCGGGAGGCCGGACTGGAGCTGCTCAGGGAGCGGCCGGAGGAAGCGCTCTCCCCGAGCCGCCCTCAGGTCCTGGAGACGCCCGAGTCCCTCAGCGATTCTCTGTACGACAGTCTGTCATCCTGCGGCAGCCAAGGATGATCCAAACAAGGATCGTGGAGGACCGAGTGGAGCTCGTCTCATTCACAGACAATAAGACCCAGCTCTGAACATGTCTCCTGGTCGCTGGCTGTACTGTGATGCTGTTCGCCGCCACCTTTGTTGAGGGGAAAAAAAAACTGTGCCCTGTTGATGTCCGCAAGAATATTGTGGCAACGCTTTCTCATCAGCTGTTTCTTTGTTGCAACTGGAAAGAGATCGATAGACTTCTCCTCAGGATTTCAAATAAACACGAAGCCAAAAGCCACCCCAAATAATATAGGTTGTTCACTTTTTCCACAATCAGACTCGACTGTGGACACTCTTTAATTCATGTATACAGGACTATGAAACGCATGGCTAAGCTAATGATTAGCACATAAGTTGTCACTCCTGGTAGTTGTTCAGCAACGTCTTTTGTTTTTAATCATCCTGGTCGACAGATCTTTATTATGTACATCAAGGAAGATCTGTATCAATACATCCATTCTGTGTTGACATCATTTTGCCACACAACATATTGAGGAAGAAGAGAAAAAAAACACATGGAGCTCCCTTAAAAAAATGAATGTTCATGTCTGTGATTCTTAATTGCTAAACTCATGCATCATGATTTTAAATGTATAAACGATTTTATTGATCATGTTGATATTGTTTTGCAGCCGAGGGAGGTTGTCAGAATATGTCCGTTTTAAATCATAATACATTTAAAAGGTAATATATACCAGCAATAATAACATAGATAAGAGAAATGGCTACACTATTCAATGAATATGTATTTCTATTATTTATTTATTTTAAATGTACATCATTTGCAGTCATCTTTTTTTCTTTCTGTAATCTTTCTGTGAAATTGCCGTCTCTTTGCTTAGTAGATTATGTTCATATCTTGTATTTCAACATCTGTTGCTGTTCGTTCCCTAGCCAATAGAGGTCCTATGTACCTACTGCCGTTTTTCAAATTTCTAATTAAAATGTTTTGATTTACTTCTTTGTGTGAAGTAGTTATTTTGACTTAAGTGCTGTTACAGGACACAAGAAAATTCTGTGTTCTCTACTTCAGTATCTCCATATAAGTATATTCTTCTTCCCTGTCAGAACCTGGCATCTACATTACCCATAATGCAACTCACCCGCAGACAGTTTGGTTGGAGATTCTGCTGTGTTAAATTAGTAGTGGCTAATGCAGAAGGGCCAGGAAGCTACACACATTTTAAAAAAAGTCATTTTTCTACATGTGCAATGATGGAAAATATTCAGATCTTGTACTTAAAGGTGTTAAATGCAGAAATTCAGTGTGTTTCTACTGCCTGTGAATGTGATGATGCTGAGCGGTTTGAAGCTAACAGTGTTTAGGGGGAACGGGGTAAAATGTACTAAAATTGTTATCACAGGATGTTTTACTGTGTAAAAATGAACTAAGCCAGAGTGGAGAGAAAAAGATGATTTCATTTCAATCCGTTCAACACATTTATTTGAGCAAATGTATCAAATTATTTTTTAAATTTCACATCCATAAAATAAATTCTTCACAGTATACACTTTCGAAAAATCGTAAAGGTTAACATCACATCATTTTGGCAAACTAATTTCTAGACAACAGATATTTAGATAAATTTACAGTGGGAGAGGTCTGAATAACTCGCCTGCTATCCGAGATGAAAAGACAGATGGCACAGACTCTTCCTCCTCCACCACCTGCCAACGTCCGAAATCCAAAGAGTCCATCCGAATGAGTGTAGATCAGCATGATTCCGACGAGCTTTAAGGGTTTCTGTCGGTGTTACCAGGCAGTCTTACTCAAAATGTTGGTAACCAAACAAAATTTGTGGGAACAAAAACAATTAGAAAATGTTTTCAAAAGAGGGGAAATCTGTTGTCAAAACCATATCTTATGACACTTTACTAAGGAGAACGGAGGAAAACTATAAATAAGAAAATCAACGACTGAATTTACATAACTTCAAATAAAAGAATAATCAGCCTCAGAAGCTCACATGACCCACTAAAAAGGAGCCTATCATGTCATTAATTTATGGCACTAAATAACGAGTATCTTCATTAAGTGCTGCTCAGCTTCTGGGAGCCTTCATAGGGCAACACTCCCCTCTAAAGGCCAAGCATGTTCACTGCAGCATTACTCTAATTCTCCATTCACAGCCATGATGGGGACTAGCATTAGTTTACCATAAACCTACATTCAACCCTTGTTGTAAGTTTGAAAAACAAAATCAAAGAAATTTCAATAATATAAGACCACATAGGAGTTAATTCAATAAATGAAGACAGAAAGTGAAAAGCACCAAGTGCGCTGCAAATTGTGCCTCTTCTGACAGATTGTTTTTAATTCCAAACGCTGTTTACTTCTTTTCCTTCTTCTTATCCTGAAAAAAGAGAGAAATAATCAGAGTAAGAACGATACCAAAACAAAAACACATGTTTCCACTTTTACTCCAGCATGCCTTGATACCACCACTGTGCTGAGAGTCTGGAAAGTTGCGTCATCACTCAAATACAATCAGTGATTAAAGAAGTAATCAGCAAAAGCAACACTGTAAAATACTGCATTAAAAGCCTGGATTCAGAATCTCAAGTAAAAGTACCGAAGTTTTATCAGCAATATGTACTTAAAGTATCAGAGGGGAGTTTTTGGCTTGGATAACCATTTAAATGAAACCATCTGACACGCTTAGAGGGGAAATGTGTTTTTGGTGGAACTGCTAACAACTCAGACATCTGAAACATGACGAGGTCACAACAACACAATGCTTTTTGAACGAGGTCACAAATAAATCTTAATCTAAAAAGTAAACGGAAACTTAAGTGATCTAATAAGTGTAGTGCAGGAAAAAAGAAATGTAGTAGAGTCCTTACTTCTACTCCACTACACTTAGTTGAAAGATGTAGCTACTTTACAGCTTAAAATATAAATATTATCATTGTTATAGATTAAACTACAGAGTGTATAAAAACATTAAATAATCTCCACAACCAACTACATTAACTTGCTACATACTCATTAATGTATCAGTAATAATAAGGCAATAGTGTGTAAAACATGTTCTGGTGTATGATTACATTTAATACTCCAACTCCTATTCACTAAAGTAATATTTTAGGACCACAAATTTAGATTATTTTCATTACCAATGTATCTTCCAATTATATTTTTAATCTATGAAAAGGCCAAAAGGGTTTGGGATCCACAGCTTAAATCTCTAAATCTGAAGAGTTACTGGTAACTGAGGGCTGAACTTATGTAACAAAGTATAATTTACTTGAAGCAGGCTTTCTTGTCAGATTATTAAAAGTTTGAGGCTGGAAATAACCTTGACTTTGTCCACAACAAATCCCATGTTAGTAATTTGGTGTTCTCATTGGATTTTGGAATAAGAAATACACAGAATATGAGCAGACCAGGGAAGGATAACACTCTGTACCTTGTCGTTCATAGCCAGGATGACCATGAGTTTCCTGAAGATGGTAATGAAATCAAGGAACAAGTCCACACAGTGCCTTAAAAAAGAAATGATGATACATTATTCAATACCTCTAAAATAAGAGTACTAACACTCGATTTTGTCAACACATTTTTAAGTTGATTTAATCAACAGATCTGTAAAATGCAGTGACTCCACAAATAATCACACAAACACACCACTATAAAACGTGTGTTTTTAGGAACTGATGCTGAATTCTACACCTCCCTATGGCATGACGCATTTGCATGGTATTTGTTTATGAGCCGACAGATAAGGGAATACAAGTCCTCACCAGATGTAGTCCTTGTCTCCATTCTCTGCTTTCTCTATGATGAGCTGAGTGTCAAACAGGACGAAGCCACACATAATGAGCAGTCCGAGGTACATGTGTGCCTGTCAGAAAGATGAAAACCCTCATTTACACTGAAACATTATGACACACGACTGATCAAACGTGAGGAACGGTGCCACTCGCTTCAGCTACCTTAAACAGCATCACAGATCCAAAGAACATGTTCATCACGGACATCAGGAACAGGAGGGAGAGGCCAGACATCAATGTACCTTAGAAGAATATTGGGTTATGGGAAACGGGGTTAATTAAGCCAAAATAAATTCTTCATAATGGCCAAATATGGGTGTAATTGAAAGTCTTGTAAATGGTTGAGAAGAGAAGTATACGGTGTAATAGGTCACAACATTAATAAACTGCCTTTACCTCCGAGGAACAGGTAGCTCCTGCGTTTGGCATAGAGAGCGCTGAGAGTGAAGCAAACGAAAACCACGGAGGTTCCCATGAAGGCCGTCACGATGATGCTGAGGAGCAACAAACCAAAACAAATTAGTACGTTGTGAGTTAATAAGATGTGTACGGACTCACAGAAAGATGGCTGCCAATCATCACACAATACTCTTATCGTCTATAATGTTTAACTTTTACTCAGCTAGCTTTCGGCCGCTTTAGTGCAAGTGTTGTAACACTGAGTAACTTGTTACATACCCCGGATTGACAGCGATGACAAAGTCCAGTGTGGGGCCAAGGCCGACACCTGGTGAGGAAGAAGGCAGGACAAACACTGCTTATAGACTCTGGCATGGCCGCAGAATAACAAAGACAGCTCTGTTCACAGGAAAGTGACAATTTTACCTGTAACCTGCCCATATCACTACTTTACCTGTGAGGAAGGCAAATCCTGCAAGGATAGCCAGTCTCTTCTTCTCTGTCTCAGAGTTGTGTGGCGTCATGGCGAGCCAAAACATCATCCCCAGGGAGCCGAGCACAGACAGCACACCTCCCTGAAAACAAGGCCACGAGGTTGAGAAGAAGCGGGAAGAATTGTAATTATACCATACCGATCACTTAGGAATTCTCCTCTCCATTTAAAATAAGCGTAGTGTAAATTTCTCACAGCACCAGATTGAATATCACAGAATATCACCATAAGATAAAACACAAAAATGTAATTTCCATCAAATTTAAGTGTGGTCTTATCTTACCAAGACAGACGCACTCTAAAAGTGTACTCTAATGTATTAAACCCAACAAAATGTTTAAACTTGTTAGAGAAATGCTTTTGTTTGTACATCCAGTGTACAATTGGTAGTGGGACCGCATAGTATCAACCACAGAAACTATAGTTGTTTTGTTCCTCCAAATAAGAGGTTAAGAGAGAATTCATCTCTATTAGACTTGTTTCTTTCTTATCAAATAACCTCTCATGGTGATTTTGATTAAAATTACAGGCCAAAACATAAACCCATGGCATTTGCCCGTATATAAAGGAGAATGCTTGGGTTTTGGATGTTGATCAGTTTTTCTTTTACATATTGTGTCATTTCTAACATATTTTTTCTAAATTGTATGATCTTTTTGGCTAGGCCCTATGTTTTCCCATGTTGAAACCCAAAAAGGGGAATTTCAGCAATCGGCCTTATGGCTGTAAACTGTAAACCCCAAAACAACAAGTGAATGCTGGTAGCAACGATCTCAAGTTTCACGTATTGGGCTGAAGAATATCCTACACATGCAGTCGGTTTAGCTCGGTCTCACTCTATTGTACAGGCACATAAGCTCTCCAGTGGTGACAATACTCCCTAAACATGTCACAAAAGACTTTGAGAAACCCTGTTCTCCAGTGTTTTATAGTGGAGGCAGGTATATCAATAAAAGTAAACACCACCTCTGCTCAAATTAAACAAATCCTTCACCCAAATGAATCATTAACTAACTTTCACTTTGGAAGATCCATTATATTATATATATAGGCCATTTTAATGTAATTACTGTGGCTATTGTTTAAAAAATGTTTTGCCGTAGTGAAAACTATTACATTTATATCCGCAGTAAATGTGTACAAGCAGCAGCAGGTATTTAAAACTTAGGTTAGATTCAGCAGGATAAGGCATTCTTGTCTACACTTTACTTAAGGGCACCATTTTGCATTCTTGACACCAGCGACCTGGATAGCTAAACTCTGTCGTCTCTCGTTTATATTACCTGAAAGAGGCGTGTGACGACATGGACATAGGAGCCAGCGGCAGCCACAAACATACAAACTGCCAGGCTGGAGTAGACATTCTTCAAGTGCACCTGGGTGGAATGAGATCTGCAAAAAATAAAAAAGATTACGATGAACATTTCTGGGCAGCGGACAACTTGAGTTTCAGAGGACAAAGTATGTGACTGAGATAGCGATCTGCTGCATGCTTACGCACATCTGGGAGAACTTGAAGAGGGAGTCAAAGTTGATGTTGCGGTCAAACACGTTCATGATGGAACCAAGGGTCGTGATTTGAAGATTCTTCAATGGAAAAGGGCTCCTCTAAAGAGAAAAACGTACATGATCTCTCCACTTTATTGGTGAAAAGGCAGAACAGCAGGATTCAAAGGTAGCACAGGTACAATCTTGTTAGTGGTCGGTAGTGGAGAGCAAGAACTACATTTAGTCACAAAGGATTTAAAATACTTTACTAAAGCATAATCAACAGCTAAAGCTACTTTACTCAAGATTATACAAACAAAACACAATATTAGCCGATAGTTCAAAGCATTAACATCAATGATCCAATCTCATAATATAACACTGACATAACATAATCCTATGGTCAATATTTCTGTACTTTTACTTGACTTTAGGATTACTTTAATGACGGACTAAGATTTTGGAGTATTGCGCATCGCTTTTAAATTGAAGTGTTTAAATGACCTGATGCATGTCGCGGATCAAAAGTGCGTAGTTAAGTTGTATGAGCACAAGGGGAGAAGTTTTTCCCTTTAGGAATGTCTGCCTAACAGGGTTTGTATCAACCCCAAACACGATATTAATGCAGACCTAAACAAGTAGGCTTGTTGCCTAAACCCATGGAGATTTCTGAGAGAACGAAGGAACGCTGATCCCGTACGTGTTGTTACAGGAGCGCTGCGTGCTAGCCAGCAAACAAACAGGGTTCGTATCTAATACCATCAGATCGCGTTAACGAGCAGTTAGCTGGAAACGAAAGCTAAGCAACTGCCTTAATCAAGTATGTTGTCATAAACCACGCAGTTGAACAACTACCAAAAACGGCGTTTGACGCATATCGTATTCACAGCTAAATTAGCTAACGCTGCTAGCTAGCTAGCTCAGCGATAACGTTACTTAACGGTTAAATACTGAGCGGCTCGGCTAACGAAGCTAACGTTTAACTCGTTTGTCAACATACATTCGACGTCTCGTTAATTCTTCAGCACATAACGCTGGTAATGTGACAGCTAACATGAATACGATACACCGAGGGGCTTTAGCACACTATACAATCATACGGGAACGCTTACCTCTCCTCTGCTAACAGCTAACAACTGTTTGGCAGCCTTTCTTCTTCCTGCTTACTTTTTTTTCTCTCACAAAACAGTACGTGTCAGTGCCAGATGACGTCACACAGGCAACGCCCAGAAAATGGAAACACACATTCCCGTATGTACGTACGCTTATTGTTCAACGTTGACATGGACATGGACACGATGGAAATCAACAAGTCGTCTGTTTTATTGATGACAGACGCTAAAGTAAAAGTGTTACAATTTCAAGAAACCATTACATTAAAAGGCACTTCCTGGTGTGTCACCGAGTAATGTCCCCGGTCCATCTAAAATGGCCGACTCATAAATTTAGCCTCACCATTCTAAAAGATCACCTGATTTTCTTTCTTCTTTTTTTTTCTTAAACGGTATGAAACGAAGACTATTTATTTTATATTTGAATAATGTGTTTTATATGGACAAGAAGCTATAGCTGAAAATAAACAACACATTCTTGTAGAAACGTTTATATATTTAGAGATAATGTTCATTATGTAAATTTAATACGTATCTGTTAATGACGATTTCTCTTCAGTAAACGTAGAAAATACAACATTATTTATTAAAGTGCTGCATTCAAAACTTAAATTTGGTTAAAAAATAACAGTGAAATGTGCAGAATTGTCCTATCTCATTATAGATGTAACAACAATTTAGCTGCTTTATTGACTTTTGGATGAGCTATTGATCATAAAGATCATAAAGTAACTATAGTTTTCAGTGTAAGTCCTTTCTAAAGGACATAATTGCTATTAAGTACAGTAGCCTATATGAGTTAAAGTTTGACTGTTGAAAATATAAAATGTGATTCATATTTTGAATTGCCAGTATGGATATGTTCAGAACTTGAAATTGTTGTCTAAAAGGACATACAGCAATGGTTATTTTATATTTTCACACCAATGGAGAGATGTATCCTTTAGTGTTGCAGAAGAGAAAAACATGCACAAAGACGGTATAATATAACCAATTTTTATTTTAAAATAAAAACTGGTAGCACCTTGTCTTTTAGAGTTTTGGTCAGATCGAGTAGACAAAATGAGTGATTTATTCTGATACACAAAGACAAATTGTGACTGTCTAAACAAATACTTTTGGTCATCACAACTGGTACAATTTCATCGTCATATTTTACTGGTTAACATGCAGGCAATAATTGCATCAGACATTAAACATAGAAAAACCATATTACCCAGGAAACATAACCCCACAAAAACTGTACTGAATTAAAACGGAAAAGGAAAATGTCTTCTTGCATGATTGAAACTTGGATTTACATCTTTTAGTCCATCTAACTGCTTACGTTTTGAATTATGATTGAAATTTGCCAGCAAAATGTCTGATTTTTAGGCACAGAAAAAACAGTCAAACACAAGGCCAGCCTCAAAGTAGGCAAATGGATTACAATACAAAATGTTGAGCATAAAGTACTGGACAGTACAGATTTTTGGCCAATAAATATAGACAAAAACACTCACACATGCTAAAAAAAATCAAATTTGATATTTTCAAGTGTTGCACTGCAAGTACCACAGCCACATGGCATTACACTTGCTCTTGACAGTGTTTTCTCACGCTCAGCATGACACATCAGAGTGTGTAGGCCCACAAATCTCTTTTTCAGGCAGAACACCCTTCTCTGTCCGAATTCTTTTAAAGGCACAGTTTTTACTTTCAGCACTGTCAATGTAAAACAAGTGCAAGTTGTTTGTCATATAGTTATAAACAAAAAACATAGTAGCAAATGAATTATTATCAAACCTTGACTGAAAACTGTGGCATATGGTCATGCTATGTGCCAACATATTCCAGTGTGTCTGCGTTCAATGGACCATCAAAGACAAGATTTCACCCTGTTTACTTAACTTATGTCAAATATTTATCCGACAACTACTGCTGTATATTTGCATGGTTTGTAGAAATTATGTTTATAGTACAATTAAGTAAAATACAATTTTGTTTTTCTGCTCATTTACAGGTAAATAAGGCTACAGTAATGTTTACATCTGTTGAATGCAATTATTGACTGGCTACTTTGGAGGTACTGTCCATGTGATTAAAGAACTGGGTTGCATAGAGGAACCATGTTCACCGTTTAAAAATAGATTTCCTTATAAAAACAACCTATAAAAAGAAATCAATAAATGTATAAAATCTGGTGGAAATTTCAAAAAAGAGCTGATGGTTTTTTTTGTTGTTGTTGTTGTGGTCGTTGTTCCTTAAAAGGCACAAGAATGAGAAAATGTCCAAAAGTCAAGTCAGGGCAGGCAGGCTTCTGCTTTGGCAAAAGAACCACTTTAATATTGGATTGATTGTGATGGGATCGCTCTGTTGTTTCCCGCTCTTTCAAATAGTGGTTGTCAATAATGTCAACACTGAGGTTCAGAGGAAAGGCCTCATATTGCAATCTGCAGTTTCAGCTGAGCCAAACGCATTGTGTTTTCCAGGCTTGGAAATTCCTTAACCCCCACGCTAATAGAATTTTCTATACGGAGCATTTTTTGCAGAGGCAAGGAGAACAGCGTCTGAAAACTCTAGTATCTATTGTCGATATATACGGTTCTATTGTAGCTGAATACGTTTCAAGCCGGATCTCATAGCAGAGGAGCAGAGGAGCGGGGTCCATCCACAGCTTAATGTCCACGAAGCTGATCCAGCTGGGTGTAAACATCGTCAGCTTGACTAAGTTCCTCAAACACAGGCAGAAGGTTGAGCAGCTCAGCGTCGTCCACGTCATCAAACCATGACACCACAGGAACCTGAAGAAAGCAAAACGGTCACTCACAAACGGTTGGCTTTTAAAGAGAATAATCACAAATAAAGTGCACCCGGCCAAAGTTCTGAACCAAAGCAGGATATACATTTATGTCCAGTGTAAGGTTCTATAAGTCAGGATCACAACGGAAACAATCAGCAAGGATTATGATAATCGGGAAATTGTTTTTGGTAAATTTAAGAGCAAAATTGCCAGAAATTCTCAACAAACAATAAATTGAGTAATGTGCAGATTTATCGATGACAGGTTGCAGCTCTGATCAGGATGAAATGAGTAAGAACAGTTTGTTTTCGTTGTCTGTGATTTAGCATTTTGTAAGAGCTAATCTGACATTGCCGGGCCTGCTTCCCATCAAGCTTGAGGTCTGGAAAATCCTGTTCAAACATGTGTAAGAAGATCTAAATTGTCCAGGCATGTGTGAGCTTGATGAGACAGAAATCTAGGAGCAGGTGCCACATCTTTTGAACAATGGTTATCAGAATTATGTGTCACAACTGTCAAAGCTATATTTTCAACACAAGGAGGTGCACCATAGCTGACGGAAGCAGATGGAAACTCACAGCATTATTAGGGTGGAAGATGTAGGAGGCAGGAGAGTTATCCAGGATGAGGGTTTTGTGGAGATCTCTTCCCAGGCGGCTCAAATCTTTGACATAGCAGCCTTGGTGGAATACACAAGATTCCCGGAATAACCGGGTCCGGAATACACCAAACTGATCCAGCAGGTCCGTCACTGGGTCTGCATACTGATGAGGCCAGGGGAGGGTGGGAGAAGCAGGTTGCACTAATGAAGCACTTTCAAGTAATGGCGGGTGTTTATTTTTAACAGTAAATAGCTAAGAAGCAGCAGCACATATCCATAAACATCTACTCATCTGGATCAAGTTGCACCAGCTTTTTGTAAACCTATTTCCAAGTTTCTTTGCCTTGTTTAATTTACATATGCAGGATTTAAAAAAGTGCCTCTGAGTCAGCAGTATTAGTGCATTATAGGACGAGTGGGAAATATATGATTATGCTAATTTCAGCTGTGCTGTATCGTAATTTGGTCTAGCCTTATTAGCATATCGTTTGATGATCTGAGGCAAATTACGTTGTGTTTTGTAATGCATAATAATCAAACATCATTATTAAAAAGCATTTTATCAGATGCCAGATGAGATATGTGGATATAATATTACCCCTTTATCTTCAATCTAAGCAGGTCATATTTTAGCAAACTAACGTTGGCTTTGTCAGTTGGCTCAATTAGCTACGTAGCATTTACACCTAACGGATTGTATGTGTAAATATTTAGTAACAACTATATCTAGGGTGGGAGGTACAACCCATTTTGATGTATTTAAGCTTAAATCTCCAGTTACGTCATAATAAGACTAAGTTAGGACCTAAAAATAGTTGATGCAAGCGGCTCCAGATGAACACAGACACGACTATAGCTTTAAACGTGAGCAGGGTGTCTACTGAGGTGACTAAGAGCAAGAACTAAAAGGCAAGAAAAGACAGAACAACCTCCGATAGATCAGACAAGATATCAGACATCAAACAAAAAAAATACTTCTATCTATTTCAGGATATGTTTTAGTATCTGATGTAAAGTACCTTTGCGAGACTGGCTGTAAAAAGCACACATTCAAACAACTCTCCCATTCTCTGCAGGAACTCATCCACGTACGGCCTCTTCAGTACATACACCTGCATAACAAACACAGCATCAGTAGACAGCCCCACCAACATGACTATTTTAATGGCATTTCATGTCTTTTGTCCCGTTTGTACCATCAACTTAATGTTTTCCATCCGTTTTGCCGCGAATGGCCAGTTCCTGAAACAAGTAATCAAGAATAGGCCGAGCCAGTGTTAACCAGCCTATCCTGGATTACTTGAACCAGGCAGAGGCCCACAGTGGATCGCTCACCAGCACGCGGGGTCCCAGGAATCCCATTTCTCAATGTCCAATAGCGAGAATCTCTGCGCCCAAGTTCAAACAACACAGTGTGCCAGTTGAGCACTTTTTCCCAACATCTTCACAGAATCAGTAATTTATACTGCATCACTAATTCATTACATTTTAGATTAACTGGCCTGAAATGAGTAATTTCTCCTGCTGATGCATCCGCTTCCACTTGTGTTTCCCTATTCAACATCTGACCAGTAGAGGGCTCCGTACACCCATCAGAGTGAAACCAGGCTGATCGGTTACAAGACCCATCCCTTTTTTTAGCTCAGCAACCGCTGCAAACACATCAACATACATACACAAACAAACACAACCCCCTTCCCCTCCATAACAAACACAGGGCCGTTTACCTGGTGTGTGGTCCCCTCTATCTCCACAGGCACGATGAAGTCTGCATTACTAATAGGCTGGAGGGGGGGGAACACAGAGAGAGAGAGACACGGTTGGCACGCTCATTCCCATGAGCCGCGCTGTGTACATTCACATGGCGTTACATAACGAGTGAACACTGAACCAGATGCCACGCTGCTGCCATAAATCACAGTGAAGAGCCTACACAAACAGAACGCAATCCGCTTGATGTTCTCCGATTGCATGTGGTGGCTACAGAGAAGATTAATAGAGAATCACAGCAGTATCAGGATCGATGTTCCACCGCTACAAGCCACCATTGTGTATATGTACTTGATGTTTGTTATTTCTAGGAGATTCCACTCAAAATTGCACTGCAATGCTAAACATAACAACATGAAGCATTGACAATAAGCCTACTTAGAGGTCAAGTGATTTATGTCTTTGCTTCGGTACCTTGAACGAGCTGTGCACCAGGGTCTCATCCAAGTCTATGACCACGCATATCTTCCCTTGGTCCTGGGCCTCCACCTCAGGTAGGAGGCTCGGTTCAGATTGCTGAGAAAACACACAAAAGACACTTTTATTGGTACTGTCCCACATGCACCTGTATAATTTGTCTTGTGCTTTGTTTACACCTAAGGAGCATGATTAGCTCTGATAGGACAGGGATTCATGTGAAAATCACACCTTGGCCATTTAATTTTACCTGTGGGAAATTAAATTTAGAGCTGCATGTGTGCGTGTATGAAAGAGTGAGCCTCATTATTTACTGTAACAGCTTCTATGTTGCATATCTTTAGGATTAGCATATTTATGTCTTTCATTATACTTCCCAAAAGCATCTCTGAAGACATTCACCTACAGGGAAAACATTAGCTTGATATAATCTCATTTTCAGATGTGTAATTTCCCCCCTTTTATTAATTTGGTTTCTAGACTCTACTCAATCTGACATGTATTATTAATATATTACATAATGTAAATATCTTGTCCATTAAGGATGGCAAAGTGAGATTGAGAACAAATACTCTACATAAGAAACAGCAATCTTATCTCACCGACTGGACAATGCAACATTACCCCATCGGCACCAACATTTAATTTAGTTTCATTTCAGTGCCAGACAATAACCAGGCCCTACAGATGCTGCTTCCTGTTTGCTCCTGGTGCTGGAGGACACTCCTCAATGTGAGCAAACATGGCATCTCATTAAAATGCCCCCTTACATGGTACTGAAGCTCTAATCAGGCTGACAGCGTTCACCGGCGTGGCCAGCCGTGTGCAGTGGGCGCTCAAGGCCGTCGTTTTTTTTTTTTCTCCACCTCAGCAATTACGAGGCACACAATACACCATTCTCTGCTCGCCGTCCGCCTAAAGGATTGATAGTCGCGCTGTCATTCTTATCTTCCTTGGAGGATCAAGTGTGAACATCAAAGTGATTCCATATCCGCAGACAGTTGCGGTCGGCTTTCAAGATGTTCAGAGCAGGTGCAGCAGTGCCGTTAGTGCGCACTGCAGTTGTAAAAAAAATAATGCTTGAAGCCAATAATAAGCACAATTTTATAACAGCACGTTTAGTTTACTCCTACAGATGGCCAGAACCATTCAAACACCCCCGCTTTAATAGCAAGCAGTGAGGGTGTGTGTGTGTGTGTGTGTGTGGGTGGTTGCGACAAGGAAGTGAAATCTTCAATAAACAAATTAAAGTGAGCTCTTCAAATTTGTTTTGAGTGATCTGAAGCATTGCTGGAATAAGAATAGTGTTACCTTGACAACCGTGCCGTTTTCCTGCGACTCCAGCAAGGCCTGCTGGGGAGGTGGTGTTGGTGGTGGTTTGGGGCCATCCTGGGCTTGGAGGCAACAGAAGAGTGCTTTGAAGATGTTACAACTCCGCGGCTGTTTCAGGGCAGACCGGCTCACCTGGCCTGTTTTTAGCACAGAGAAAGAGAGACTTTCATGAGAAAAACAAATAAAACAGCATGTTGTCAACACGGAAACGTTAAGTGAGGTCTTGGATCATACGTCAGACACACGTAATCCGATCTTCTTGTTTTTTTCCCCCCCTACACAAAACAAATCTTGTTACATGAAAATAGATGAAAAATGTTATTAAAAGCAAAACCTTAAATTGTGCATGATTAGTTATGAGCTACTTGTAACATGTAGAATCAGCTTCCCCTTTCCTAAAGGCACCATCCATCTGTCTACAGGGATGGCACAGCCCGCACTTGAAATCTGTTTTTAATGCGCCTGCCTGTGCCGCTGCTGCCGCTGCTGCTGCTGCTGCTGCTGGAAATGGCTGGTACATGTTATATAATCACAGAGGGCGGGAAAACCCACACTTTTCAGCACTACCTTCAACAGAAAACACAGACAGAAAACATTCCAACCATTTTAAACTCCAAGACCTTTCAGGGCTGCCTGAAGCTAGCCAGAACAGACCGACAGGCAGACAGTCAGTCAGTCAGTCATTCAGCCGGACAAGCTGTCACACCTCAGTGCTCTGTGCGGGTCTTTGATCAGTCACCATAACCGTGAGTTTCCCAGACCCTTACATGTCTTGTAGTGAAAGAAAGGGGAGAAAAACATTCCTGCAAGTTCCCTCCTAGTGTGTTTCATGCGAGGACTTGCAAACATAATTTATACACATCAATAGAGAGTCGTGATAGTAAACACTACCATAAAGAGGAACTGTTGGTAAACAGCCAAAAGTGGAAGGAGAAAGAGATTTACACATTTTTCTCCCCTGAATAATTTACGGTCTCCATGCTGACCCTCTGTGCTCTGGAGACACAATGCAGACACGCAAATGTCCATGTTACACAACACCGTGTTTAAGGGACAAAGGGGCTCGATTTGGTAATTCCACAGATGTCCTTCATTAGTGCCGCACACCATTATTTTTCGGGAAAATATCAAGATATCCCTTCGATATAATCCACATGATGAACGTGAATCCTGACGGACAATCAGTGTTGAGTAGGCCTATTGATTTTCCACAGGAAGACAGTATGGGCATGTATGACATAACACATACATTTATATCAGTCATGCAAAGGATGGCCAGATCACAGCAGATCCACCATATATATATATATCTTTATATATATATATATATATCTTTATATAACACCCAATCTAAAAAATAAAAACAACCAAAAACATACCAGGCAAAAAATATGGATACATTATACTTTGCCAGTATTTGCAATCTTGCAATAATCACATCCCCATCCAAGTAGTGAGCCGGAGTGAATGAGCAAAGCCTCTTTCAAGCCCGAGGAAAGCATGCAAACAACGAAATCTTTGAAACGGCGCTACAATGGGCGTGTGCAGAGGGGTGTGTTTGTGCATTCCGCTGTCAACACCCCGGCACCTGGTATTTCTATACAGTCCCCCCCCCCCCTGTTAATCAACAGCCAGTCTGGACGCCCATGCACCCATCAGCCTGCAATGGCCATCGTGATTTAATGAAGAAACGAAACCGTTTGTTTGCCTTGTGAAAAAAAAACATACAAGCAAACATGCGAACAGTGCAGCAATGTAATACTACCACGCACTGAACTGTGACCCCCCCATCCCCGCTATATATGAACAAAACACCACATCATAGTTTACATATTAACCAAACAGCTTGCTTTACACCATGCTACGGTGCTGCCCGTGGTGACAGACGAGCCCCGCGCTGTACCTGGTAGTAGTAGCATATGGGATGGTGCCAAACAAGCTGGAACCTGATCGACATAAATACAGCTCGGGTTTTTTTTTTTTTTTTTTTTTTTTTTGGAGAGCTGGGCCATAATCACCAGCAGCAGGAATCAGCCATAATCACAACACCACATGTTAAAAAAAAAAAGATTTACACACACAGAACAAAACAAATCATAAAAACAGTAAGTTCTGCATGCGTAACGGTGACTTATACATGACCTCATATTCAATATTATAGGGGCCAACTCAGCCTACATAATAATGTGGTTTCTGACGGATGTTATTCAGCTTTATGTTTGATTGTAACAGTTCTTTGCTCTTTGTGATCCGCAGGTGACGGAAAACAGCTTCTGAGATACATATTAGTACGTAAGCACATTGTGATTCCTTCACACTCTGTGGCTCTGCATTTGCATAGTGATTAGATATACATATTACAGATTTGTTTGGTAAATGTAAAAAAAAAAAAAAAAAAAAAAAAAAAGGAGGGGGGTGGGGGGGCAATGCGCCTCTTTGACCGCGCTCAACCAGCGTCCGCAGCGCTCAACTGTCAAATGGGCGCACTACAAGCTTCACACACACCGCACGCTATTCAGAAAAACACTCACATAAAAACGTCCGTGTGAAACAGGTGCGATAGTACTTTAAAAACAAAAAGCAGACACGGGCCAGGCCCGCCTCACCTGTTTTCGGTGACACTTGAACGTCTTCTTTCTGCACTTGGGTGATAACAGAACTTTCCATCTGACAATCACGGAGCCCTCGAAATCCTCAAATCCTGTCCCCGAGCACTGATGGGCATCCCTCATTGGGTTTCGTTGACAGAACGACTCAATTATTTACCGAGGTAACTTGTCATCCGCCCCAGTAACGATCCTCGGTGAGTAGGATTTATCTTGTTCCTGGCTTTCTTTATTCCTCCGCCGCTTCTTCTTCTTCTTCCTTTTTCTCTCTCGGAGCTCCGCCGCCGAGGAGGGGGGAGGGGGGGGGCAAGGCACTTGGATATGTTTTTTTTGGGAGGCTATTTGAGACTCTGTCAGCTCCGTCGTCTCGGGTTTGCCACCTCTATTACGGGTAATGTCGCCGAGCAGCCCCCCTCTTACCCGTCGCTGCGAAGTCTTCACTCTTGCACCAACAACATGGAGAATCCAGGCGAGAGAAGGAAAACAACCGAGGAAATGGGGCAAGGGAGGGCGGTTTCAAGCCCCCCCTTACTACAGATAAACAACATCGCCCGAAAGGCCTCAAAGCGCGACGAAAAACTCAGCGAATCGACCTCCAGGGTCGGTTTCGATCCGATAAAACTGATTCCCGTGTGCGCTTGGACGTAAAATGTGAGTTTTGTTGTTATCCGGGGCTTTGTTTTTCTACGGTTGGGACTCTGCGGGCGCCTTGAAACCGTGCCGTTTCCTGATTGGGCGCCCGGGAGGTGGGGGGTGTGGCCACGGCATTCCTCCCCGTTCTGCACGCGCTGCACCGAACACATTCCAGCGCTGCTCGTACAAATGAGATCACATTGTTTGTAAATTATTTTAAAAATAATGTTCACTTATGCAACTCTATATACATGTCTTTAATTTGTATTCATACATCCGGTGTGTAGTTTGTATTATTTTTTCTTAACTTGTTTGTTTTTATTTGTTTGTTTTATTCTCTACAAATGTAGGCTATTTATATATTGTTTTCGTCTGCATTTTTGACTGTTATTTACTGTTAATACACGTATCAGAGGAGTTGGAGATATAATTAATTATGAGCCAAAAATAATGCAATTATCTCCCCAAAAGTAGCTACTACTTTGGTTAATCGTTTCCTTTAATATTTAGCCTTATTCTTGTTTTGTAGTTTACAAGCATATCATCTGCGGGTTTCATGTGTGAAATCGTGATATCACAACCTTTGATTAGCAGGGATAAAAAATTTAAAAAACACAGTGTTGAGGCTTATTAATGGATATATTCAGTCAAAACACCAAATGTACATTATAATGCATGTAAGAGCCCAGCAGATGTTTCCAGTTTTAATTAATGTGTTGGACCCCCTCAATGCTAACTGTCCTCAGTAGTACTTCATGTAGGCGGGGTAGAATGAAACCAATGGTCCAGGCTCCTATCACTTTCTCTCTCCCTCTCTCTCTCTTTCCTTCCCTTTACTGCCACCACATTAAAATGAAACCGTAACTTGTTTTTGCCTGAAAACTGCTGGGGGGGGGACTTTTCTCTGTGTTATGGCAATCACCAAGCATTTGGACAGACTCAAAGGCAGTTACTTTGCCATGAGACTACTGATGAAATTGTATGTAAAAATACAGACAATATTCAGTATATGTATTCATACATATAGCATTTCTATTGTTTTTTTTGTTTATTCAAATAAGCTTTAGTTGGTTGTAGACAAATCCTGCTTCCATTTTCACTTAGTATAAACAGAAAACACATTTGTTCACATCAATAGAAGTGGATTTACGGTTGCGTTAGGCAACATGGTCAACCAGTGGGTCCCAAGATATTTATATTTACAGCATGGAGGTTCTGCAGCGCCTCCTTATTGTCTGAAACCTCTTGAGTAAATCCCCTCGCTGTCGTGCACTGTAAGCACCTGTGGTGTGGAGTTCAGTCACAGGCTGTATTTTTAGCAGATACAACACACAGATGATGCAGAGAACATAAACTGTGTACATCCTTAAGACCTTCTAGCTGAAGAAAACAGAAAGTAAGCAGTAAAATAAACTTGCTAATAAAAGGAATAACTACACAGTTGAAACAGTCATTCTACCCATTCCAAACACATGTGGGCCCATTACACCACAAGCTCAGCCAGAGCCCACAGTGGCCACAATGCAAGACATAAACAAGAATGGCTCCGCTGTTTGCATTCCTGGTGTCGGACGTTTTAGGGCAGCACTGACAGATTTGTGTAAAAATATATACAAAATGAGTATGGACCGCACAGCTGGAAAATGTCATACGGTTTACAGCTGATGCCACTGTTTACTCAATCAACCTGAAATGCATTATCTGTGCCTGATCTCTGGCTGCGTCTTGCCCTCTTCTTCTGGTAATGTTGCATTCCACTGAAAAAGAGCAAAGCGGGTGAGCTGGTGTTGAAGGCCCCCGAGCCGAGCGTTGTGGGTGCTGCAGTTGGTGTACCCCGATGAAAAAAAAAAAAGCAGTCCAAAACATGTGACTTCAAACATGAGGTACACGTTAAAACTGCATCCATCTTTCGTCAGCTCACAGAAGAAATGCGAAACCTCAAGTGTGATAATAACATTCATAACATTCATTCCAGATTGACAGGAAGAGATAGGAAATTCAAAGGAATACGATTCTTTTTAAATCACTCTGACACACTCACAGCCTCAATCCTGTGTTTTCATGCTGTGGTTTATCATATTTGTGTAGTGGGAGTGTTTGCTTACCATTCAATTACGCATTTAACGATTTTTTTATAATTGCAATTCATTTAATTTGTTAGTTCTGGCCAGCCACAGTAATCAAACAACACAGGGGCTTTCTGCTATAAATGCATCAAGGTTATCTTTTTGCAAGTAATAAATCAGCGACTTAAGTCTGTTAATCTATTACAACACATTACAGCAAATATACAAATACAATACTGTAAAAAAAAAGCTTTGATCATATTAATCTAAATCATTTTTATAAATACGTTTTCTTTTTTAAATCTGTACAAAACTTGCTAAAATCTGTGGTGATGTTGACATTAATGGCAAAAAATAGAAATCACATTATCCTTGTGTACACACACACACACACACACACACACACACACACACACACACACACACACACCAATGCACTCCATCAGGCATTGTGGTTCTATTTCTACATCACACCTGGGAATCCACAGCGTCTAATTACAGCCTCATGCACTCTGCCATGCATTGCAACATCCAATCACGTTGATGACAAACTAGCTGCTGAAATGTGCTTGCAGCATCTGAGCCTCATGTAGGGCCGGGACTGTAGGGTCTACAATCATGTGATTTGCTGGAAGCGCCCACCCTCCCTCGCTCCCTGCCCCCAACCTCCCACCTCTGCAGGCCTGCCCCTGAGTGGCCTCTGCTAGGCTATGTTTCCAGGAAAGGGGCCTACTGGATAGGCTGTGAGGCCTCGGCAGGGAGACATTGGCTCATTGAGAAAAACAAAAACAGAGAGGGGCGGTGGTAAGACTCTCCCCTCTTACATAACTCTGCCTCCATGACAGAAAAAAAAAAAAAAGGAAAAAAAGTTCCCCGCCACAATGCAAAGAAAAACCTGTCCCCTTCCTCAGCTTGCAAATGCTGAAACACTTCAGGACTGGAATCCAAGCGACACTGAAACCAGCAGTGCTCGTTTGCATTTACACAACACTTGCACCTCTTCACACTCTCCGCCTCAGGCACGTATAATTACAACTGAATGTTCGGGACGCTGAAATGACTGCAACTGATTTTGATTTGATTTGATTCAAGAATGCCCTTCCTTTGCAACTGTAACAACACATGAAAAGTGATGTAACACACTGTGTCATTTAATGTGTTATGTTATGTGGTTCAGCTCTGGTTGTGACATTTACAGTATCTGGGAGTGTCTTTGTGGCCTGCACTGCCCCCCTGTGGCCAACAGAGAACTTGCATAGTCTTGAAACGCATTGAATTTGGTTTTCATTTCCAAAAAAGTGTTAAATATTTGATTTTCCTGCTTCTATTGCAGGCTACCGGGAAATTATAGAACTGTTATTGTTAGTACATTTGGTTGTGCTGCAGGAAGTAGTTGTGTTTTTTTATTGGTTATCTGGGTCCAGGTCATTTATTATCTGGGTAATAAAATATATCATTAGCAAATATACTTATGCGCTGCTGGGCGATCATCCATATTGGTTTTCCATCATATTTTCATTGTGATCATAAAATAGATATTAGACTTAATTATATTTGGGATTAAAAAAAGGTTTTAAATTTTACTTGGAGAAACTCTGAGGTAGTGATTTGTTTGAGATTTATTTTTGTGGCGATTTATTTGGTGAATTTCCTCATTATTTTTTTTATAGAGGGAATTTGCATAATTTACTTAAACTGTATTCTGTTCTTTAATTTAGAATAACTGTCAGCTTTATAGTTAACTCGACGAGTAACCGGTTTGAGTCAATCTTCATTCACACCTAACTGTTTTATATAATCAGTAATCAGTAAAAAAACGGTATAGACATTGATAAATATATATATATATATATATATATATATATATATATATATATATATATATATATATATATATATATATATATATATACATTATTCTCATTTCTGAAGTTCTATTAATAAATAGGCACTTAAGAAGAAACAGTCAAAGATCAGGTTGGGTTGCTGCACCTTTTGGAATAATTGCCCATATTTGATTCAGGAGTCAAACTCTGGCTGCTGATCTATCAGGACGGTCGTGTCGTTGTCTCTCCTGGTGGTCGGATCCAGGCAGGAAACTCCAAGAGCTATCAGACACAACCACGCCTGCAGCAAAGACAGAGAAGGATGAGATTAAAAATATAACAGTTGCCTTATCAGACAAAGATCACATATTCAGTATAAGCAGGCAGCCTTCATTCATATAGCGCCTTCACAGTCAACAAAAATAAGATGTACAAGCAAGACACAGACCAGATAAAACATGAACATGCTACAATGCCTGCCTGAACAGATGAGTTTTCAGCTGCGTTTGATATATTTGAGCAATTATTGAGCTAAATTGGGAGACTATCCAAAGCTTAAGGGCTGCTGACTTAAAAAGCAAGATCTCTTTTCAGAGTTTGACAATGGATTTGAGGTACACTTAAAAAAAAGAGCCTGGACATGTAGGGCTCTAAAAGTCAGCACCAACATTTTAATCCTAAAATGAACATGAAGCCATTCCAGAGTGGTTGAAATAGGCCTAGTTACTTACCAAATACCCCACGAAGGTCAGGTACGCTATGGAGAGGAAGGCTGCCAGCACATACAGCCACACACTGTTGAGGTCAGTGACGTAGACCACGACGAAGTACATGTTGATGGCGCACACCAACAAGATCAGGATTCCTCCTCCGACTTTAAACACCCTGCAGTAAAAAACAAAAAGAAGAAGAAGAAGAGAATGAGTGTGCTTGAAGGAGAAATCATTTGTCGGTGTCTTTGTGATGTAGATGGACTTACATTCCGTTGGCGAAGTCATTCATGAGGGATGGCAAACTGGTGAAAGTGAGGATGGGAATGAGGGCAAATGGCAACTGTGAGATAAGAATGAATATGTGTTAGAATATATAAATGAAGTCTTAAATATTTAATGACAAGTCAGCATCAGATATTTCAAACAGCAGTTTTTTTTAAACAAGAGAGGGATTGGATTGGAAAAAGAAAGGAACATTGCTTTGCTTAAATTCACACATTAAATAAAAGCCTTCATTAATGTGACTACATGATTAAAAGAAAGACTGTGAGATTAAGAATTTGATTATTTTACCAACTTAGAGCTGCCTTCAAACTGGAGCTTGCTATTGAAATTCCGTCCTACTTGCTTTTATATGTTAATATTTGAATGCCTTCTTTTTTTGTATTGCAGGTAATAGGAATGTATTGACGAGCACTTCAGTTATATAAAGTGTGAGGAGGTCAAAGGCTGATGTGCCTGACCTGCATGCTCTGCAGCACGTTGAGGAAGTCATTCATGCCCGTCAGGTACTGCACGTCCTGGAAGATGGCCACCAGCAGGGTGGGAGTGATGGCGATGGAGCGGGTCAACAACACCCGAGCAAACCGCGACCAGCGCAGGTTCAAGAAACCCTGAGAGACGGAAAACACACATCGGTCTGAGACATTTACGAGACAAGAATAAGTGTGTGCATGTCCACTGTTTAGTGCACGGCTGACTCCTCCCCCCTGACCTCCATGACGAACTGTCCGGAGTACGTTCCGGTCATGGTGGAGCTCTGACCGGCTGCGAGGATCCCCACGGCCCAAATGTAGAGCGCCGCCGGGCCGAAGAAACAGCCGAGCACCACGCCCTGCAAACACACAGCTCATCGTTATGACAGGTTCTCTACCTGCTCAGCACCTGGCAGCAGACGGACACGGTTAGCGACGAGCCGGTGAACATATTGGATCATTCATCAGCTGAAGAGACAGATATTTCCCTCAGGAGTTGGAGAAGAATGTATTTTTTTATTATTGTAATATTTCCATATTTTTGAAATTCCACAAAGCTTGCATTACAAACGATGGTGTTTTTTTTGGGCAGCGTCTTTGGAGCGCAGCAGTGGAGGAAGTACTCAGATCCTTTATTTATTACTCTATAACAAGTAAAAGTCATGCGTTCAAAATGCTCAAGATAAAGTAAAAAAAGTATTATCATCATCATCATCATGCAGAATTGTCTATTTCAGAATAATGTATGATATATTACTGACATAATCAGGCATCACTGTAATGATGCCGCTGGTAAATGTGGGGATCATTTATTTTACTTACTTATATACAGCTGGTTAGCATGTGAATTTCCCCTTGGGGATCAATAAAGTTTTATTTTAATCTATTATAGAACATATTGATTTATTATAGAACATTCTTTATTATATTTTGTTTTCAAAGTAATTTAAGTCATGAGATAAATGCAGTGGAATACCTCAAAATGTACTTATCTGAACTTACCCCTTTGAAGAGATTCACTTCTAGAGTCTCATTGTTCTGAGGGAACATATGAGAATTAGGACTTCCTGTTTGATTGCAGACGTTGTACTGGAATTAAAACACACACACACAGAGAGAGATATATCGGTTGCAAAGCAGTAAACACATTTTCTTTTTACTTCCAAAAGACAGCTTTGAAATGTCACCCTTCTCAGATACTCACCACCTCTTGGTTTGTGCGTCTGTAGAAACCCTCGGCGAAGACGGCCACCACGAACACGTTGATGAGGAAAGAGATAAACAGCGCGATGGTCGACTCGATGAAGAAATACTTGTTGGCCTCTTTTACTTCGCTCTTTTTCGACCGGTCCACTTCTCGAGACTGAGAGCACATTTGGACACCTATCATGAGTCGCTGATGCATGTTTGCAACTGTTTAACCAGGAAAAAGAGAGAACGCTACAGATATCTGTAGCTGGTCGCACCTTGACGAGAGCAGAGTGGAGGTAGATGTTGTGAGGCATGATGACGGCTCCCACGATGCCGACGGCTTGAGTCAGCTGGACGGGCCCGCAGCCCTCGCAGTACGGCAGAAACATCCCCTTCAGCAGCTGGCCTTGGTCTGGACTCACCGTCACATACTGAAGACAGAACAGGGTATATATGATGAGCCAATAAGAGGGAATCAATAAGGACACGTTCCAGATTTGGATACGCAGTGAAACCAGAAAGATTGCTCAGAAAAGGGAGAGTTAACTTTAAAAACATGGAGTGAACATACAGGATTAAGGTGTTTCAGAGAGCCACCTTAGATACGATGTGAACAGACTAAGCCCAGTCTAAAAACATGATGTCAAGCAAAGATCTCATTAAGTCACAATAAATGAATGCTCACAGCCGCAGTGCAGCACATGCAAAATATGTATCATGTCAATTATTGCAGCAAAAACATACAAAATCACTGCAATCAACAAAGCGAAATAGGATTTTTGGAAAGTTCAAAGAGGAACTCAAGTTAATACCGATGCCTCCATATCAGGGGTTCTCAACCTTTTCGTAGGTCCTACTTCTGAACATTTGAAAAGAAATTAGAAAGAAAAAAAAGACACTTGGCAAAAAAGCAGAATGCATGAAATGAGCTGGAAATATGTGTTACGCATCTGTAATGATAAATTTAAATATTCTTCTCTTCTCCTCACCCATCACTGCCTGCCATTATGAATCCAGATGTAATGTTTCAGGGTCATATTTCCTCACTACACTCATCAGAGCATTTGCTGGAGCAAGGTTGTCTTCCAAATCACTTTTTCCATTTAAAAAACGATCCATTTTGATGCCTTTGCTACCTGATGATGTGTCGTGATTGTTGCAGGGATATTAAAACATAAATGGTCATTGAAACGATGCTTTGTTTGAATTACTACGTGTATGATTTATGGTCATTCTTAAGCACATCTGAAACTACTTGCTTTGTTAATTAGCTAAAAAAAGTATTTTTACATTGAATTGACACATTCAGCAGTACCTCCACACACCACTAGATGGTGATCTGAGGCCCACCAGCGGTTGAGCATAGCTGCTGTGAGCAACGTACCTCGTATCCAAAGGTGATGGCCATGATGGAGATGAGCAAGCCGAAGAAGGCTTCCAGCTTCCTCAGGCCTGCGGAGGCAGAAAACAAACGTTATTTATTTAGTGATGAGGCGACAGATTTCACTGTGAAGAGTGCGGCCGCGACCTACCATACTTGTCTAAGAAGAGGAAGACAAATGTGTCGATGATGGTAATGAGGACTCCACCCCACAAGGGGATCCTATGGGTGAACACACACACACACACACACACACACACACACACACACACACACACACACACACACACACAGTGGTCAAAATCAATAATCAAGAACATTTATAGCAGCATGATTTTCATGAGTTATAGTAACATGATTTTTTTATATATGAATGTCGTCTGGTGTCTGTTCACCTGCCGGAGGAGAGAAGGCTGAATGCGATGGCACAGCCGATGACCTCCTGCATGTCTGAGCCAATGATGGCGAGCTCCACCATCAACCACAGGATGATACGAGGCACCTGGACAGGTTGGTGTCAGGAGATATTAAGTTCAGCATGAACTGAGTGGAATAACTTAGAAAACATGATGCAAGGTAACAGATTCACATGTCACATGATCCAAGAAATTTAGGTGGCTGCATCCGAATCAAAACACATTTTTAATTGTAGGGGATTCAAACCACGTAAATTCTGTTTTGGTTTTCAAAATAAAATATTCAGAACAATAAATTCATTGACGTTTACTGTAAATGCCAACATTCAATAGTCCTGTTTACTGTGTATTGTTAAGTGCTGTTTGAAGACACAGGCCCGTTCTAGGTCTGCGCAGCGCCGCCATTAAATAACACTAATTACTGAAATGCATTACTCCCCAAAGTCGATTTGTAATCCGTTCTCAGTGAAATGTTCCCAGCCCGAAACATTAAACAGTGTATGTAGAGCAGCAGTTGGATCATTTCTGCATCCCTGCTGGCTCTTAAGTATTGATTTCATGAATGAAAACAGGGAGTTTTTCTCGCAGGCGCTCTAGATGTATTCCACGCAAGCAGCTGTGATTATGATGAGATGCACATTCAGATGAGTGGTATCTCACCGTGTGGTACTGGCGGTGGCAGACTTCGGCCAGGTGCATCCCAGTGACGACCCCGAGACGAGACGCCAGCCGCTGCAGCAGCAGGCCGATGATGGTGGCTCCCAGCAGCACCCAGAGGAGCTGACGGGGACGAGAACAGAGTCGGCAGCGCCGGTTAATCGGCCGCCTTCATGAGCTCAAATGAGGGTCAATCTGATCCTGGATTTGTGAAATGATGTTAAAAAGTTTGAAAGTGGAAAATCCTCCTTTATAAATCTGTGAAAAGAACTCAAGTTTGTGAATGTTTTGCACAAAAACATGTAGCTGTGTTTCCTGTTTTGTACAGGTGTCGCTCTGTGAAATGAGGTCACTATAAAAAGGTTTTTACCTGCTTGAATTCCTCAAACAGAGCTTTTTTGACATTGGATCTGCTTCCTCTTTCGCAACATACTTCATACATCAACCATAAATGTTTCTAAAGTAAATGTTTATTCATGTCATCCTGGCAATATTGGGACATTTAGTATTTTAGAAACACAAATAAGTGATGTTTTTTCAGCCTTATCTTGAAAAACGTTGTAACAACAGTCCGGCTGAGGGCTCAGTTACTCTCTGTGAATATTCTCTCCGCCTCTCATTAATTCAAGAATGCGTTCCCGGTTTCTGCGGGACAAAGTTCGCCTTTGTTGACCTTTGACCCGCAGTGTCGTGAGACTCTAAAATCGAGCCGATTTGAGAGGGAATGGAAGTGACTGCTCCCTAGTATCCTTGTTTGCATGGTTTATATGACTGCGTGGCAACAGAGTACAAACGGCAGGGAGAGGGAAGCTGCATGTCTGGTAGTTATTCAGGACACAGATAGTGGGAGATGACAATAAAGTGTTTATTATAGCTATAACTCGAATGATATCAGCAGCTTGTACTTGCAATCCAGCCCACATTATTTACATTGTTTCCTAAATAAAATCATGCAGGCTTATTGTTCTGTCAGTCAGTTACTGTAATAACATTATGTTAATGAGTGTGACAGTAGTAAGTCATATAAAAAAGGAAAAAATTGTCATCATATTTGAGTTGTTTTTTGTTGTTTACCTGCAGATAGATTACATGTTTTTGCAAGTTCAGATGACCCAGTGTGCAAACACTGAAAGATTCTTAGTTATAATAGTTGAGCAAATTAATTAGTTCCAATTAAATGATAAGTTATTTGTCAGGAAACATCCAAGGACCCACAGAATAAAGCATTACCCTTATTAAGTTTCTGCATGACGCATGAAGAGCTTCGTCTGATGTAAGACGTAACAGTTTGATTATTCTATGTGGTCTTTGTACTAACTTTTACATCCGGCCGTTCCTAATCATCCATAATAAAGTGAATAAGCGTGACTTTAGATACCTTGAAACCAGCTTTGGCACCGGACTGCAGGTCGGACTCGATGTTTCCCGGGTCCAGGTAGGCGATGCTCATCAGAAACCCCGGCCCAGTGAAGGCCCACAGTTTACGGAGACTAAATACCGTCTACAGGAGGTAAAAACACAAGCTGTTTGACGACTTTACATACTATACATGCTAACTGTTGTCAATCTAACAAAAAAAATATAATTTTAACGTTTTAATACAGGTTTTCTTATATGACACTTCTCATGGGTTACCTCGCTGGTCTCCTCAGGAACAGAGACCCTCTGTTCAAAGTAAGTACTCGATACTGGTTCACTACTGTGTTTCTGGAGGAAGACCGAGGGGGGGGACACTCTGTGTGTGTGTGTGGTCCGGATCACCGCTCTCCCTCCCTCCGTGGCACCGGCTGAGGGATGAAAAGAAAATACCGTGCAATAGCATTCCCCATGGGGGAAGCTCAAGTTTAACATCGTGGACATTAAAAAGTACAGTCGTGCAATGATATGCATCTGAAATTAGCTCATAACAACACACATAACAACTCAGTAAGTAGTTATAAAGTGAGTAATAAACTAATGTAATTAAGTGTCTTGGGTGCAACAAAACCTGCTGTGGGAGAGAATATATATATATATATATATATATATATATATATATATATATATATATATATATATATATATATATATATATATATATATATATATATATATATATATATATATAAGATTAGATGGATAGATAGATAGATAGATAGATAGATAGATAGATAGATAGATAGATAGATAGATAGATAGATAGATAGATAGATAGATAGATAGACACCTATGTAAAGCACTCTAAATTTCCTCACGTGTTTGAAATGTGCAATATAAATAAAGGGGCCTTTAATATCTATGCAAACTTTCATGGCTATCCATCTAATATTATTGAGATGTTTCAGTGTGAACCTAAGTGGACGGATGAAGAGTAGTGGATGAAGAGGGTCGTATTGTTCCTCCCGACACAAAAGCAACAAAACAAAAAACACCAAACGTGTCCACACAACAAACATCCTCCTCACCTTGTCCTCCATTGTGTTCTGGCTTCTGGTCCGTGGGAACACTGGGAGGCAGGGAGGAGATGTGGATGTCCTCCGGAGGAGCTTCTCGGTCTGGAAGCAAGCAGGTAATTATACACCGAGATTAGAACCCCACCTCTCGTGATCACAGTGCACACAAAACAAAAAAAAACAGGTTGAGATCATCATCAGCTTATCATCGTTGTTAGCTCAGGCCTTCTTTGCAGAGTAGCGTTAAAATGTCGTTAATCTTGTTCTCATCTGACTAATGTTTCAACTCTGCAACAGGAGTACTGCACTGTACTTCCTGATACTTTATACTTCTACTCCACTACGCTTTAGAGGCAAATAGTACACAAAACACAATCAACTGATTAAATATTATGTTATATTACAGATGATAACATAACCGACACCATGAAGTAATTCTAATAATTACAACCCAGTGATGTATGATCCTGTAATGGGCTCTTCTGCAGAATGTTGACTTTTTAGGTCTGGTATTTTAAGTATATTTTGATGCAAATACTCCTATACTTTTACTCGAATAACATGTTTTTATATGCATTACTTCAGCAAAACGGTATTATAGAACTTTATGGGGGATGTTATATTGTACCAGAGGCTATGATAAATGCCATCAAACATAATGACTTCCATATGAACTTTGCTACACTATAAATCTTTCTTAATGCTTTAAAACAGATCAGAGGACATGTGAGGATAAAAGGCACATCAACATCTTTTAATTATATAAGAAGGGGGTCAAGCTACTCCAAAGGGTCACCAGACACACAACAAAAATCTAACATTGTATAATTTGACCTCTTTGGACTCAAGCAATCATGTATATCAAACTTCTCATATTGTTTTTTTTATTTAAAATCTTAATTATGAATGGATTCATACAATTGACCGAGCCTCGATTGTACACTCTGTGAGTAAAAAGTGCTTTAGTTACATTCCACCACTGCTGACTTTAATGACAACAAAGCGCGAGACATGAATTCAAACTGACCCACCTGATCGCAGAAAGGAAAACACCTTCTTCCTCTTCGGCGGCATTATTCCTCTCTCTAAACTCTGTAAAAACCTCCCAAAAGTGAAACGAAACAAGCAGCTAGATCCCGGTTAGTTGATTCATTCTCGCTCTCGTCCACTGAGGAGTTCATGGAGATCAGGAACATCCGGCAGGTTGGGCATCGTCACGCCGACTGGGGAGTTGACTCACCGGACAGGTGAGGGAGGGAGGGAGGGGGTAGGGGGGAAACCGCCCGGGGACAAAGAACGTCGCTTCACAAGTGAACCCGATGGGCTGTTTCTATCACGTGACCCTGTTAATACAGCGAAACCTGAGTGAAACGTCCCGATCCCGCATCAGCAGGAAGCGAGACTCCCTGAAGAGTTACAGATTTCAAAATAAAACACACACACACACAAGACAGGTGTATTCGTACATACTGCTTTTGAAGATTGCTCTTTTAGTTGAGTCATATGGATATGTATAAACAAGGTAATTTGATTGTTGTTAATTTTCAGAATAAAAGTCTGAACATATAGAATAATGGTCGTTTCCGGCCACAAGTTTCAAAATAATAAAAATATATATATATATTTTGAATTTAAGAGGTCGCTATTCCAGACAAGAAAGTTAAACTGCTTTGGAATTATCATATTTAAACTATACAGTAACATGTGGATCCAACAATCAATGTCTTCTCCACTGTAATAAATACAACTATGGCTCCTTTTATTTAATTATAAGCCTATAATATGTGTTTTTTGTAGCATGAAATATTTAAATTCCCCAAATCCCTGACCTCTTAGCACAGTACTAATACTAATGGTCCGAGAAAGGACCAATATACAGCTAGCTATATTTAATTAAATACACATAGATATTTATTCTACAAAATGAAAACGATGAATTTGAAAGATTCAAAAGCTTACCAGACATTTCATCCAGCTCCCTCCTGCTGCAGGTGTTTATAACGCCTCATATAGGGGGGGTGTTGTTTTGTCCTACAGAGGAGAGAAGTGGTTTTATTGAGGGAGTGAGTGACCAGAGGAGGAACAGCCACTGGGTGGAGACAAATACTAACTGATTTCTCCAACCTGACCCTGAACCTGAAAAGCTTTTTCACAATAGATGTATTGACTTTGTCATAAAAGGAAAACAAGTTCAAATACTGGGATTTTTGGGGAAGATTGCATCAACGATATTCTGCAGATCTTGAGTAGTTATGGAATAAAGTATGTCATCTTGAGGAATATGACAACAGTTGTACTCACCAATGCATCATTTGCTCTTACTTTGCCCTTGTTCGACTAGACTTGTTTTCTTCAACTCTAATAGGAACCGATAATTGTGTTATTGGTTCCTATTTAAACACCTTGTAAAACTAGGCCTGAATAATAAAGAGTTTCTTAATATTCCTGCTCTATATTCAGTTAATGTATATATTTATTTCAGTAGTTTTACTTTGTGATATCTCCTAACATTATCACAGTAATGAATTCTTTTTTGTAAAGGAATCTCAAAACTATACCATCTAAACTATAAGAACTAATATTAGAGGTTGGATCAGTTTCATTCAGGTTCGATTAATTATCTTTGGGAGCCCAGATGTTCATGTGAATCTTTCACCTTGAATTTTGGTGTCTGGATTTAACCAATCCAATTTCAACAACGCGATTTTTCTCATGAAAATGACGACTGAATCTGACCAACTTGAATGCACTTTTCTGTATATTCAACACACAAAAAAATACTTAAGTGTTGAAATTGGGCTGCCACTAATGATTATTGTAATTATTGCTTAATTTCACTGAAGTTTCCCAATTACTCAATTAATAATTTAGTCTATAAAATGTCAGAAAAGAATGAAAACATCTCTAAATGTTCAGTTTATGATGATACAAAACAGATAAACGGCAGCAAATGATTGTTTTTTCCTTAAAAGGGATTATTTGATCATCAAAGTAGTTATTAGCGTCCACTAATTGATTGACTACTCATTGCAGCCTAAATTATTTCTCCCTTAGCTACTGTAATGAAGAGCTTTAGTCAGTTTAAACAAGCAGATTAATGGAAATATAGAAAATAAAGGATCTCCCATTGTGTTTCCCCCAAAAAATCACCACATTTACATCAGACACATGCTTTAGGTGGAGTAAAGAAGAGACTGAGTGAGACTGAGTAGTAAGAGATCATCTGATCCCCATTTTTAATCCAATAGTTTACTTATTATCAAATCTGAATCAGCACACAGCAGCAACAATCTGTATTTTAGCTGAAAGAGCTGTAACACACTGCCATTTGTCATGTTGACAAAAAGTTGGTGCAATGAAATCAGATGTTTCTAAAGTGTTTATTTTGGCAAGCACCATTCGAAATAGAGCAAATTTGTCATGTGCTTATGTTATGTGATGAAGAATAAAATTAAATACCCATGCAAAATTCCCTGTGAAATGTACATACGTATCTTTATTGCAGGAAGGTTAAGTGTCACTGAAATCTTACTGATTCCTCATTAAATTATTTTTTTTTTACTTTTCTTTCCTCTTTTTCTTTTTTTCTTTTTTTTAAAACTTGTACTGACTTATTGTTCTGTCGTCGTTTTTGTTTGTTTCCCCCTCATGTTTGTTTGTTTCAGTTTTCGGTCTATTCACCAGCATCGGTTAGCCTGTAGAAATTTCAAGATAATTATACATAGTCGTCTGGAAATGCTTGGCATGTATGGAGTTACATGATTTCCTCTAAAATCATACATCCGTACAAAATCAAAGCGAGTAAAAAACAAACAAACAAAAAGAATAGATACAAATCAAACCAAGAGGATCAAATCAAAGAAAAATGTCTCTGTGCATCCTGATATTGAACTGGAAAAAATCCCTCGTCACCTTGGATTCGGTTATAAAGCCTGTTTACACGTTTCTTCCTCCACACACGTCATTTTTAATGTCTCTTAATTCATCCTTATTCTCATCGTTTATTATTGAAAAGGAGCATCTGGCTTCCTTTTGTCGTACGAAACAAGAGGAGAAATCCTCAAGTGTCTGTTGATGTGGCATCGCCCGGCTCCTCACGAGGCTCCGATCGCCTACATGAGTCTAGTGTTTGAATATTAGGTCCACGAGTCTGTCCTCTCCATTTACATCTGGACACAAAGACGAGGTCCGTCCCGTCGCATCGTGCCCGGTCCGACTCACACGGTGGTGACCCGCATCACCACCTCCCGGTTGCCGGTGGCGCTGATCCGAGGGTCGTTGGGCCTCAGTTGGCTCAGGATGTGCAAGATGGTGTATCCACAGTGGTGGTTCAGAATAGTTCTTAACCTCCTGCTCTGTCGCCCGCCGCTGCTGCTGGCCAGGCCGTGAGGGTTTCCGCGGGAGCCGCGGGCCCCCGTCTTGCTGGAACTCAGCGGGTCGCCCAAGTCCTTTGATTTCTCATAGTTCAGTACTTTCCACTGCTGATTGACAGCCTGCCATCGTTTGAAGATTCGATACACAGACGAGCCCTCGTGGATGATGAGGCCTGGGCAGAGAGAAGAGTGAATGATCTGCTTTACAGCACACTTAAAATGACAGCGATCAGCATCACATAGGTGGGAACATTCCATCTCGCCCCGTGGACGAGAATAGACAGTTGGCAATAATCACGGTGCAGATATCTGACGCCATCTGTCCGCAGTCTTACAGGGAATTTACACACCGACATTCAACCAGGTTGCGCCGAGAAAACAGAATTTCTTGTTCTCCTCAAAATGTGCTTCTGTAATGTCGTCGTCAGCGTCCTCGCTTCGCACCATCTGCTTATTTTAGTTTGGTTTCTGTGTAATTATTTGAACTGAATACATCTTTTTTATTTTGTCCTTGCATAATGCAACCTATCTTTATAAATATATATGTTTTGTGTTTTCGTTGCATAATCCCTTCATGCTCTGTAACCTAAACCTTCCATCTCTTCATGTGATATTCTCATACAATCCGTCTATAACTGCTGCGGAATCTATTTCTAATACTGCCGTGTGATTTTTTTTGGGGGCGCCCACGTTATCTCTTACCTATGCAGACGATATCCATGAAGCCATACATGCCGTAGCAGATTTGGAAGAGCAGGTCCTGGCGTTGCCACTTGGCCGAGGGGCTGAGGGAGGACCAGATGAGCCAGGAGATGCTGGCGATGAGGAAAAGGGAGCCCAGAATAATGGCTGCTATCTGCACCTTCTCTATCACTGTCAGAGAGATGGCCTGCCACTGGAAGAGAGGAGAAAAATGTCTCAATGAGTGATGGTATTCAAGTTCTTTACTCAAACGTACAAGTGAAAGTACACTCAAAATCCCGTCCAAAAACAAGGTTCATGTTTGCTTCCTACGCATTCATTTTTGTCTTTTCTTAGCACCTCGTCCTCACCCCACATGCTTTTATTCCAGCACAAACTCAGCTATAAATCTATTATGTAACAGTTCATGTTTGCAAAAACTATTGTTTCACTACCGATACACACAAATACAGATGGCAAATGAAGGTATAATACGGTCTATTCATATTTAAAGTGATTTTTATTCCAACTAGTACTTGTGCCAATGAAAATAACTGAAAAAAATGAATAATTCAACGGTGGAGTTTTAACAATCTTATATAGTTACTTTAGTCCAGCGGTTCCCAACCTAGGGCTCGAGGCCCCTCCAAAGGGCCACAAGATAAATCTGAGGGGTTGTGCAGATGATTAATGGGAGAGGGGGAGAATATTGGACATTTTTAAGTATTTAAATGAGAACCAGGAGGAGCCCCAAGTAGATAATTATTTCAACTGTTAATCCATTACTTTTAAGGCAATTATTTCCACCATTTTCTTTCATACTGTGCAAATTGTGATGACTTACAAGAGTTGATGGTCCATGAAATGACTCCGAGTAAAGCCTAAATTATTCTGGTGCTCCGATGAGCAAAGATTTGGAATGATTGTTTGATTTTGATGCGTTTCGGGTTTTCCACTCGCATCTCAAGAGTGTGGAAAAGAAGAGATGACAGATAATTTAGTTAGCATTGATTCAGATTTTTCAGTACTACACAATAAACGGTGCTGTGAGTGATTTATGATCTCTGTTCTACTCAGCGATGATTGTTTTTCTATCTCTTCTATCTTTTAGCTAAATATGTAACACGTATGCCCATTACTATTAGAGTTTAATTTCCTCCTACTCACAAATACGTGGATATATTTTTAGAATCAAATTAATATTTTCTATATTTTTTTTTTAGTGGAGCTACTCAACAATATTTCCACGTAAACCCTCCCAAAAGTATTGAGTGTGATCATAAGCATGATAATAAACAATCTTGATAAACGTATCAGGTGTTTTAATGTAAAATCTTAATCTGTAATAGCTGTTAAATGAAAGTATTGGAGTAAAAGTACATCTCTGTCTTGGATGTTGTGTGGTAGAAGTGTAAAGCAAAAAAAAGGAAATAGTGTACTGTACTATAAATTGCACATGAGGGAAGTGCTTGAGTTAATGTACAGTCCATGATGAAAACGCACGTTAACAAATATCTCACACACACACACACACACACACACACACACACACACACACACACACACACACACACACACACACACGGCATCTTCTCAATAGGTTTTGGCTGCCTCTGAAAAGAAGGGCAGAAGGACAGTGACGCAGAGGGAAAATGTGTCAGCGCAATATGGCAAACAGTCCTCTCACCACAGCGTCGGCCTGAGATTTGTTCTAGCGAAGAGTGTTGGGTTCGACGCAGCGGCGCTTATACGTTTTATGTGTGTTAATATGAAATGTCTGAAATGTTAAAAAAAATGTTTTACCTCCCATTAAAGATCTGAAATTTGGATTTTAGATACAAAAAAAATAAAAAATAAACATACACCTGACAGATCATTACAAGGTTTGTGTGCTCTAGAGGCCACTGTCATGTTCATGTTTTCACGTTGGCCACCGTAGTTCTCCCACAGGCTTGCACACGGAAAAGTTTCAGTTGGTTGCAATGTGCCACCTCGCCACTAGATGGGGAAATGCACCTCCACCACTACATTTCAAGTTCTGCAACTAACCAAGAAGGAAGTGTGAAGCCTTATTTCCCCTCAGTTTTTCTCTGTGTTCCAATCTGTAACTCTACAGATTAGCTGGCATGTGTTCACCCGTCATGTCACGTTACCTGCAGA